>NC_050071.1:78147963-78511296 GCF_009764565.3 Dermochelys coriacea | reverse complement strand
TGATCAGGAACAGTCAACATGGATTCACCAAGGGCAAGTCATGCCTGACCATCCTGATTGCCTCCTATGATGAGATAACTGGCTCTGTGGATGAGGGGAAAGCAGTGGACGTGATATATCTTGACTTTAGCAAAGCTTTTGATACGGTCTCCCACAGTATTCTTGCCAGCAAGTTAAAAAAGTATGTATTGGATGACTGAACTATAAGGTAGATAGAAAGCTGGCTAGATCGTTGGGCTCAACATATAGTGATCAATGGCTCGATGTCTAGTTGGCAGCTGGTATCAAGCGGAGTGCCCCATGGGTCAGTCCTGGGGCTGGTTTTGTTCAACATCTTCATTAATGATCTGGATGATGGGATGGATTGCACCCTCAGCAAGTTCGCAGATGACACTAAGATGGGGGAAGAGGTGGATATGCTGGAAGGTAGGGATAGGGTCCAGAGTGACCTAGACAAATTGGAGGACTGGGCAAAAAGAAATCTGATGAGGTTCAACAAGGACAAGTACAGAGTCCTGCACTTATGACAGAAGAATCCCATGCACTGCTACAGGCTGGGGACCGACTGGCTAAGCAGTAGTTCCACAGAAATAGACCTGGGGATTACAGTGGACAAGAAGCTGGATATGAGTCAACAGTGTGCCCTTGTTGCCAAGAAGGCTAATGGCATATTGGGATGCATTAGTAGGAGCATTTTCAGCAGATTGAGGAAAGTGATTATTCCCCTCTATTAGGCACTGGGAAGGCCACATCTGGAATATTGTGTCCAGTTTTGGGGCTCCCCTACAGAAATGATGTGGACAAATTGGAGGGAGTCCAGCAGAGGGCAACAAAAATTATTAGGGAGCTGGGGCACATGACTTATGAGGAGAGGCTGAGGGAACTGGGCTTATTTAGTCTGCAGAAGAGAAGAGTGAAACCATGAAACATGAAGACCAATCTTCGCTGACTCCTCCTCCATATGCTGGAGTGCCTCACAAAACCTGTTGGGGCTCTGTCGTAAAAGAACATCACCAGCATAGTCAAGGTCTGTGAGTGAGAGATCACTGATCTCAATGTCTATGGACCTGATGGAATGCTGCATTATGACATCCATTACCCGACAAAAGAGTGCAGGGTCCAGAACACAACCCTGTCTAACACCAGATACTGATTTAAAAGGCACTGACATCTGGTTCCCCAGATGAACACGGGCAGTGTTCTTTCCATTATGCAGCTCTCTAATCAAGTCCAGCAGAGTGGTAGAGACTCTTTTCAAAAATCTGCTGCCTATTAATTTCATTGGGTGACCTTTGAGTCTAGTGCTACTTGAAGTAGTAAATAATACTTTTTCACTTTCTTCATACCATTCATAATTTTGTAGAACCACTTAGTCATCTCTTTTCTAAACCGAATAATACCAGTCTCTATCTCTCCTCATATAGAAGCTGTTCCATACCCCTAATCATTTGTTTCCTTTCTCTGTACTCTTTTCAATTCTAATATATCTTTTTGAGATGGATGAACCTGAATTACACACATTATTCAAGGTCTGGGCATTCCATGGATTTTATATAGTAGCATTATGATATTCTCTGTTTTATCTATCGCTTTCCTAATGGCTCCTGCCACTGTTAGCTTTTTTGACTGTTGCTGCACATTGGGGGGAGTGTTTTCAGAAAACTATCCACAGTGACTCCAAGATCTCTTTCTTGAGTCGTAACAGCTAATTTAGACCGTGTCATTTTGTATGTATAGTTGGGACTAAATTTTCCAATGTGCATTACTTTGCACTTATCAACATTGAATTTAATCTTCCATTTTGTTGCCCAGGCACTCAGTTTTGTGAGATCCTTTGTCACCCTTCACAGTCAGTTTTGGACTTAAATATTGAGTAATTTTGTATCATCTGCATTTGCCACCTCATTGTTTGTCCCCCTTTCCAGATCATTTATGAATATGTTGAACAGCACAGGTCCCAATTCAGATTCTTGTCAGACTCTTCTATTTGCCTCTCTCCATAGTGAAAACTGACCATTTATTCTGACTCTGTTTCCTAACTTTTAGCCAGTTATTGATCCATGAGAGGACCTTCCCTCTTACACCATAACTGCTTGCTTTAAAAGCTTTGGTGTGAAACCTTGATGAAGGCTTTCTGAAAGTTCTTGTACACAATATCAACTGGATTACCCTTGTCCACATGCTTGATGACACCCTCAAAGAATTGTAATAGATCGATGAGGCATGATTTCCTTTTACAAAAGCTTTATCGTGTTTATCTATGTGCCTGATAATTTTGTTCTTTACTATGGTTTCAACCAACTTCCCAAGTAAAGAAGGTATGCTTACCAGCCTGTAAATTGCTAGAATCACTGTTAGAGCCTTTAAAAAAAAATCAGCATTACATTACCTATCCTCCAGTCATCTGGTATAAGAGGCTGATTTAAACAATAGGATACATGCCACACATAGTGGTTTTGCAACTTCCTATTTGAGTTCCTTTGAAACTTTTGGGTAAATATCATCTGGTCCTGAGGACTTATTATTATTTATTTTAGCATTTTTTTTTCTAAAACCTCCCCTATTGACTCCTCAGTCTGGGATAGTTCCTCAGTATGGCTTGGGTATAGGAATCTATACCAAATCTTCTGCAGTGAAGACTGAAGTTCATTTACCTTCTCTGCAACTTTGTGGTTTTTCTCAAGTGCTCCTTTAGCATCCAATTGTCCAGGGGCACCACTGATTGCTGGGCAGGCTTCCTGATGTACTTAAAAATTGTTGCAGTATGTTTTTATATCCTTAGCTGGTTGCTCTTCAAATTGTTTCTTGGCCTGCCTAATTATATGTTCACATTTGACTTGCCAGAGTTTATGCTCCATTCTATTTTCCCTTAGTAGGATTTAACTTTGAATTTTTAAAGGATGTCTCACTGCCTCTATTTTTTTTTTTACTCTGCTGCTTAGTCATAGTGGTTTTTTTCAGTTCTCTGATGCGGGCTGGGGGTGGGGAGCATATATTTAATTTGAGACTCTGGTATGGCCTTTTAAAGTAGCTTCCATGCAGTTGGCAGGCATTTTCCTTTGAGACTGTTCCTTTTAGTTCCCATTTAACTAGCTTCTTCAATTGTGTAGCTCCCCTTTTTCAAGTTAAATGTGGTGAGGGATTGTTTTGGGTATTTTTGCTCCTATAAGATGTTTACATTTAATTATATTATGGTTGCTATTACCAAGCAGTTCAGCCATATTCATCTGTTCCCATAATTTATATATGTAACAAAGGAATTCAATAAAACTAAAACAGGCTTAAATTGAATATATCAAGTAGAACTGAGAACCATATCTCCATGTAATATTCATTTCAATAAAATTAGCTTTAAAATATTTAAAGACAAGTATTATAGAGCTATACTGTTTGAGATGTTAGTTGTGTCTCATTGACACTAATTAGGACCCTCAAGGGGTCAATTACCTCAAGGAAGTAATTATTGTATTAGTAAGAACTGTACTAAATACATATAGTTATATGGTATTAATTATTTTGCTGTAGCAAAGTCATAACACACTACTAGGAAATCTACATGTCAGAGTCAAGATTGTGTAAGAATCCTGTAATCTCCATTTAAAAAATAAGAATTGAATGCATATCCTTGTTCTGATCTTGGATATATAGCTTCAAAAGACATACTAGACAGTGATAATTGAAAAATATGAATTTTTAGATGTATTTTTCCTGAGGCAAAGCCAAAGGCTAAAATATGCCTTACAGTTAGCTAGCAGGACTAGACTAAGCCTGCCAATGCTGTTCAGCTGTCCAAGAGTGAACAAAGGAATTATAATTTACTTTTCTGTGTAATTCATATGATTTTTTTTAACTTGTGCATGAAAGTGAATTTGGAAGTTTAAAGTCATAATATACTTCAGTTTAAATACAGTTATAAACTGGTTACTTAAATGAAAATAAAAGATACATGTATTAACACTAATTCTTTATTTTGCTGGTAATATACAACATGTAGAAATGTCATGTAGAATTAAGTTTCAGTCACAACCAGCCCTATTAAGAGAGCAAACTATGTGGATCAATTGCTGGACTGCAAACTTACAGATATACTGCCTCAAGTGAAAACATATATTCAACAGAAGACTCACAAATATTCCAGCATAATTTCTTTGTAGGTTGATTTACTGAAATGCCAGTGAATTTTACCTAACAAGACTATAACAGAAAATGAGTATTGTGTTTCATACACCAGTTCCACACTAAAGGCTGCAGAGGTTGGCTTCAGTGAGATGAAACTGGTACTGACCCATAACTCTCTAAAGGGTAATGATATCAACAAAACCCACCTGAGGATTCTTGTCTTTAATAAGGTCTTGATTCAAAAAAACGTTAACAACATTTTATTGATCATAACAAAATCCTTATCTGAATTCTGTCTCTGTGAAACCCCAACAACATTGTAGAGTCATATTTTCTGATGGAGATATAGCCAAGAGTTTGCCATTTATTTTTTCCAACTCCCTCTGTCCTTTACTTCTGAGATGCACAGACACATCCTCTAGAAAATGAAGTTGGTTTGTGTGATCATTAACCTTGGCTTTTTCAAATATCCACATTCTCCCCAGGGGTGTGTTATAGACTTGGGTTTAACAGTCACTTAATCAAGTTAGAATGTAAAGGATAAAATAATACTTCTGTTTCTGATCAGAACTGAGAAGTAGTTTAAAGAACTGCAGGATATTAATGATGCTCCTTCCCTTCAGCGATGGTATTACAAATATCTTATTCACACAAATGCTGCAGTCATCACTTTTTATACATTTATGATTAGCAGGTATAGTAATTCCAGGAATAAGTGTCTGAAATCTAGTTGTGATGGTGCTTGTACCTCAAGTTTCATTGGTCCCCTTGGGCTGTCTGTGCTGCCTGCTGGTCGCTCTGTACTGCTCCAATGGGAAGAGTACATCTTCCTTGGCACCCTGAGGCTGAGCCAAATCCAGCACAAGTTACTCATTTAGGAATTCCTACTGGCTTTAGGAAGTGTGCTCATGAGTATACCCAGTTTAGGCCCATGTAGGCCACTATATCCATCCCTCCCTCCCACCCCACGGAAGAGACAGATGTTATTGTTAAGAGCCCAGATGATTTTCTCCTCCTTTTTCACAGGGTTCATACTGGAGAAGCGAGTTGAGACTAGGTGGACTGGGGACAGAGCCAAGGGCATGCAAATTGTCTTGCTACCCCCCACCCCTGCTTCCCTTTTCAGCCTTGTTGAAATTTACCTGGAAGAATTAATACAATCACAGGTTAACTTACCTTTTCCCCTCCCCTCAGCCCTTCCTCGGTCTCTGTAGGGAAAGCCAAAGCTGGGTGAAGGGGTGTCTCTTATGGCATTGGAGCCATTTCTATTGGGAGACTCGTAGAATATTCAGGCAATCTCCGCAGACGACTCCTTGGAAATTTTCTTTCTATATGTCCCCTCTCAACTCTCACACGTCTTAAAGAATTTTTCCCTACACAATGATCAATATGAGTTCTGTTTAGATTAAACAAAAGTAGTATTGATTAGTTATTGTTTGAGACCAAGACCCCATTGTGCTAGGCACTGTACAAACAAATAACAAAGATGATCCCTGTTCAGAAGAGCTTTCAGTCAAACACATTAAACGTACATAATAAAAAAATGAAATCTATTGTTAGGTCACACTGACATTATCTCTACTCCCTGAGGGGTAGTGAGGAGATGTATGAAACTGGGTAATGGAAGGGGGGGGAAATCAGAAATAGATTTTTTTTTGGTGTTTGTTTTTCATGGAAGGGCTCGAGTTTCTTTTAGTGTGGTTGCTATACCTCCATTTGTGCTTATTAACTTTGACATGAGTAAACCTCCTGTCAAGGTTCATTCCCCACTCTGAACACTAGGGTACATAGATATGGGGACCTGCATGAAAAACCCCCTAAGCTTATTTTTACCAGCTTAGGTTAAAACTTCCCCAAGGTACAAACTATTTTACCTTTTGTCCCTGGACTTTATTGCTGCCACCACCAAGCATCTAACAAATATAACAGGGAAAGAGTCCACTTGGAAACGTCTTTCCCCCTAAAATCCCCCCAAGCCCTACACCCCCTTTCCTGGGGAAGGCTTGATTAAAATCTTCACCAATTTGCATAGGTGAACACAGACCCAAACCCTTGGCTCTTCAGAACAATGAAAAAGCAATCAGGTTCTTCAAAGAAGAATTTTAATTAAAGAAAAAGAATCACCTCTGTAAAATCAGGATGGTAAATACCTACAGGGTAATCAGATTCAAAACATAGAGAATCCCTCTAGGCTAAATCTTAAGTTACAAAAAGACACAAAAAAAGGAATATACATTCCATTCAGCACAACTTATTATATCAGCCATTTAAACAAAACAGAATCTAATGCATATCTAACTAGACTGCTTATTAACTCTTCACAGGAGTTCTGACCTGCATTCCTGCTCTGGTCCTGGCAAAAGCAACTCCCGGACAGAGAGAACCCTTTGATTTCCTCCTCCAGTTTTGAAAGTATCTTGTCTCCTCATTGGTCATTTTGGTCAAGTGCCAGCGAGGTTGTCTTAGCTTCTTAACCCTCTACAGATGAAAGGGTTTTTCTTCTGGCCAGGAGGGATTTAAAGGTGTTTACCCTTCCCTTTATATTTATGACATCCCCAAACTCACAGATATTACCACTTGAACAGTTTGTATATAGGTGTTTGACAGATCTTGCACAAAAGTATATATTTTGGAAGTTTGGCCCAGCATTTCTAGAAACTGTCTGAATATTTCAATTTAAAAAAAAAACTTAAAGTTCAAACGATTTGTATTTAATTAATCTTTTACAGTCTGAATTGCTTTTACTGTTGTTTTCATAATCAGGAAATATTGGGAAAGAAAGTAAAACAGGCTCTTCACACTTCTTCAATAAAGTCAATAGTCATAGAATCATAGCATCGTAGAACTGGAAAGGACCTCAAAAGGTCATCTAGTCCAGTCCCCTGCACACATGGAAGGAATAAATATAATCTAGGCCAAGGGTGATCAAACCTTTTTGCCTGAGGGCCACATCTGGTTGGAGAAATTGCATGCATGGCCATGAATGTAGGGCAGAGGGTTGGGGTGCGGGGTGTGGGAGGGGGTGTGGTGTGCAGGAAGGGGCTCAGGGCAGGGAGTTGGGGTTCAGAGAGGGGTGTGGAGTGTGGGAAGGGGCTCAGGGCAAGGGTTGGGGGCTCAGGGCAGAGGGTTGGGATGCAGGAGGGGTGTGGGGTGCGGCAGGGGGCTTAGGTAAACATTTTTACCTAATGACAGGTTTCAGAGTGTACTCAGAAATGGCTAAACCATCTTGGCTGAAACATTTTTTTAAAAACAAAAAGATAACCTGCAGCAGGCACTCAGGATGGAAAAACTTCTTCCCAAATGGCAAAAATTTTGCAAAGTTATAAGCAACTGAACAGGCCTTAAAATGGGAAGCGGCAAGTAACTTTAATAGCAGGCAATGCTATTAGCCCCACCTATAAAAATATTTTAAAAGATTTGAAATAAATATGCTTCCTCATGCTAGGATTTAATATTAACAAACATGCCCCTATTATGACAGGAAGTTCTACCTTTGATCCCGCGATGCACAGGTGTCTAATCTCAATAAGCGCTATTTACAGTTAAATAGACATTTCCCTAAGAAGTCCACCAAGGACATTTGCAGGCAGATCTGATTTTTGGCATTTAATGCAGGGAACTCTAGTGGAGTGATTGATTAGTTTGAATGCACTTCCGTGCCCAAAACTATCAACCTGCCTTCTTAAAAAAGAAAAACAAAAAACCCACACCAGCTTTCTTATCTAATAATCCAGTTTTTGTTCTTGTCCATAGTATCTCACTGACCTTAGCTTTTCAAAATCCCATTTTTCCATCTGTCTACTGCCACTCCATTTCCCGACTAGTGTTACTTCTGTTGTGAATGGAATACTCTCCTCTATGGTGCTTCCTGTTATTCTAAAGATACATTCTTGGCTGGTAGGTCAGGAAAGCCCAAGGGGAAAGTGAGATCCGAGCGCAAAGCCTCAGTGCAGAAATAGCAGCCAATAGTGGATTGGAGCAGCAACCAGGAAATAGCACAGTATTATCTTCAAAGATGGAGTTCAAGGAAGAAAGGAATGGGAAGGGAGGGCTGCCTGGTAAAGGGGAATGACAAGATTAAGGATAAAGAAAAGGAGTACTTGTGGCACCTTAGAGACTAACAAATTTATTAGAGCATAAGCTTTCGTGAGCTACAGCTCACTTCATCGGATGCATTACATAATGCATCCAATGAAGTGAGCTATAGCTCACGAAAGCTTATGCTCTAATAAATTTGTTAGTCCCTAAGGTGCCACAAGTACTCCTTTTCTTTTTGCGAATACAGACTAACACGGCTGCTACTCTGAAACCTAAGATTAAGGATAGTTTTCACTTGCCTCTTTGAAAGGGGACATGGAGTAAGTTTGAGGGGACACTGATTCTTAAGAATGTGACCATAAATATGGGTAAGTAGTTAGAAGAAATGGGGCTTGGAGTGCTGGGAGGAATGAGGGGGTGGGGAGAGGAGGGGCAGAGGGGACAAATGTAGGAAACAAAGCCTGAAGTCCTCACTCAGTTCATATTTGACTGAGCTCCCATTAACTTCCATATAAGAAAACAGAATAGAGTATCAAGTAGCATCAACTTAACCCCATATTCAGAAATAGATAGGAATGAAACATGCCTTGTAACACAAAAAGCCTACTTTCTTCAAGTCACTGAAAAGAGAACAACAAAGAGATATAATTGCATAAACTGAATCCAGTACTAAACTACCTAAAACTTGTCTGAACATATTGTAAAACTACAAGCTCTTCTTGACAATAAATAAAATACATTCATGCTTGTTTAAATTCAGGTCAGAAGTAGGTTAAAAAAAACTGGGAAATTAATTGTATTTGATGCCATTTCTGTTGCTGAAAGCATACTGATTAATAGCACCCTGATTGTGATTTTTACAATTTAAAGACCTAATTCTCTCAAAATGGGTTTATAGGCTTAAGTGAAATTACTTTTTTTCCAGTGGCGGAGATCCAGCATATTTTACATCTGATTCATGATAAAAAAACCTCAAAATACAACTCACCCACATACCACATTTCACACAATATTAACCTCATTAGTACCAGTGGTGAAAGCCCAAGAGCCAAGGCATTTTCAACATGTTATTTTTCAATATATTTTACACAAACAGATTTTTTGACTGGTGTAATATGTAGAATTAATGCACGTTGATAGCCAAAATCTCTCATTAACACATTTCTTAACTGCTTCTTCCTAGTTATCTGGATGAGTTCTAGGTTGCTGACTTTCCCTTCAGTCACATAAACAATTCCAAACTTACTGATTTATGTGGCTCAGTAGCAGGTCCAGCTGATTCTGCCAATAGAAGAAGGATTAATCATTATCAAAAGCTGTTGTTGATAGAATCAAACCCACTCCATCTAAAAAGTATTTGAAAAATATCAAGTGCTTTTATTTTTTGGATAAGCTACTTTAAGTCACTGATCTCCTGTTCCTATTTTGAATATTCAGGTGTTCAATCCTGCTATGGGCTAAATGTACTCAGGCTGAATTAACATGGAGATGTTTCTGCATGAGGTCATGCAATACCTTAAATGATAGTTCTACAGTGCCCACACTGCCTGATGAAGATACATTTAGGACAGTACTTGTACAGCTAACCATGCTTCTCTACATCGGTGGTGCCCAAAATTGTGAACTGAATGGCAACTATGTTAAAAAGAGCATGCATTTTGTTTTGGATTGAAAGTGTATATGCTGAGCTGTGCTCTGGGGGGGTGGGTTTTAAATTAATTATTATTAACCTAAAGTGTTTTAAGTTACTAAGGGGAGGGGCACTGCTGTCCCTTCCCTTTTGTAGCTTCTTAAAACTGCCCCACTAGCCACCTACTGAGTACCAAAGGGAAGGAGGATGAGAGTTATCTTTGGTTTCGCCATTGCCTGCTTTCCTATTTGATCATGAGAGCCCCAAGAAGGAGAAGAGAATAGGTGATCTGCTGGTCCTGCCTCAACCTAAAGCCTAGGAAAGGGCGGGATGCTTCCTCCATCCCCACACAGCCAGCCAGAGCAGCCTAGGAAAGGCGGAACTGAAATGGCTGAGCTACCCACCAGTTACAGCTGCCCCAGGCCAGTCTTTTTTTTTTGGGGGGGGGGTCTTGGGCAACTTTAATTCAGCCCCCTTGTGTGTATACATTATAGTACAGTCTTCATTACAGGAGCACATATTAGTTTTTACCACAGGACCTCTGTGCAAAGGCCAGACCTTCTCTGGGGATGAATCGGGGTGTGTAGTAAAGGAAACCGTTTGTAGAACCCCTGGCCCTTTGTTGCAGAATCTGGGAGATATATTATGAATGTGGCAGGGTATTGCAGGAAGAGAAAGTACAATCTCATGGTTAAGGCAATTGAAAACTAACCCTGGAGAAACTGATTTTGTCCCAGCCATGGAGTTCCTACATGACTCTGGGCTAATGACTGAAACCAGACTGTTCAGAGGTGGTGTCATTTTCTGGGAGCTGGACTTGAGACCATGAGGTCTGATTTGCAGAAGTGCTGACTGCTGAGCCCTCCTAGCTCTAAGCGTACTTAATGTGTGCTGTGCTTTTGTAAGTACTCGAAGTCCTAGATGTTTCCACTTGGGCACTTTAAAATCAGTGGATACTTTTGACCTTAATGTGAGTCTCCTTTCCCCTTCTGTAAAATAGGGATAAAACCATTCTCAAAAGTCACCTGGGTGTTGTAAAAGTTAGTATTTATGAAGCACTCTGGTACTACAATGATGAGAACCATAGAAAGTCCATGAGGAAAATAATAATTGTGCCTTCAGAGCAAGGATTGAACATACATATGTGAAGTACATAAGGCACTTCGATCAAGGAGGGCAAAACAAAAATATTGAATAGCTGCTCATTAAGTGAGCTATGATCATCCTGTGCACTGAATGAGGCCAAGTATTGTGGAAAACACAGCATGATCATGAAACTAAAGACTGTTTCATAATCCATCCACACACACACACACACAGGGGACAATTTAAACTTGCATAGGTAACCTTACTTCTGGCGTATCCTCAGTTTTGAGTGCTTGACATTGCAACCTTCATAATGTTCTTTTAACATAGTTTGTGTGTTATATAAACACACACACACACACACAATATTGTTTTTTCCAATACTATTCTGAGTTCATGTAGTATTTACTCCATTACTTTCAGGATTGTTATGCTATACATAATGAGTACAGTTTCAGATAATGAGGTATAGTTCAAATGAGATTATACAAAGATAGGAGAATCACTTATCACTCTTATTTTTATTATTATTCTTAAGTACCAGTCACAGTTGGTTAGATAAAATATGAACTGGTTTAGGGATTTTTTTAACTGCTCATACGTCTTTGGTATTTTCCTATCTGGTTCATCAATCAAAACTATTTTAATACCCTAGGCACACTAAATAGAACAATACTTGAACTAGTGCCCTTTTGTATAGTAGTTGGGAGAGCCTTGTTGCAAGTCTATGAAGTTCTGACACCAACAAAAGGAGATCTACCTGTATTTTGCACTCTGTGATAAAGAGGGTCCCTGGAAATTTTTCTGAGCATCTCCAAAGAGATCCACACTATTTTTACTGAGGACTGATAAGGGAAGCATCATCTATGAAGCAATAGTACAAATTTTGCAGATCTGGAGGACAGCGTTTTGACTGAATACAGCCTTAGGTTTTCAGAACAATAGATGCTTTTCTACACAGTTCTGTAGGCAGACAACTGTCGCTAACCCACAGATATCAGTGTATCTAGAAGCTTATGTAGATCCCTATCATCATGGTATCCAAATACCATGCCTGGGAGCAGTTTTAGCTCTTGCAGATTCAGCTATACATGAGTTTTGATTGATAGATGTTATTTATGTTGAGTCTTCTGATGATTCCCATTCTCCACTACTATGGAGTCTTCCTCATTTTTTCCTTCTATTTTGTGCTTTTGGAATCATCCTAATCCCCCGCTACCTCCTACACACACACACACGCGCGCGCACACCCCTACCTTCTCTTTGACAAGGAGGGCATTGTGCAAGGGAATAGCAAGATTTGCTAAATCCTCATAAGTGGTGCACACATCCTGTGCAGCTTAACTATGTGGAGGAAAGCTGTGGACAGGCAAGGGTGGAGTGAATTGTGTGGGGAAAGAGTTTGGTTGCTGCTTGGATTCTTCTATCCTTTCTCCACAGACTAAGGGGAGAGATTAGGGCTGTAAGGGTCACTCCATGATGGAGACTCTGAAGGGGAGCCACTTCCTTTTCCCTCCCTCATGTAGTGAAAGCAATTCCTACCCCACTTCCACAACAAAGGTCCCCAAGTCAAAGGCAGGTTAGTGCACTGGGGAGATTTTTCTTTAAAATGCAAAGCAAAGAAACATACCATAGAGATGAATAAAAATCTTACCAACCATAGAAAGAGTGACTTTTTCCTGTGGATCAGCACAAAGTTATTCAGCACAGGTGTTTACTGAATTTTCACAATTTATCATAATTACAGATTCAATGGCCCTCATACTCACACTTCTACTTCAGTCACATGCCAGCTTAACTCCACCCCAAAACTGTAAATCACCATTCTATTAAGGAACTGAAACATCAGAGAGCAGTCTGGCAGCTGTGGAAGGTCATTCAGCACAATGGTGTAGAATTTCTTTAAAAAGTGATTTTTAAATTCAAGCTTTTTTTATTTACTCTTTTGTGTTCGTTGTTACACTAGCCACATTCATTACACAAGAATATCAACCCAACTATTTTTGAGAGTTCTTCAGGAAATAGGAGCTACCTGTATCATTCATTAACATGTCACCGAAACTCCTTCTGTAGCAAGGTTAATCTTGAAAATACACTGAATTCCCCTCTCTACAACCTACATCTTTAGTCTTATAGGAGACCCTCTCTAACAGTGTCTGCTTGTACTAAAATGGCTGCTGATAGCATTGGTAAAAGCTAGGTAGCTCATCCTTAACTTTTGGGAAGATAAGTCCCCCCTCCAAAAAAACCAAAAGAGATATTCAGCATGCTACCAGACTTAGCTCTCACAGAGGAGAATTGTGTTAAGTATATAGCAATAATTTCATTTCTATTGATGAAACACTAAGCTGACTTCTGGTTCCAATATATAGCTCGTTAACCATACCTTAGTTTTTCTAGGCTGGATTTCTTGATTGGCAGTTAACTTCTAGATTATCTCTCCACAGCCTTTATGTTCTCCTCCCATCCTGTTTTCCATCTGCTCTTCTTTACCTTTTTCTCCCATTATCTTTTGCTAGTCACATACTGTAAGTTGTTAAAGATTGTGAAGCATAGCTAGTTAGCAATTTACCTAATTACCATAAGTTGGAATCTAAGATGCTGCCATATTTTTCTATATTTACAAAAGGAAATAATCAGATAGTTGCTAGTAAATATTGATTTTCTAAAATGGTGACGATATAGATTACATTCACATCATCAGTTTCTCCTGATGATGGAAATACCCTGGCAACACCCCAAACATTAGCTACCTCCTTTGGCCAAGAGGAGCAACATCACTATTGAAAAATGTGACTGTAAATGGGTTCATTCACTTCAGGATCAAGTTATACTGGTTAGGCATGGTGTAGTAGCTGTCTCCCAACACAATACTTCCTTCCTCTTTCACTGAGATGGTCTCTTTCCCCACAACTCAGCCCTTTGGCCAGATCACACTTTAGTTCACTCATTCTAGGGTAATAGAGTTCTGTGACCTTAGAAGCAGGTCTTCCATCAATGATACAAGTAGCTCCATGATCCTTACGCCCCTTACCTCAAGGGTTACAGCCCACCTTCCTGTAGCTGACAGTCAAGGTATACTCCCTCAGGTTTCTTGTTACCTCACTAGACTATTTCCTACCTCTTCTGCCCCTGAGAGAGTGACAGCAAACTCTCTTCCCTGCACCTCTTTCTGCTGCAAACTTCCTGACTTTATAATCACCACCCAGCCATTCTCCAGCTGGGCTTCATCATTAAGCAATCCTCACTTTCTCTGTCTGGCAGGTGCTGCCACGTATGGTAATTGGCCTTTCAGGCCCATGTTAACCCCGTTAGGGCCTGCATAGGATCTACACCCCATAACAAGGACTTAGGCACTTAAGCTCTTTTGAAAAAGTTGCCTTCTGTCCCTTGTGTAGCTGCACAGTGGGGAGAGAGGAATACAAGTGAGCACAAGAAACCTCCCGCACTTATGTGATCTATGCAGAGCTCTGGCAGAGTTGCAATCTCTCTGCTTCTGGGGACCATAAGGACTCCTTCATCCCCATGCCCCAGGATTAGATGGTACCAAAAAATAGCATGGGAAATAGGTGAGGGGCCAGAGCCACACTTTTCTCCACTTACGCACTGAGCAGGTTCAGCCAAAAGGATCAAGTTTGCTGCACTTTATAAAGTGGTGTAATAATGGACACATTCCCCCTTGGCATGGGCAAGTGACAGTAGTTTTGAAAAAACCCTATATGAATAAAATTATGGGGCAACAGCTTACAGGAGACTAATGTATTCTTTAGAGACAAGGGACAAAGAGTAATTTAAGGGAACCTATGACCATATCAAAGGAAAATCATTAAATCTAATTGGTATGCCTCTACAATGGAAGTGTGTCCTCAAGAAGAAATTGTCCAACAGCTCTGCATGTTTGGAGGCTTGAGATGAGCAGAAGCCATATGAAATGACAGTGATTTGGATTTTTGGAATTTGCTCTGGCTCACTCAAACTGCCCACTAGAGCTCCAGTAATCTCTATGTTGGCTTTGGATAGAAAGATGTAAGTAATACATAAAGAGTTTCAAGTAATTTAACCAAAGTAAATTTGTAGCTAACCTCAGAGTTTTGCTGCAAATGGGTAGCAATGTTTTTTTATAGTGTTTTAACTTAGTTGTGTCTACATTCTGCATGAGGTTCTTTGGTGTGTGATTTTTTTTTTCCAAATAAAACTGTGCTTTTATTTAAGTCAACCTGAATTGGGAGTGAAGTGTGTTAACCTGGGTTCACTCACTGCTGGGACATCATGGAAAGCAGGAATCTAGTTTTTGACCTTAAAGCACATGCAGAAAGGCAGGAACAAAATTCAGTACTAAGGTTAAAGGTGGTGGAAGAGTAATTGCCATTGTACTCTTGAAACTCTGCTGCAGGAAGTGGACAGAGATCAGTGATGGCATGGTGAGAAAGGACAACACAAGAGATGACAGCCTTTGTTACATGGATGTTACACAGTGAGATTGTTTTGAATGGTCAGACATACAAGTATCAAAATGCATTTGTTTAATGGAATATGTGATGGGCTGGGTCACAGAGACACCCTTGGGACTGCCACCTGATGTGCTGAGATTACCTCTGAGCCTGTTTTATCTGGCAGCGTGGGACTCTAGAACCTTGCCTTGTTGAGCCAGACCCACCAGTCTGCTCCAACACAGACCCAGGGTCTGAACCATATCCCCCCAAAACTGAAGACAACTGAAAATGGCTTAGAAAGTACTCCTGTCTATATCACCCAGATACCCAGTTCCCAATGTGATCCAAACACCAAATAAATCTGTTTTACTCTGGATAAAGCTTATACAGGGTAAACTCATAAGTTGTTCACCCTCTATAAAACTGATAGAGATATGCACGGCTGCCCCCCCCCCAGTATTAATTACTTGCTGTACGTCAATTAATAAGCAAAAAGTGATTTTATTAAGAATAAAAAGTAGGGTTTAAGTGCTTCCAAGTGATAACAGACAGAACAAAGTAAATTACCAAGCAAAATAAAACAAAAACATGCAAGTCTAAGCCTAATACAAGAGGAAACTGAATACAGACAAAATCTCACCCTCAGAGATGTTCCAATTAGCTTCTTTCACACACTAGGCTCCTTTCTAGTCTAGGCCCAATCCTTTCCCCTGGTACAATCCTTGTTCCAGCTCATTGGCAGTCAGGGATTTCTCATGACTGCAGACCCCTTTGTTCTGTTCCACCCCCTTATATATCTTTTGCACAAGGTGGGAATCCTTTGTCCCTCTCTGGATTACCACCCCTCCTTCTCAATGGAAAAGCACCAGGTTAAAGATGGATTCCAGTTCAGGTGACATGATCACATGTCATTGTAAGACTTCATGTCACTGTAAGACTCACATGACTGGAGTACTGTCATGGATGGATATAAACTGTTCAGGAAGAACAGGGCAGAAAAGGTGGAGGAGTTGCATTGTATGTAAAAGAGCAGTATGACTGCTCAGAGCTCCAGTAGGAAACTGCAGGAAAAACCTGAGAGTCTCTGAATTAAGTTTAGAAGTGTGAGCAACAAGGTTGATGTCGTGGTGGGAGTATGCTATAGACCACCAGACCAGGGGGATGAGGTGGACGAGACTTTCTTCTGGCAACTAACAGAAGTTACTAGATTGCAGGCCCTGGTTCTATGGAGGACTTCAACCACCCTGATATCTGCTGGGAGAGCAATACAGCAGTGCACAGACAATCCAGGAAGTTTTTGGAAAGTGTAGGGGACAATTTCCTGGTGCAAGTGCTGGAGGAACCAACTAGGGACAGAGCTCTTCTTGACCTGTTGCTCACAAATAGGGAAGAATTAGTAGGGGAAGCAAAAGTGGATGGGAACCTGGAAGGCAGTGACCATGAGATAGTTGTGTTCAGGATCCTGACATAAGGAAAAAAAAGAGAGCAGCAGAATATGGAACCTGGACTTCAGAAAAGCAGACTTTGACTCCCTCAGGGAACTGATGGGCAGGATCCCCTGGGAGAATAACATGAAGGGGAAAGGAGTCCAGGAGAGCTGGCTGTATTTTAAAGAATCCTTATTGAGGTTGCAGGAACAAACCATCCCGATGTGTAGAAAGAATAGTAAATATGGCAGGTGACCAGCTTGGCTTAACAGTGAAACCCTTGCTGATTTTAAACACAAAAAAGAAGCTTACAAGAAGTGGAAGATTGGATAAATGACCAAGGAGAGGTATAAAAATATTGCTCAGGCATGCAGGAGTGAAATCAGGAAGGCCAAATCACACTTGAAGTTGCAGCTAGCAAGGGATGTTAAGAGTAACAAGAAGGGTTTCTTCAGGTATGTTAGCAACAAGAAGAAGGTCAAGGGAAGTGTGGGACTCTTACTGAATGAGGGAGGCAACCTAGTGACAGAGGATGTGGAAAAAGCTAATGTACTCAATGCTCTTTTTGCCTCTGTCTTCATGAACAAGGTCAGCTCCCGGACTACTGCACTGGGTGGCACAATATGGGGAGGAGGTGACCAGCCCTCTGTGGAGAAAAAAGTGGTTTGGGACTATTTAGAAAAGCTGGATGAGCACAGGTCCATAGGGCTGGATGACCTACATCCAAGGGTGCTAAAGGAGTTGGCAGATGTGATTGCAGAGCCATTGGCCATTATCTTTGAAAACTCATGGCGATCGGGGGGAGGTCCCAGATGACTGGAAAAAGGCTAATGTAGTGCCCATCTTTAAAAAAGGAAAGAAGGAGGATCCGGAGAACTACAGGCCAGTCAGCCTCACCTCAGTCCCTGGAAAAAATCATGGAGCAGGTCCTCAAGCAATCAATTCTGTAACACTTAGAGGAGAGGAAAGTGATCAGGAACAGTCAGCATGGATTCACCAAGGGCAAGTCATGCCTGACTAATCTAATTGCCTTCTATGATGAGATAACTGTCTCTGTGAATGAGGGGAAAGCAGTGGATGTGTTATTCCTGGACTTTAGCAAAGCTTTTGATACGGTTTCCCACAGTATTCTTGCCAGCAAGTTAAAGTATGGGCTGGATGAATGGACTATAAGGTGGATAGAAAGCTGGCTAGATCATCGGGCTCAATGGGTAGTGATCAATGGCTCCATGTCTAGTTGGCAGCCAGTATCAAGCGGAGTGACCCAAGGGTTGGTCCTGGGGCCGGTTTTGTTCAATATCTTCATTAACGATCTGGAGGATGGTGAGGATTGTACCCTCAGCAAGTTTGCAGATGACACTAAACTGGGAAGAGTGGTAGATATGCTGGAAAGTAGGGATAGGATACAGCGGGACCTAGATAAACTAGACTGGGCCAAAATAAATCTGATGAGGATCAACAAAGACAAGTGCAGAGTCCTGCACTTAGGACGGAAGAATCCCATGCACTGCTACAGACTAGGGACCGAATGGCTAGGCAGCAGTTCTGCAGAAAAGGACCTAGGGGTTCCAGTGGACGAGAAGCTGGATATGAATCAACAGTGTGCTGTTGTTGCCAAGAAGGCCAATGGCATTTTGGGCTGTATAACTAGGAGCATTGCCAGCAGATCGAGGGATGTAATCGTTCCCCTCTATTCGACATTGGTGAGGCCTCATCTGGAGTACTGTTTCCAGTTTTGGACCCCACACTACAAGAAGAATGTGGAAACATTGGAAAGAGTCCAGTGGAGGGCAGCAAAAATGATTGGGGGCTGGGGCACATGACTTATGAGGAGAGGCTGAGAGAACTGGGATTATTTAGTCTGCAGAAGAGAAGAATGAGGAGGGATTTGATAGCTGCTTTCAATTACCTGAAAGGGGGTTCCAAAGAGGATGGATCTAGACTGTTCTCAGTGATACCAGATGACAGAATGAGGAGTAATGGTCTGAAGTTGCAGTGGAGGAGGTTTAGGTTGGATATTAGGAAAAACTTTTTCATTAGGAGGGTGATGAAACACTGGAATGCGTTACCTAGGGAGGTGGTGGAATCTCCTTCCTTAGAAGTTTTTAAGGTCAGGCTTGACAAAGCCCTGGCTGGGATGATTTAGTTGGGGATTGGTCCTGCTTTGAGCAGGGGGTTGGAGTAGATAACCACCTGAGGTCCCTTCCGACCCTGATATTCTATGATTCTATTATTCATTACCCACTTGCCAGCACACAGATATACAGGAAGACTTACAGTAAACAGAGACATTTACAACCAATTGTCCTGGTTAATGGGGGCCATCAAGATTCCAAGGCACCATTAATGGCCCACACTTTGCATAATTACAGTAGTACCTCAGAATTATATTTCATATTTCTAGTTTCAGATACAAGAATGATACATTTATACAAATTGGATCACCACACTCAGTGGATTATAAGATTTGTAATGATACCTTAAAAAGACATTTGCATGAAGCATATTCCAGTTACATTATATTCACACTCATTAGCATATTTTCATAAAATCATAAAGAGTGCAACATCACAGAATGTACACCAGTTCTAACTCTACAACTGTGGGGTGTCCTTTTAAAAATTAAGAAAAACATACTGCGTGTGTTTAGTATTCCAGAAGATTGAAAATAGCAGTTTTTCTCAACTAGATTTTTCTAAGCAAGTGGGTTACCATCTACCACCCTTGTAAGAGGGTTAAGGTGGGCCATGAAAATGGGCGGGGGGCGGGGAGTGTTGGCTCCCTGCCGTACCAATCAGAGGAGTCTCCAACCCCTCCCCCATTCTGTTCCTTTATCCAATACCTTCTGTAAAGTCCTTTACCAGGCCATTTATTTGGTCACTGGCTGCCTTCCCTATGGAGTACCTGCATTGGACATCCACCGCACACTTACAAAATAGGGCCACATATGGCCTACCACCTCTTCTCCTCACCAGAAGAGGTCCTCCCTCACACCTACGGTGGGGAATGCGGAAAAGCCTCACTCCACCGAAGCCAATTCAAGAGGGCTAGAATTGGACATCTTTATCTCACAGATTAGCATCTTATTCAGAGATTTCAATGGGACCACTCTTGAATTGGCTTCGGTGGAGTCAGGTGCAGGAAATATTCCTTCACAGCCCCCCTTAAAAGGAGTGTCTAGTGACCTGCCCACAGCAGGTCCTAACCCAGCCTGCCATTCACCTCCACTAGGGGAAGGAGGGTGGGTGCTGGCTTCCTTGCTGCGTGGAACAAAGAGACTTGCCCCACCCATGTTTCATACCTTTATGCCCTTCAGACCTCACCATTCCTGCGGGGAGGGAGGGTGAGTCATTGCAGTAAAGCTGACCACCAAGCAACTTTTTTACAGCAGTTTCTGACCTCCTTCCTCCCCACTTCCCCACCATAAAGCAGAGCTGTCCTTCCTGGGTAAGCCCCAGACAAACTCTGCCCCACCTTAGTTGTGGTGCAGTCACTCTGAAAAGAAACCTCAGGGCTTTTGGGGTGTTTTGCCTCAGTTAAAAAGGAAATAAAGTATTTTGTCTATTGACAATTAATGATCAATTCCAATACTATCCACAGCATTAAAATTTTAATACTAAGGCATTAAAATTTTAAATGAATACTGATGACCATGAAAAGTCATTAAAATAAATCACAAAAATGCAAATAGTGTATTACAAATATATAGCATGCAAAAAAAAAAAGAATTATCAGCACACCAAGGCACCGTGACATAGCTTTTGCTCTGTAAACACAGACAACCAATTTCATGGCAAGGATTCCGGCCACAGCCATTTCCTGCAAAAATTAGTGCTATAATTAGATCTACCACTAGAGGGAATTGAAATTACTGTATGGGCACATAATACCTCATATTTATCCTCCTTAGTTTCAGTAATTGTTGACTATATATAATGAGTTAACAATAGCTTTAGAACTAGACTTAGGCTAAATTGCTCTGAATTTTTAAAAATATTAAGGAAATTATTATTGTCTACAGTCGCAATGGTTTTTAACTAAGCTAGCAATTTATAAATCCATTTTATTGCACAGTTTATGAATTCACATTGCTAGCATCTATCAAACTTTGAAGATTCATTTCATGTTCCATAGTTTGATGTATCCTAAGTACTATTCTGAATTAACTGGGAAATTAGAAGTGTCAATGCTATGGACCTGATCCAACTCCCATTGAACTCAGCAGGGTTGCATGGAGCCCTATATGCTAGCAACCTACATTATCTAAGTCATAGACCGGCTAGACACCTCCCTTGATACTGGGAGACTTAAGGGCAATTTGGAGACATTTTTCTCTTACCCACATTTCCTAACCTGTATTTCTTATATGAAGTGTTGCTGTAGCTGTGTTGGTCCCAGGATATTAAAGACACAAGGTGGGTAAAATAATATCTTTTACAGGACCAATTTGGACAAATAAACGATATTATCTCACCCACCTTGTCTCTCTAATACAAGTCAAAGTAGTATGAGCATTTTAAAAGTTCATGATTGCTTAACTGAAATTGTCAAATTTAATCTGAATTGTTATCTGAATGTTTTTTCAGCACTAGCCGGTACCAGTACAATTTCAGAATTGGTCCTCCTTAAAAAACCGAGGCACTATTGATGAACTAGGTTGAAATCACCAACGAAAATTTCAAATTTAGATATCTCTTAGTCTGGAGTCACTCATTTACAAAATGACAGGTTTCAGAGTAGCAGCTGTGTTAGTCTGTATCTGCAAAAAGAAAAGGAGTACTTGTGGCACCTTAGAGACTAACAAATGTATTTGAGCATAAGCTTTTGTGAGCCACAGCTCACTTCATCGGATGCATGCAGTGGAAAATGCAGTGGGGCGATTTTATATACACAGAGAACATGAAACAATGGGTGTTGCCATACACACTGTAATGAGAGTGATCAGGTAAACTCATCCACTGCATGCATCCAATGAAGTGAGCTGTAGCTTATGAAAGCTTATGCTCAAATACATTTGTTAGTCTCTAAGGTGCCACAAGTACCCCTTTTCATTTACAAAAGGCATTTGCAATAGTCTAAGTGACATTACATCTCCAGAGAATACTATAGACAAATTATCTACAAACCACTGCTCTGATGATGAGACTTTCATAGAACAACAGGGGAGGTCCTCAGACAGTTAAGAATAGTTTGGCAGAAACAAAGCTCACATACTGTACCAGAATATTGGACTCCACACAAGGGCCTAATTCTGCTGACCTACTCTGGGCTAGAATTGGACACCTTTATCTCACAGATTAGCACTTTATTCAGAGATTTCAATGGGACCACTCTTGAAGTAACATATTATTCAGTATGAGTAAGAGTATCAGAATATGCACCACACTGTAGTACCTTACGCAAATAATTCCATTGACTTCATTAGGACCTCTCACAGAATATGGTACCACCAGTGCAGGAAAGGGTGTCAGAATCAGGCCCAAGTTATGAAAGCAGATTACTTTTGAACTTAAACACAGGGATTTGTGTTTATTTGAGGATAACAACATTTCCCCCCTAAATATAATGGAAATATTCCTGTTTATTGCTTACTTTACTTCCAGACAAAAAGTGCCCTCAGAGTACAGAGGTCAGAAACTAAGGGCTTGTCTATACTATCCGCTGGATTGGCAGGCAGCGATCGATCCAGCGGTGGGTTGATTTATCGCATCTAGACTAGACACGATAAATTGACCCCCGAGTGCTTTCCCGTCGACTCCCTTACTCCACCGGAGCAAGAGGTGCAGGCAGAGTCGACAGGGGAGCATCAGGTGTTGACTCACTGCAGTAAAGACACTGCGGTGAGTAGATCTAAGTAAGTCGACTTCAGCAACGTTATTCACGTAGCTGAAGTTGCATAACTTAGATTGATCTGCTCCCCCGGTGTAGATCAGGCCTAAAACAAGAAGAGTCTCTTTCTTTGAATGCATGCTCTTTTGGGACTTGTTCTCTGATCCAAAAAGTCCCAGTTTGATGACATTAATTCTCAAAAGGACAGGTAATAACCTCTCAAATAAAACAGAATTACCCTATTGTAAAAATCAAATGCAATCTGTATCTAATCAGCAGAATGTATAGCTTTCTCCCATTCTTTTCTATAGTTTTCTGTTTTGGAGATCTATTGAGTAAAGAACCATAGCTTAGCACCTAAATGGCCTGCAAAGTTGTCTTTAAGACATTTCAGAAAAGTGATTTTTTTTTTGAGAATTAATGTCATCAAACTGGGACTTTTTGGATCAGAGAACAAGTCCCAAAAGAGCATGCATTCAAAGAAAGAGACTCTTCTTGTTTTAGGCCTGATCTACACCGGGGGAGCAGATCAATCTAAGTTATGCAACTTCAGCTACGTGAATAACGTTGCTGAAGTCGACTTACTTAGATCTACTCACCGCAGTGTCTTTACTGCAGTGAGTCAACACCTGATGCTCCCCTGTCGACTCTGCCTGCACCTCTTGCTCTAATCCGATACATCTTACTTCAAAAGTATATAAAATGTTATAAGTGAAACATTATTATTATAATACTGATCTTCTCACTTCAGGGACTTGTCTACTTCATTCGATATAACAATGAGTACTTGAGACTAATAATGTGATCATGACATTTTCACTGTTAGACTATTTATGGCTTTGATAGTTTTTTTTTTAACTTAATTATTTCCATGATTATGTCTTCTTAAAAATCAGTTAGGCACAGAACGTAAACTCTTTATAACACAAAGCATAAACTTCTCTCATGTGAGGAGCAGAAGCTCCTCTCATGTGAGGGTCTGACTCAAAAGGACAGGTAATAACCTCTCAAATAAAACAGAATTACCTTATTGTAAAAATCAAATGCAATCTGTATCTAATCAGCAGAATGTATAGCTTTCTCCCATTCTTTTCTATAGTTTTCTGTTTTGGAGATCTATTGAGTAAAGAACCATAGCTTAGCACCTAAATGGCCTGCAAAGTTGTCTTTAAGACATTTCAGAAAAGTGATTCTATCTCTGAAAAAAGAAAAGGAGTACTTGTGGCACCTTAGAGACTAACAAATTTATTTGAGCATATGCTTTCGTGAGCTACAGCTTGAAGTGAGCTGTAGCTCACAAAAGCTTATGCTTAAATAAATTTCTTAGTCTCTAAGGTGCCACAAGTACTCCTTTTCTTTTTGCGAATACAGACTAACATGGCTGCTACTCTGAAACATATCTCTGAAAAGTCTTTGCATTAACTTGGATTGAACTAAATCATCTGGATTTTTCTACTTATATAATCTGTTTTGCCCTTCAGGGTGTGAAGCTGCACATTCTATTTTTTACCATGGAACTTGATGTACTTCTACATTAATACAATGATACTTGGATAGTGTCACAGGGTGTCTCTGTCACTACCTAGTATATTCACTGCCTGGCAAGTTCATGTAGTCTCATGGTCACAAATGCATACCTTTCACCATGTGTGCATTTATTCTTTCCTTGAAAAGTCTAACAGCAAGAGGAGGCTTCCACTCAGCCTTCACTGCTCAGCCCAGACTTACCCTTTGAGCTCCCCTTGCTTCCTGTTCCTTCCACTTATATCCTCCCAATTACATTATTAGCTCAGGTTTCAGAGTAGCAGCCGTGTTAGTCTGTATTCGCAAAAAGAAAAGGAGTACTTGTGGCACCTTAGAGACTAACAAATTTATTAGAGCATAAGCTTTCATGAGCTACAGCTCACTTAATCGGATGCATTTGGTGGAAAAAACAGAGGAGAGATTTATATACACACACACAGAGAACATGAAACAATGGGTTTATCATACACACTGTAAGGAGAGTGATCACTTAAGATAAGCCATCACCAACAGCAGGGGGGGGAAGGAGGAAAACCTTTCATGGTGACAAGCAGGTAGGCTAATTCCAGCAGTTAACAACAATATCAGAGGAACAGTGGGGGGTGGGGTGGGAGGGAGAAATACCATGGGGAAATAGTTTTACTTTGTGTAATGACTCATCCATTCCCAGTCTCTATTCAAGCCTAAGTTAATTGTATCCAGTTTGCAAATTAATTCCAATTCAGCAGTCTCTCGTTGGAGTCTGTTTTTGAAGCTTTTTTGTTGAAGTATAGCCACTCTTAGGTCTGTGATCGAGTGACCAGAGAGATTGAAGTGTTCTCCAACTGGTTTTTGAATGTTATAATTCTTGACGTCTGATTTGTGTCCATTCATTCTTTTACGTAGAGACTGTCCAGTTTGGCCAATGTACATGGCAGAGGGGCATTGCTTGCACATGATGGCATATATCACATTGGTAGATGCGCAGGTGAACGAGCCTCCTAAAAACACCATCCTAGCCACTATGGATGTAGAAGCCCTCTACACCAACATTCCACACAAAGATGGACTACAAGCCGTCAGGAACAGTATCCCCGATACTGTCACGGCTAACCTGGTGGCAGAACTTTGTGACTTTGTCCTGACCCATAACTATTTCACATTTGGTGACAATGTATACCTTCAAATCAGCGGCACTGCGATGGGTACCCGCATGGCCCCACAGTATGCCAACATTTTTATGGCTGACTTAGAACAACACTTCCTCAGCTCTTGTCCCCTAATGCCCCTACTCTACTTGCGCTACATTGATGACATCTTCATCATCTGGACCCATGGAAAAGAAGCTCTTGAGGAATTCCACCATGATTTCAACAATTTCCATCCCACCATCAACCTCAGCCTGGACCAGTCCACACAAGAGATCCACTTCCTGGACACTACGGTGCTAATAAGCGATGGTCACATAAACACCACCCTATATCGGAAACCTACTGACCGCTATTCCTACCTACATGCCTCTAGCTTTCATCCAGATCATACCACTCGATCCATTGTCTACAGCCAAGCGCTACGATATAACCGCATTTGCTCCAACCCCTCAGACAGAGACAAACACCTACAAGATCTCTATCATGCATTCCTACAACTACAATACCCACCTGCTGAAGTGAAGAAACAGATTGACAGAGCCAGAAGAGTACCCAGAAGTCACCTACTACAGGACAGGCCCAACAAAGAAAACAACAGAACGCCACTAGCCATCACCTTCAGCCCCCAACTAAAACCTATCCAACGCATCATCAAGGATCTACAACCTATCCTGAAGGACGAGCCATCGCTCTCTCAGATCTTGGGAGAAAGACCAGTCCTTGCTTACAGACAGCCCCCCAATCTGAAGCAAATACTTACCAGCAACCACACAAAACACAACAGAACCACTAACCCAGGAACCTATCCTTGCAACAAAGCCCGTTGCCAACTCTGTCCACATATCTATTCAGGGGATACCATCATAGGGCCTAATCACATCAGCCACACTATCAGAGGCTCGTTCACCTGCGCATCTACCAATGTGATATATGCCATCATGTGCCAGCAATGCCCCTCTGCCATGTACATTGGTCAAACTGGACAGTCTCTACGTAAAAGAATGAATGGACACAAATCAGACGTCAAGAATTATAACATTCAAAAACCAGTTGGAGAACACTTCAATCTCTCTGGTCACTCGATCACAGACCTAAGAGTGGCTATACTTGAACAAAAAAGCTTCAAAAACAGACTCCAACGAGAGACTGCTGAATTGGAATTAATTTGCAAACTGGATACAATTAACTTAGGCTTGAATAGAGACTGGGAATGGATGAGTCATTACACAAAGTAAAACTATTTCCCCATGGTATTTCTCCCTCCCACCCCACCCCCCACTGTTCCTCTGATATTCTTGTTAACTGCTGGAATTAGCCTACCTGCTTGTCACCATGAAAGGTTTTCCTCCTTCCCCCCCCCCCCCCCCCGCTGTTGGTGATGGCTTATCTTAAGTGATCACTCTCCTTACAGTGTGTATGATAAACCCATTGTTTCATGTTCTCTGTGTGTGTGTATATAAATCTCTCCTCTGTTTTTTCCACCAAATGCATCCGATGAAGTGAGCTGTAGCTCACGAAAGCTTATGCTCTAATAAATTTGTTAGTCTCTAAGGTGCCACAAGTACTCCTTTTCTTTTTATTATTAGCTCAGTATTTACTACCCAGGTACTCACTCACCCAGCAGAAAGTGTATAACTGCTCATCATGGAGCCTGCAAGCGTCCTTAAACTGAAGCAACACCAGTGACCAGGATGCTACAGATGGACACCTTAGAAATATATATAACCACTGCCAAACACATGCCAACTCATTTGCAATAGGGAATGCATTTACAATGGAAGAGACCTATCAGGAGCTTTCTCCCACCATGCAGAGTTCTAAACTGCAGATTAGAATCCAAGGATTTTTTATGGCTTTTTTTATTTCTTAGGAACAATTTTAATAGTAAAAACAATATAAAAAACCCAATATAAAAAACGGCGGATTAGCCATTAGGCCAACAGGGCCCATGGTCAGCGGTGCTGGCAATTGGGGGGCCCTGGAAAAATGGATGATCTGCCCCCAACACTCCACCCACCCAGTGGTCCTGCCGGGGAGCAGGGCCCTGGCAGGAGTGCCAGAAGGGCAGAGCGGGGCAAGGCTCCCAGCCCAAACCTCTCTCCCCAGCACGAACTGGGGGACTGCAGCCAGAAATGGTGGGGAGGGGCCCCCCACTTGCTCTGGCCCAGGACCCCACAAAACTATAATCTGCCCCTTCATAAACCAAAGGAAGAAATAAAATGAATCACTCTTAGTGGAGCAGCATTTAGTATAATGAACAGCAGAAATCTGAAGGTTTAGTTAAGTAAATGTTTTTAAGATTTTGATGCAATAACACACACACCATATTTATGGTAACTTCTGTGTTTAGCCATATGGAATGTGTCTAGAGTTTACATGCACAATAATAACATCCTCCTCCTTGAGAGCCAGGTTTTTAACCTGGGAGCCATATTCTTTACTTTACTCTCTTTTAGCTTGTGCATTTAGGCTGTTTCCATCTACTGCTGCCTCTACCTCTGTAACATTTTTGAAATCTGACTGGACTGAAAAATGGAATTTCTTTCTCAAAGAAAGTTCTGATTCTTCAACATTTATTTTTATCCTGTCAACATATCAAAACTTTTCACAGAGTGAAAAAGTTCCATGAAAGTTTTGTTTTGGAAATGTTGAATTGAAACATTCCAATATTCTCAAATTGAAGTGTTTTGTTTGTTTGTTTATCTGAAACTAATTGTTTTCTTTCAAATTGGGTCAGGTCAGCATTAACCTCTCTATTTGTCTGAGCTGCCATGGTGCCTCATGGGAGTTGTAGCTCCAGGTCATGTTCCCATCCTCCTTTATGAGCCCTGCTCCTTGGAAAAGATACATCTCCTATGCTTTGCCATGGTCTCTTCTTGTTGATAGGCCAAGCAGAGGCTAATAATCTGAGTAAATTTACACGTTTATGTTTTATGAATGGTAGGGGCATAAATCTATATAGTATCTACGAACACATATTGGCACCAATCCTGGCTGGGACCTCTGAATGGAAGTGCAATATAAAAATTAAATAATAAAGGTATGACATTGGTAAGACCTAGAATATGGCATCTTAAAATCCTAAGTGATATAGTTAATAGATGCCACCAACTCCCTGTTTGCACATCAGCATTTCTATGATAGCTCTAAAGGAAGACATGGAGCTGGTGAATGGGTGAATAAACAGAAACTAGAAGCACGCAAAAAAAATGAAAGCCAGAAATAAATACATCTCTGATAAGTGTTATAGTTCTCCCAAATTGCATTGGAGGGATTTGCAATTACTGCCACCCTTTAAACAAACACACACACACACACACTCTTAAATTTATTAATCCAGCATACTACGCTGAACTAATATTCCTTGCTGGTTAGTGCATGTTAGTGAAGTCTCTTTTAAACATAGAATAAGGACCATAAGGCGTATGGTTCATCATAACAGTTGAGCAGATGTTCTACTTATTAGCACACGGAGACCTTATATTTAAGCACTTCCGTTATTTTTCATTTAAAAACCATGGTAGAACACAGTAACCATAGCTTGGTGTTGAGTGCAGTCCATAGCTCCTTACAGTTCTGAACCCTGTCTTTCAAACAGAGGATGATCTGTACCCCACAGTCTCACATATCAAGAGCAGCTACTCCATATATTAGCTCAACACTTTCTCACAGAAACATAGGCTGAGCAGAAATAGGATCAGGAAAACAGGTGGTAGCGAGAGCTCTCCAATCCACCTCGAATATCTGTGGCTCTGCTACCTCATTTAACCTGAGAATACTGTAAAGATCTATTGACCTTTGAGGCTGTCAGTACAAAGTGCTTTTTCTTTCGCTCAGCTGAAAATGGAAATTCTAATGCAAGTATAAGAAAATCTGCTAAGGACAAGCTGAATATTATAGCAGCCTTGCACCACAGTTCTGGCATTAGAGTCATACTTAGATATTTTCAAACAGGCTTCTTTGTCATGTCATCATATCTTCACATTAGAAACTTGCTTTCTCACAATAAAACATAGTTGTGCCTTGCAGTTTACAACTTTTTGCCCTGTATTATATACGGGCTGCTTAATAGTATACAGTTAGGCCCCTCCAATACATACAGATCTGCAAATGCATAACTTCAATGAACTCTATCTTTAGGGATAGCCAGCAGGCTACCTAACCTTTCCAGGAGGAATAACTGTAATTTGTTTTTCCCATATGATGGGCCTCGTTTTCTCTCTAGTACTCTACAGTCCACCTTTGTGAGGTGCCACATCCCTCCCCTGCACAGCAGCATCAAGACAGGGAAATGCCAACACAGTCAGACACATACCAGAAAGATACAACTTTATTGCCAACCTCAAAATGAGCAAAAATCATGAGTCAGCCTCCAAAATATCATAAAACCTTAACAAATAATAAATTTGGGGTTCCTTTTGCTATCTGGTTTCTAAGCTTATATGGTTCATAATGTCAAGCTTCTCTCTACAACTATGAGAGCTAGAAACTTTATTTAAAAGCAAAAGTGAGCTGAGATACTCTTGCTATCACCTAACTCCAGGAGCTGGTGGTTTTCTTTTCTATTTTTTTTTAAACCTCACAAAATATCACAAGAGTCATGATAAAAAATCACAAGAATTGGCAATGCTGTTCCTAAGTGACCCAGAAGGCAACTTTATGATCCAGAAATAGAAATTCTGTCTATAAGGAACCCAGAATGAATATACTTAAAAATAGAGAAGAATGGACTTCAAATCTGAGAATAAAAGAAAAGCTTGGAACAGCAATCTCTTACTATATTCTTGGCCCTCATCCCTAAGAGCAAAATATCTGCCCTCACAGAAGGTCACAAAATTTCAAGTAGTCGAAACTGTTTTAGGCTATCTAGAAATTCAGATATTGAGTATAAATTTTCTTCTTACTTTCTCCATTTTTATATTAGCAAAACTCTCAATATCAGTTAAGTTACTATGATTTGCATACCACATTTAGAGATTATTTTTATTAAAAAGAAAAACTATAAATTTAGGCACCAATCCTGTGACAACATCCATGGACAACATCCTGTGACAACATCCAGGGTCTAGCTGCGTAGAGCTCACTGAAGAACTTGGACCTTAAACTATTGTGAGAGGATAAATAGACTCTATGAGCTTAATTTATTCTGACTTTTACCAGTGTAAATGAGGAGTAGCTCAATGAAGTTACACTACTATAAATCTGGACTAAATGAGAGAAGGCTCAAGGGCATTTTTTTCTCTCTTTTGGCTTCTTAGATGAAAGATCTTTCAGTTTTGGGGGGTATTTTTTGGCAGGGGATCTTGTTTTGTTTTTTAATTACACCTATTAGGTACTTATATCCCTTTTCATTATATTCCTGCACTAAATGTAGGGGCCCCAATCCTGCAAACTCTTATGCATACTTAATTTTAAGCATGTGATACTGCTGTAACTATTTAACATAGTTATAGTTAAATATGAGTTTATGTGTATTCAGGGTGGAGATTGTAAGTCTTCAAGCTCTGTAAATGTCAAGTTTTCCCACCAGAGTTAAAAACAAACAAAAAACAAAACAAAAAAACTCCCTGATGTTTTCCTTACCTGTTTTTGAAGTCATTTAGATAAAATATATTTCAAACTTATCTAGTTACATTTCTATTTGTTCCTCTTTTTCATTAAGTTGTGAGACTTAGCTATTTCCATAAATAGCTATCTTACCTTTTCTTGTTTTGCTTTTTAGCCAGATCTCCTCATCACTACTTCTTTTTCTTAGGCCTCTTTGTGTTTTAATGTCCCATCACCAAAATGCTGATTTTTTCCCCACCTTCCTTACACAAAGAAAAAACAGCTGTTTTTGTTCAGAATAATCATCTTCATTTTGATTGAGGGAGCAACAAAGCATAGACCAAAGGAAAGCCTCCAGAAGATAGCACACATGTGCCTTCACATACAGTCTTTACTAACCTCTGATAATTTGGCGTGATTATCTATAATATTGTACTTTCTGTAGGCATTTACACCTGTACTAAGAGAATGTAAAGCAGGACCATTTTGTAGGTACCATTTTACACCTACTTTGCACAGGTCCCAAATGGCTTCAGAATTCTGCAAACAAGTGTAAGGGTCTAGAACTTAAAGGTGCAGTCCATGGAAACAAAAGATACCTTGGTTTCATAGCTAAATATGCCACAAAAAACAAAAAGGAACTAAAAGATGTATTTAGCATGGTAAAGTGGAGGTTAACTGGGGTTAAATGACAAAAGATTAATTTTTAGATGAGTTATTAGATAAAGCTTCTTCATTCTAAAAATCTACTGGGATTATCTGTTGAATAATCTCCTGAGAGAAATTACTTTGTGACATTCAAAACTAGACTGGACAAAACATTAGTAAGTATACAACAGTGAACAATCCTGTATTTTTAGGGAGATGCACTAGCTTACTTCATAGGCCTTTGCCATATGTAGATTCTATAATTCTATGAATTCTGTTATAATGCCCCTTTGCATTATTTTTGGGCCTGATGTGTTCCAAAGTGCAGTTCTGGTGAACAGGAATAGTCGTGAACTACCCCTGCTGAGCTGGGCATGGGAAAGCCATTTCTCCATAAAGATGCCAGAAAGAGGAGGCATTGCTAAGCTGCTGGGAAAGGTGTGTGTGTGTGTGGGGGGGTGCTATTCTGCAGGGGGAGCAAGGATTCTATGGTTGCAGGAGTTTTATTGAAGGAGATTCCTGGATTCCCTTATTGGGATAAGGGATGTTGGGCAGGGGGTATGGGGGGGTCTCATTGTCAAAATGTCGGGAAGGGTAGGTGATTTATTTCTCTGAAGATGTGAGCAGTGGACTGGTTCAAATTGATATAGAAGCATATTCTTAGGGCAGTGGAGGGAAGCTTTCCTTGCTGCTGTGTTGGATGTATTGTGAAAATAGAAAAAGTATTTCATTCTCCAGGACTATCAATCTGGTGCTTTTTATCTTTAATGTGAAAGAGATAAAAACGAATATATATTCTCTTTATATTATTATTTTTATTACAAATATTTGAACTGTAAAAAAGATGAAAGAAATAGTATTTTTTCAGTTTACCTCATACAAGTCCACTCGGTCCTACTTCTTTTTCAGCCAACCACTAAGACAAACAAGGGGATAATGCTAAGATAAATTCTTATTTACAATGTCACCTGAAAGTGAGAACAGATATTTGCATGGCTTTTTTGTAGTCAGTGTTGCAGAGAATGTGCCATATTATGTGCCATACATGCTAAATATTCATATGACCCTTCATGCTTCGACTTGTAGGTTCTAAAGTTTTACATTGTTTTGTTTTTGAGTGCAGTTATGTAAAAAAAAAATCTACATTTGTAAGGTACACTTTCAAGATAAAGAGATTGCATTACAGTACTTGTATGAGGTCAACTGAAAAATACTATTTCTTTTGTTTATCTTTTTTTTACAGTGCAAATAATTGTAATAGAAAAGAATAATATTCAATGAGCACTGTACACTTCATATTCTGTGTTGTAACTGAAATAAAAATATTTGAAAATATAGAAAAACATCCAAAAATATTTATAATGAATTTAAATTGTCATTTTATTATTGTTTAACAATGCAATTAAAATTACAATTAATCACAACTATTTTTTAAATCTCATGATTAATTGAGATTATTTTTTAAATCATTTGACAGCCCTAATATATATATATATATATATATATATATATATATATATATATATCACATTGTTTCTTTAATCCTGGTTATTTGGTTTTCCTTAAACACCCAATTCAAACTGATTTTAAGTTTTATGGACAATTTATCCAGAATCCTATTAAACCTTATTGAATGATAATAACCTTTTACAGTGACACACAAAATGCTATTTATTAGGACATCCTTTAGTAACAAGCTATCTGTTTACATCTGTTTAGTGTAACTATTACTATAATAATATTTTTCCAGATTTAAATTTTCATTGACTTTTCATATAAAATAGAATACTTCCAGTTGGATCCTGTAAAAAGCTAGCTGTTTATTATTATAAGATGTTGTAAAAGATATCATACTCTTCTTCTCCATGGCCTTACTGCAACTAGTTCCTCTCTTGATTCTCCTCTCATCTCTGTGGCCTTTCCTTCAGTATGTCTTTTGATATATTGTCCTCTTCTGCTCTTACTTTCCCAAAGAGGGCCCCATAGGGCTCCTTTCTTGGTACATTCCTCACTTTAAACCTTTATCTTCTTATCTTATGGCTTATCTTCTCCACTCACCATCACTTCGGCTATAGCATGATCTTTATTTCAATGGCTTGCAATTCTACCTGTTCACTCCTGACCTGTCTCCCTCATTCCTATCTCATTTTCTCTCTCACTCCTCCGGATACCTTGGTATCAGCTTACATTTACCTGGGTCAAAGCTGAACTCCCTAACCCTTCTCATATTCTCCATTATCTCTCACTGTTGGCAACACAACCATCCTCTGTGTCATTCAGGCCTAAAACCTCTGAGTCTTTTATTTAGCAGTCAGTTCAGACACTACAACTATATTACTCATATAAAGAAACAAGGATTCAGAGTTTTATGCATATTTTAACTATGAACAAATTTCAGAAGTGCTTTTTCTCTGGAAAGTCATGAAGTTTATCTCCTGGGCTCCCTCATTTTTAAAAAAAATATGGTTGCCCCCCTTCATATTAAACCTTCTGATTGAAGCACTGGATTTGGATCAAATTGCTTTGGAAAGGAGAGTCTAACTGTTCAGAAAGCAGCCAGTGGAAGCTAGGAAAGGTCACTTTCTTCCAGCTTCTCGGCACAGTTGTTAAAAATGTGCACCTCAAGTATTCAGAGCTTGTTTTTTTTTTTCAAAGATACCAAATGCCTTCAGCTCTTAAATTGGAGCTGCAAGTAAATGGGATAATTATTAGCAGCACTTCTGAAAATTAGGCCTTGACGTGGTGGTGTTTGTGTGTTCCTCATGTGCAGTAATTTTCTTTTTAAAACAAATCCGTGACTGAATTTTATAACACATTTGGGTGAAACTTTCCTTTTCCCAAACCAAATACTGATAAAGTCATTGAGAGAGAGAGTCCTCCTGCTAACAGAGGTTTGTGAACTTTAAGACAAAGGATTGCACAATGATTGCACAGCACAACAGATTGGCCACCACTCCATAGAGCACAAACCTGCTCCCTGCCAGTGAAGGCACCCTAAATTGTCTGTAATTGGTGAATAGTCATAGGAATGAATGGCTAATGATCCTTAGTTCCAGGGGAACAAATCTCTCCCAAAGCAGTGTAGTTCTACAAGTTCATGCCAATATTTCCTCTTGCTTTTTTTCAGCAGCTGCACAGGATGTGAAGGTGTCCCTCAGCATAGATAGACATCACTCTCTGCCTCCCTGCTGTGCCAAGACGTGTGCATGTACAACATCCCTGATTTCCCTTTCCCACAGGGAATCATGACTAATGTGCGCATGGATGTGATCTGACTGCCTGTACTGAGCCTGTAACCAGACCTGTCCTCTGCCTGAGAACTGTCCGGTGCCCAGTCTGGATGGAAGCACTCTCCTTTACCCATACAAATGGTCTGCGGGGTGCAACATATGATGATGATATTAATGGCATTTGTCACATTGGCATCCAAATGGGTGCACAGTCAGTGCCAATGAGCTTTCAGTCTACTGTGAGTGCATGACATGACCATTCTGCAGCTACTGAGTTTGTGGCTGAATTCTCTTTTTTTCCAGGTGATTGATTTTGGGGTATGATTTCATCAGCCACATTAGGAGTGGTTATGCAGGGTCCCCTAAAATAACTGTTGGGACAGAAACACCATAGAGAATCACATTGTTTCTGGGGAATAGAGTCCCTTCTTTCCCCTGCGAGTACAATCCTGATCTCCTCAGCATGTGGCAGTGTTTCCCACATTGCTGTTCATGAATCTTCCTCTCTGTTCATCACACCCTGCAGAATGGATAGTAACCTTTTCAGTTCACATACTCCTTCCCTTTGTTGGGCAAAGTGTTGGGATGTGGTTGCCATCAATGTCCCAACACAGTTTGGAAACCCCAACCTCTGAAATGCAGTTATAATTTCCAGTACTTGAGTTATGGTAACTACCCATTGGTAGATCAGTGTTAATTGCCTTGCAAACATGCACAATCTTGACACTGAAAATGGACTTTCCAATCCCAAAGTGTTATGCAGCTGACTGATAGCAGTCTGGTGTTGTCAGCTTCTACAAGGCAATAGCCACTCACTTCTGTACAAGTATGGTTTTCTTGAATCGAGTGTTCAGAGCTCTTTACACAGCTCAGTGAAGGTCTGGTTTCTCTTTCTGAAGTTCTGAAGCCACTGCTGGTCATTCCAGATTCCATCACAGTATTCTTATTCTCTTGAACCAGAAGTGAAAGTCCACCTATGGGTATACCATGACAATACCAGGATTCAGAAGACCTTTCCATGGGACCTGAATATATTGTTATTCACCCTCATGGTCAGCCATCCTCTGCATATAAGAATCCATCCTGTATCTCACCAATTGTCTACTCCACTGCATAAACATTTGTCCCTCAATAGGGAGCAGGAGAAGAACCACATCATAATTCACTTACTCCATATTTTCCACCTGGGGTTGGCAGGAGAAAGAGGTGAACAGAAAATGACTTTGGCAAATGTGTGAAGATGCGTACCAATAATACACAACAAAGCAGTCCTTAGAGTCTCTTCTCTGCAGCACAGAACACTGGGATACCACCCCTGAAATGGAAGCACTAATATCGCATAATAAAAGAGGCCATGTGGACTTATGTATTTGCATGTAACACAGCATTATACCCATCTCCAGCACAGCATATAGGGACATTCAGTATGGGCATGGGGAACATGTGTGAGTATGTCCACAGTCAACTAACCGAGTATGTGACAAGTTAAGACATAGCCTAATATACTACTAATCACTGCACTAGGATAATACGTATGAGTGTTGGCTGAAATACATATGTTCTGAGACTATTAATAAAACTTCACAAAATATATATAGTCAGTGATTTTTTCTTTCTTTCCTCACTGTGATCTTACATAATCTGCCAATCTGGCTCAATTAATTTGGAAAAGTTACCTTGGCTGATGTTTTTTCCAATTATATAATAATATTTTTAGCTCTAAAATAACAGCACATTTATTAGTTTCTTCACAGTTACTTTAACAGCTGCTTCATCTAGCCATATATGTTAATCCCTCTCTTTAATGAGTGGTCTAGTTATCCTCTAGTTATCCTCTCCTCAAAATTAAAAGTATTCCATGGTATTCACTGTATTTGAGGGACTCAGTTTCAATAACTTATATTAACATTCTGCTGACTCCTCCATAGTATCTTTGTTTTTCTCTGAATACTGTGGGTGCTCTTGGGAACTTTGTGGTTGCCTGAGCAGAGTACCTAGACAGCTGTGGAATCGACACTTCTGAAAACAAACAAGATTTGTTTCACACACTGAATCTGTTTTCTCCTGATATTCCAGAACTGTAAAGGAATTTAATTTCACACACCAATAGAACGGTTTCTGAAATGTATTTTTATACAGTGAGTTTATAAGGAAGTTATTGATTCAAGAAAGCTAAGGAAAGGGAAGTCAGTTGTGAATTGTCAGGATTGCCATTGCCCTTTATCTGGGCAGAGTTTTTATGGCATCAAAGAATGTAAAGAACAACAATCTTCTATAAACTAGCAGAGAACATCCTTCATTCCACATGACAACGTATTTGACAGTTAATGGGTCTGTAAAATCTATGGAACCATTCTCAGCAAATCATGGGAATATTAAAAAAAAGTGAAGATAAGTTCTGGAAAAAACAAACAAACCATGGAAGGAAAATATTAAAAAAAAACAAATTATCTTGTGTTTTAAATCATTTTCTGTATTTATATATAAGTCTTCAATGACAGAACAAAGAAAAGCAAAAAAAGAAAACCCAGTGACAACCCCCCCCACACACCCACCAAAACAAAATTTGGTGAGATATTTTTTTACCTAATATAAAAATACCAGGGTCTTTGGTCTTCAAAACGGGTTAAGAAATGAAAACTCAGAGGGCAAGATCTTCGGATGATGTAATTTGGTATATCTCCATTGACAATGCTGATTAATACCAGCTGAGAAACTGAGTCCTAGTATTTTGGAGACATACCATTTGAAAATAAAAGAAAATTATTAACAAGTACATTTTTTCTTTATCTTAAAAATAAAATGAGAGTAATTGCCTATCTAAGCTGTTTATGTGGCCCACGTGACCACCTCACAATCTTTAGGGCATTTGTCCTCCCACCACATCGCCTCTGTATGGAAGTATTTTTCCCATTTTTACGGATGGTACAAAGAGTCTAACTGACTTTTATCTAAGACTGCACAGAAAGTCTGAAACAGGAAACTAAACCTATTTTTCCTGAGTTCCAAGTTAGCACCTTAGCCACTTGAATACCCTTTCTTTCCTATGCAACCAGCTATTTAGGCCTACATTTTCTGAAGTCGCCAGCAATTTGGGGTTCTTCTGCTGTTGAGAGGGAAATTTGAGACACCTTGATCCTAATTATTAAAAGTACTGAGTGTGACGCTGTATGGAATCTGGGGGACACTTTAGGATATTATGAATACCAATCGTGCAAAATTGCAATGAGTTATACCAGATATGCCATGTAAAATATCTGCAAAAATGTTGCAGTTTGCCAGATATGATCATCTCATTTATGTGTTTGTTTACCTTTGTATTTTGGGTTATGGATATATATGTATGTTTGTATTATAAAACTTGTGCTGTGCTTTTGGGCAACACCTCTGGACAGTTTGGCATTAGCACTGCCTAGCTCATTAAGGACCATCAGCTATACAATTGACCCATTGAGAGAACACAAGGGGTACATCTTATGACTCAGCAAGGCATGCAGGGGCATGCCTATGCATACAACTCTAAGGCTTCTGAACCTAGGCAGCTTGCGTTTGGGACAAAGGAAACACAGGCTGCATGGCAAAAGACTATAAAAGGTAGCTGCATCTTCTCCATTTTGTCCTGAGTCCTGCTTCTTGTATTCCTCCTGATTCTTACTTCTGGAAGTAAGAAGCTCTGAACAAAGGACCGAATGACCCATCCAAACTCTGGATGTGTTCCAGAGGGACTTTCAAGCCAGCAAACTCACCAATAGTGCTAGGAACCTCATGGACTTTGAATCTTTGTATGTATGTGACTGCTCTCGTCTGTTCTTTATTTTTTTCTTTATAATAAATCTTTAGTTTTAGACACTAAAGGATTAACTGGCAGCATGGTATTTTGGGTAAGATCCAAACCAATATTGACCCTGGCTGACCCTTTGGGGTCAGAAGAACATTTTGTATTTTGAGCAGAGTTTTTTGAATAACTGTACTGGACCTCACTGTACTGGACCTAGGTGCTGATTGTGAGCCAGAGAACTGGAATGCTATAAAGGAAGCTGTGTGATTTATTTTTTTGCTTCTTGATAACCAGTCTGGAGATCAGAAGCACAGTTTGTGACTGGTACGGAGGTTTAATGTCAGTGTTACCCCCCAGTCTTGGGCGTATCTGCTTTCCCTTTCACAGCCTGCCCTGACCTTGGCATTATCAGTGAGGGCTGCCGCAGGCACACCTGGTCACACTGAGCATCAACAACTACATCTGATTTTAAATGGTGTTATGAGTCCTCAACACATTTTAAAATCTGGCTCAAGGTGACTCATGTTGGACACCCAAAAACTGAAGTACCCCAAATCACTGGTCACTTTCAAAAACTTCAGCCATAATATATAATGCATAAATCAGTAGTAGTTATCTGCTATGCTTTGATTCACTACTCACATTAAGTAGTACCTTACTCCTTAAGTAGTCCCAATGACTTCACAGTACTCAACATGAGCAATGGCATCACAAACTCACTCTGTGTAAGTTTACATAAGTAGGGAGAACTGAAAGGGCATTGCAAAAATATTACTGAAGTACCAGGCTTTTAAGTTTGTGTCAAGGGATGTTGGATTATAAAAACTAGAACCTCATCTGAAAACCTCTGTTATTCAAAATTGGATCATATGATCTTACATGCATTATTTACACCCTTTCTTATCTAAGTCCTTGTTGATTTCATATCCATATTCTTCATATGTAAAGTTACTCTATTATATTTTTTAGTGTTGGCTTTTCATCATCAATATTGTCTAAACATTTTCATTTCCATTGTACGGCCCCATTTTAAAGATCAAAATTTTGGTGTAAAATGTTCAGAGAATTAATTAGCCTCACACTTCCAATTAATGTTAATAAGTTACTCATCTAAATCACAGCTCAGCATGCTAAAATTCCACCTTATTATTATGATTACCATTATTTATTATATTTTTTCCCTTCCTCTTTATTGATACAACTTCTCATTATACAGCTGTGAACTCTGTACTAACATTCTAATATTCTTCTTTGTGTGTTGCTGTAGTTCCTGTGTGTTAAAAACAAAACATGAAAAACCTGAGTCTAAATTCACTAAACTGGAATTTCCCATCCTTGGAGTTGAGAAAAACCTGTGTGTTTTTTATGAAAGAAAAAAATGTGGGTTTTTTCCCCCTGGGTTTTTCATTATTTGAATTTTTGTGTCAGTCATACAATATTATTGATCCCAGAGACAGGCTCTAATTTCAGTTTTGCTAATGAAAACTTTAACTATTCTAAAAAATTAAAATGGAACTGATGAGAATATGTGACAGATTTCTGTTACCAATCTGCCTGAGGTGTCAGATAATCAGGCTGAAGCCGCAGGATCGTCTGGGAAGGAGATGACATACCACACCAAGTATCTCAATTTTAAAACTTTATTGATAAAATAATAAAGTAACAGCAGAGCGTGATGGGTGCTCTCCACGTCACTCAGAGGAAGGAAGAAAGCATTTAGTGCCCCAAGCCATAACCCACTTTCATACTCACACCCGCACTACCAGAGGCTGGCCAGGCCTAGGTGTAACATAAGAAGAGGGGAAAGGGTGGATGGGAGTTCTGTCCTGTGCGCACAGGTCGTCTATGGTTTGCTGCCAATTTCCGAATTGCTCCAGCTCTCAGGGGGTTTTAAGTCCTGGGCTCCTTTGGGGGTGTTCCATTCTGTGACCTCTGTTCCTGGTACTCTTTGTGCCAGGTCAAACCGGCTTTCTGTGATATTCTTCTCTTTCCCAAAATACAACGGCTCCAGGAATGTGAAGCTCTGCTCCCCCCTTCGTCATCTCGCCTGTGTTATCCATCTCTGCAGCCCTGGTTTTCTCATGACTTGCTGTGGGTGGTGAGAGATAAACTTCTCGTCTAGTACTGTGACCTTTGACTGGGGCCAGTGTCTTATCATTGGACTGAGCTTGCTAGTTCCAGTGTTGAGTTAACCCGTTCTCTGTTCTCTTTCTCCTTCCCCCTTTGGCCTCTTGCAGACTGCAAAATAATCTTCCACTCCCCACTCACACCTTTGACCCTCCCCAAAATGCTTTGTGATGCTTGTAACAGCATTAGCAACATGCAGTGCTGATCTGCCTTCTCCAGGGGAAACCTTGAGGTTCTTACAAATATCAAGATTCTTGATAGACCTAAAAGGAAGCAACATAAAGATAATGGAACTTTCAGAAGTCTAGAAGGGAAAGACTGGTAACTTGAGAGTGAGGGTCATGTGCAGGGTGACCATACATCCCGATTTAGCTGAGACAGTTTCCTTTTGAAGCTCGGTCCCGGACATCATGATTTTTTGGCAAAACTGGACATGTCTCGTTTGCTCTTGCCAGCTGGTGATTTCTATGATATTCAGAATAGACTATTCTACTTGAAATGAAACCATTTTTATTATTTAGACCATCCATGATACAGTTAAAAAAAGTATTTGGATCAATTAAGTGGTGACTTACCTCAACACCATAAACCAGATGTTTTCAAACTTTGGGGGTGGAGGAATGTTTGGGGGGGGCAAGCAGCAATGCCAGTGGCTTGGGACAACTCCAGATGGTAGGGCTTGGGCCAGTGGTAATGCCAGGCAGCTCACTCCAGCAGCAATGCCAGGCTGCTTGGGCCATCCCCATATGGGTTCACACCCTGAAGAACTGCAGCAAGACAAGGAAAAATGCCAATAGCTACTGAATTGTAAGTAAAAATATATCAAACTAAAAAATATATGAGTATATCTGAAATGAGCACTGATCATCTCTTACCCCATGTCCCATTTTCAGTTTAGGGATATATAGTTATCCTACTCATGTGCAAAATCAATTAATGGTGGCTGAAGAGATAGAATGCATGGAGTTGTGAACATTTAGTGCGGGCTTCATTTGATAGACTCTGGAAACTTCTGAAAAGTGATCTGGTCATATGATTTTTCTAGTTAATTTCATATAGAATCACTTTTTTTTGTCTGAAGTGTTGAATTCACTAGATGGTTGTTATTTGTTCTAACTGTAGTATTTATGAAAGTTGCTGATAAATACTGTAAATAGGTGATTACAGTTTAACAATTACCAATCATCAGTGTAAGAATTCAGTCAATTAATACTGAGAAACTTCCTTCTCATCTAGCATTTTTTTTAAATTAAGGACCTACATACTGTACTCCAAATATATTCAAGGAAGGTTATGCCACAGTTTACTTTCATCAGCATGGTGGAAAACTGTGGCAATAACTTGCTAAAGACTCATCAGCTGAATTAGGAATTTTTTCCAGCTTTGACAGACCTGCCTGCACTCCTGTTTAGCCAGCTCAGTATCAGTTAGTTTTTTATAACATTTCAAATACACAATGATTTTAAGTATTGAAAGAGCAAATATATTTGTAAAAGTCTATTTGTATAGAAGGGCATATAAGTTTAACTAGCTAGTAGGCTAGGGATTCTATTTTTCTTGTGTTTTACTTGAAGAATAGTAAACTTTTGATTTTGGACAATGTGGGAGAGGGGAGGGATAACTCAGTGGTTTGAGCATTGGCCTGCTAAACCCAGGGTTGTAAGCTCAATCCTTGAGGGAGCCATTTAGGGATCTGGGGCAAAAATTGGGGATGGGTCCTGCTTTGAGCAGGGGTTGGACTAGATGACCTCCTGAGGTCCCTTCCAACCCTGATATTCTATGATTAGCCTTTTTCTATTTAGTGAATAAATGTTTATGAATTGTGTGTTATAGTATGTGCTTTGTGTTTCATTTAATACATTTTTCCTGTTTTTTAACAGAACAAGGGGGCAGGGAAGTTACAACTTGTATATTTCTTTTCTATTAACTGCACTGGCTGTCTGCCTGAAACTGGCTGAGAGTTTTTTATAGCATTTTACTGATCAGATTTATTATTATTTTAGTATTTCATATAAGAAAACTTTGATTTACTGGTCATAGAAAACAAAAATGTGAAAACAGGCATATTTTAAGCTGGCAGTTTTCTTCATTGAAGTGACATTTTAGCTTTGAACAAATGCAACAAATGGAGAAAGGTAAATGTGCTGCCTAAGAAATAATGTGTCATCTTTCAGCCTGGTAAGTGTATAAAATGTTTTTCTTGCAAAGTACCTCTGTTGATTTATAAAATAAGCTGAAGAAGCCTAAATCCATTTTAAAAAACTGCTTTGGCAATGTTAAATAATAGTTAGTCAACTACGTATAAGAAAAGTAAATTCTATTTCCTGGTTTGGAGGAGAACTTTGTAGTTTAAGCTGTCATTAGAAGCCCCCAATGGATATGCATGCTTACTGTGTAGAGCTGAGTGCTCCTTAATTTGTTCTAGATTTACTTTTAAAAATGATATTAATATACAATGAACAAATGTAGCAACATATAGAGAAGCAAAATAGTCGAGTGGATTAAACATGGATCAGAAGCTAGTAGCAACTTTCTAATCCTGATCGTGTCATTAACTCACTATGAATAAAATTCTTCCAAAGTGATTCAGCGGTTACTATGCACTATTTATGCCCCATGTTAAGCATTGAAATAGAATTTAGATGATTTATAGAGCCTTGTGTAGGAGTGGTGCCAACAGACTGGCCCTTTGAGATATAATCAAGTAAGTTAAGTAGAAATAACCTTTCACCTAATGCTTGGGATCTTACTGATGGAGCTCCTGTTAGTGTGAGTGATCCCAAACAATGTGCTACTGAAAGTAATGCCAAAATCTGAGTGAGTTTGTTAGGAAGCATTTATCACTTTATATTTTTGGCTGAAATATTTCTTAAGACAGCTTCAGAGTAGGAGAGAGATTTGTTGGACCACCCAGAGGAGCCCACATCAGACATCAAGTGAAAGCGGTATGCTGAATGAGACTACATCCCAGTGAATATTGAATCCACTTCTGTCCAGAAAGCTGAATAGCCACTTCAGGGACTGACTATCAAATCTGATCCAATGTGATGGGAGAGAAGGCAGAGGGCAGTTGGTTTCAAACAGAATGATGTTTGGATGCAAGCCTGGAAATCTTTCCACTTGGAGCCTATGATAAATTAAATGTGAAATTGTTCAACATCTTCTGTAAGCAAGGTTTTAGCTCATAGCCCAACCTGAAACTGCTGGCTTGATGACTGACAATAACAAATTCCACTTATACAGTGGCTGGCTGAAGGACGCATTACAGAGTTTGTATAAAGACCTAGAAAGAGGCAGGAAGCTCAAGAGGGAGGTGAAGAAATGGTGGTAGTGTGTAGAGTTGTCAGTGAGCAAGCTTTTGGACATGAAGATGAAAGAGCAAAATGTTAGGGGGAAAACAGCTTACTATGAAGGAAGAAAACAGCTCTGTTGTCTTTTAGATTTTGAAGGGAAATATTTCTCAGTGGCTGAGACACTTGCCAATGAATTACTTAACACTAAAAGAAAAGCAGTACTTGTGGCACCTTAGAGACTAACAAATTTATTACAGCTTTACAGCTCACGAAAGCTTATACTCTAATAAATTTGTTAGTCTCTAAGGTGCCACAAGTACTGCTTTTCTTTTTGCGAATACAGACTAACACAGCTGCTACTCTGAAACCTGTTACTTAACACTGTGTCAGAGGAGCCACTGTTGAGACTGCTCCTTTCCCTCATCCAAGTACACTGCTGTGATGCTTACAGTCCCTACTGGCTCAGGACATGATTGACTGTTTATACCTGTGTTGTAACCTACTGGTATTCACTGAAACATGAATGAAACAGATGGCTAAATACACCACTGGTGTGAATGGATGCAGCTTCATTGGCTGATTAGATGCTTACAATCAGCAACAGTGGCAAAGTGGCCTACAGTAGCACATTTCACATTGATTTTTGTTATTACCTCTGCTGGTAAGCATAGACATTTTATCAATAATAATTTGTGTTTGTGTTTATGTTTTCTTCATTTTGGCAAGCAATATTCAAGAACTGTATGCTTCCTTTGGTTTCTAATCTGCCTTCAGTAGATAACCTCTCACAAATGTTCAATAGGTCCTTGCAATAGACTACTCATATGCAAGGTTTTACAGATTATGTGCATACATTGTCCCATTGTCAACATAGAACAGTGTGTTACAGAGAGATTACAGACAACAATTTGTTCATGAAAACTGTACTAGTATTCAAGTATCAGGGGGTAGCAGTGTTAATCTGTATCCACAAAAATAACAAAGAGTCTGGTGGCACCTTAAAGACTAACAGATTTATTTGGGCATAATCTTTTGTGGGCTAGAACCCACTTCATTGGATGCATGGAGTGAAAATTACAGATGCAGGCATTATTATACTGACACATGAAGAGAAGGGAGTTACTAGGACTGAAGAAGGTCAACTATTTGGCACCAATTTTGCCTTGAAAGAGTTTGACATGCTCCGTCGGGCAAGCTGTAGGTACCTCTTTGTAAGGTACAGAATTTCTGGAAACCAGATAGTTTGCCAATTATTTTACATGTATTTTTGGAATGTATTTAAATCACCTTGTACTAATCAGCTTACTTTTAGTATTGATGTCATTTAAGGATTTTGGAAAATGTAACTGTGATGGGTTTGGTCACAGAGACCCCCTTGGTACTGTCACCTGATGTGCTGAGATTACCTCTGAGCCCACTTTCCCTGCCAGCTTGGGACTCCAGAACCTTGCTTTGTTGAGTCAGACATGCTAGCCTGCTGCAACACAGACCCAGGTCTGGTCCACGCCCCCAAAGCTGCAGACTTCAACTAAAAACTGCTGAGCAGGTTTCTTATCTCCAGAACCCAGACACCCAGCTCCCAATGGGATCCAAACCCCAAATAAATCTGTTTTACTCTATATAAAGTTTATACCAAGTAAACTATAAATTCTATGCCCTCTATAACACTGATAGAAAGATATGCACAGCTGTTTGCTCCCCCAGGTATGAATCACTTACTCTGGTTTCGGTAATAAACCACAGTGATTTTATTACATATAAAAAGTTGAATTTAAGTGGTTTCAATAATAACAGACAGAACAAAGTAAGTCACCAAGCGAAATAAAGCAAAAACACGCAAGTCTAAGCCTAATATATTCAGAAACTGATTACAGGTAATATCTCACCCTCAGAGATGTTCCAATAAGCTTCTTTCACAGACTAGTCTGGACCCAATCCTTCCCCCTGGTACAGTTCTTGTTAGTTCCAGCAGACATCTTAGGTGGAAAAAAGGGGCTTTCTCATGACTTGCCCCTGCTTTGTTCTGTTCCACCCCCTTTTATAGCTTTGGCACAAGGTGGGAATCTTTTGTTTCTCTGTATCCCCCCTGTCTAAATGGAAAAGTACCAGATTTATGATTAATTTCATTGTCAGATGACATGGTCACATGTCTTGTGAGACCTCATTCTTCATTACCTACAGGCTGGCCCACACGTACATAGGATGTCTTGCAAGTAAATAAACCCATTCACAACTAATTGTCCTAGTCAATAGGGGCCATCAAGATTCTAAGCTGCCATTGATGGCCCACACTTCGCATAATTACAATAGGACCTCAGAGTTATACTTCATATTTCTAGCTTCATATACAAGAATAACACATACATACAAATAGGAGGAATATATTCATAGGTTATAACCTTTGTTATGATATCTTACAAGAGACCTTTTGTGTAAAACATATTCCAGTTATATTACATTCACATTCCTAAGCATATTTTCATAAAACATATTGAGTGCAATGTCACAGTAACAATAGTCTTATTTTCTAACAAATCAGTTAAAATCCTTTCAGTACTTTCCCTGTCTTTTGCTTGATTTCCACTGCCTAGGAAAGATAGGAAACATGGCAAAAGACCACGCTGAATTAACCAGGAGATATTCAATGATCTAAAACTCAAAAAAGAGTCCTACAAAAAGTGAAAACTTGTTCAAATTACAAAGGATTAATATAAACAAATAACACAAGTATGTAGGGACAAAATTAGAAAAGCCAAGGCACAAAACAAGGTCAAACTTAGCTGGGGCATAAAAGGAAACAAGAAAACATTCTACAAATACATTAGAAGCAGGAGGAAGACCAAGGACAGAGTAGGTCCGTTACTCATGGGGGTGGGGGTGGGGGGGCGGAGACAATAACAGAAAATGTGAAAATGGCAGAAGTTCTTAATGACTTCTTTGTTCGGTTTTCACCAAGGTTAGTGGCAATTGGACATCTAACATTGCCAGTGAAAATGAGGTAGGATCAGAGTCTAAAATAGGGAAAAAACAAGTTAAAAATTACTTAGATAAGTTATATGTCTTCAAATGACCAGGGCATGATTAGATGCATCCTAGAATACTCAAGGAGATGACTGAGGAGATAACTGAGCCATTAGCAATTATCTTTGAAAAGTCATGGAAGATGGGAGACATTCCAGAAGACTGGAAAAGGACAAATATAGTGCTCATCTATAAGAAGGGACATAAGGACAACCTGGGAAATTACAGATTAGTCATCTTAACTTCTGTACTTGGAAATAATGGAGCAAATAATTAAGTAATCAATTTGCAAACACCTAGAAGATGGAGGTACTATAAGGTGGGTGTATAACTGGTTGGAAAATCATTCCCAGAGAGTAGTTATCAGTGGTTCACAGTCATGTTGGAAGGGCATAACGAGTGGGTATAGTGAGGCAGTTATCCCGCTCCTGTGAAAAGCTAACCTGACTGGGGAAGCAGCCACAGCTGGGGACATGCCCCAATCAGACGACAGCTGACCCTACAAAAGGCCTGTGAGCCAGGAGCTAAGGCAGTCTCTCTCTAGCTCTGGAGAGAGAAGGATCTGGCTGCCTGGGAGAGAAGCATACCGGAGGTAGAGTAGTGCTGGGGAAAGGCAAGAGGAGCTGGGGAGCTCCAGCCTGGTTGAAGGCCTATCAAAGGTACTTGGGCTGCAGAGATACAGCTTGGGAATAAGCAAATTACCAGTGATGAGTGGTTTACAGATTGCAGTTTGCCTCACTAAGGGTGGGATAGATGATGACTGGCACTAGCCACTGAGGCAAGGTGGGGATAGAGGGTTGGGGGTTCCCCTGGGAGGTGAGACCCAGAGTGAGAGGGTACTGCTGGGGGGAAGAACACAGAGGAAAGGGGCACTGGAGTCTGGGAGGGACACAGGGCCTGAGGCAGGTGAGCCACTGGTCACCAGGAGGTGCTGTGAGTGCTGGAGAGCTAATTCCCAAGACAACCAGCAAGAGCACCATGCCAGTGACTCGCTACAATGGGGTTCTGGAGGGATCAGTTCTGGGTCTGGTTCTGTTCAATATCTTCATCAATGATTTAGATAATAGAATAGAGAGTACACTTATAAAGTTTGCAGACTATACCAAGATGGGAGGGGTTTCAAGTGCTTTGGAGGACAGGATTAAAATTCAAAATGATCTGGACAAACTGAAGAAATGGTTTGAAGTATACAGGATGAAATTCAATAAGGACAAATACAAAGTTCTCCACTTAGGAATGAACAATCCATTGCACACAAATTGGGAAATGACTGCCTAGGTAAGAGGAAAGGGATCTGAGGGTCATAGTGGATCACAAACTAAATATGCGTCAACAGTGTAACACTGTTGCAAAAAAGCAAACATCATTCTGGGATGTATTAACAGGAGTATTGTAAGCAAGACATGAGAATTAATTCTTCTGCTCTACTCTGTGCTGATTAGGCCTCAACTGGAGTATTATGCCCATTTCTGGGTGCCACATTTCAGGAAAGATGTGGACAAATTGGAGAAAGTCCAGAGAAGAGTAACAAAATTAAAGACCTAGAAAACATGACCTATGAGGGAAGATCGAAAAAATTGGGTTTGTTTAGTCTGGAGAAGAGAAGACTAAGAGGGGACATGATAACATTTTCAAGTCCATAAATGGTTCTTAACCTCTGGGGATAGGACAAGAAGCAACGGGCTTAAATTACAACAAGGGAGGTTTAGGTTGGACATTAGGAAAAACTTAACCACTCTGACAGCTAGGAAGAACTGGAATAAATTGCCTAGGGAAGTTGTGGAATCTCCATCACTGGGGATTTTAAAGAGCAGGTTGGACAAACACCTGTCAGGGATGGGCTAGATAATACTTAGTTCTGCCTTGAGTGCAGGGGACTGGACTAGATGACCTCTCTAGTCCCTTCCAGTTCTAAGATTCTGTAATTCCATCTGTATCAGTCAGTGGAATTAATATTGTCTTTAATCTCTCAATGAATATGTACAAAGAGAACAGAACAAGGAGTAATGGTCTCAAGTTGTAGTGGGGGAGGTTTAGGTTGGATATTAGGAAAAACTTTTCCACTAGGAGGGTGGTGAAACACTGGAATGCGTTTCCTGGGGAGGTGGTGGAGTCGCCTTCCTTAGAAGTTTTTAAGGTCAGGCTTGACAAAGCCCTGGCTGGGATGATTTACTTGAGGATTAGTCCTGCTTTGAGCAGGGATTTGGACTAGATGACCTCCTGAGGTCCCAACCCTGATATTCTATGAATTAATTTTTTTAAAAATTACTTCATGTTTACAGTTCTGTAATTCTACAGTTAGTTTTTACAGTTCTACTGAAAGAGGACATTATTTCTTAGACACTCAAATTTATACCCATTTCAGATATGACCTATACATTATTCAAAACTATAACTATTTTCATTTGACTAAGTTCATAAGTAACTTTGATAGCACAAATGTATCATTTATAATTAATGTCTCAAGTGGTTAGATGTTTTTCTTTTCCTTTTAGGTTAAGCATCATTTAACTTTTGGATCACTACCAACTACTTTCTATCACAACAGAGAAACTTTACTTCAGCTACCTGACCAAACTATTTTAGTACATTCTGATTTCTTATGACCATGCTGCAGGTCATTCTCAAATTCCAGTTTGGAATTTCCAAAGCAGAGGCACTGGAAACTGATAAATGCAATCTTCTATGCCTCACCCCTATTATATTTGATTTAATCCTTTATATAAACTCCAATCAACACTAAAAGTTAAAATAAACATTTCCCCCTCAAAACAAATGCTTTGAAAACATTTCTTACAAAGGTTTCAGAGTAGCAGCCGTGTTGGTCTGTATTTGCAAAAAGAAAAGGAGTACTTGTGGCACCTTAGAGACTAAAAAATTTATTAGAGCATATGCTTTCGTAAGCTACAGCTCACTTCATCGGATACACCCGATGAAGTAAGCTGTAGCTCACGAAAGCTTATGCTCTAATAAATTTGTTAGTCTCTAAGGTGCCACAAGTACTCCTTTTCTTATTTCTTACAAAGAACCTCTGCATCTTCTGGGGGGGGACTTCTATGCACCTTTCCAGCCAATTAGCAGAATGTCTGCAACTCCACATTCAGTACTCACATAAAAGCATGTCTGGGATTTAGGCAGGCAAAGGGGATTGATCCTGTTTGGAGAGACACCATCACCAGGCACCTAACACATACATATCATTCTATAAGGATGGGCACAGTGGAGGCCAAGAACTTTCCAGTAATCACCCAGAGTAACAAAGACTGCTGTGTTCTCACTATGCATTGCTGGAGTATGCAGTACAGGAGAGGAAAAAGACATGTTCAAGTTCTCAGCAGTCCCACACACACTCCCCATCACAGGGAAGCATTAGAGAGGGTAGTGCCCACATCCTCTATACAAAAGTAGCCAGACCAAGGCCCAGATCTGACTTAAACATGTGCATAACTTCAAGCATTTTAATAGTTCCATTGATTTTTGTGGGATTACTCATGTGTTTAAATTTACACATGTCCTTAAGTGTTTTGCTGTACCTGGGTCCCAGTACCCAGCAATCCACAAAATCTGATTCATTTCCATCTCCCAACTCTACGCATTGCCACCCCTTTGCCACCTTTGTACTTATCTAAACTTGTTTGTCCTTCTACTATCTACTTGTTCCCTTCCCTCCTAACACCCCACTTCCTGGCCCAGTAAACCCCAAACCATAAGGCAGGTAGGTACCAAAAGTGTTCATAGGCACTCCACAGAACAAGTAAAAAGGCATGGCCCCGACCCAAGGAGCTTCCAGTCTAACTTTTGATACCTGCTCTAAGACAATATAAAATACCCTAGCGTTTCCTTTACTCTATCTTACAGTGCAAGTTAGAGAGAAGTCAGATGGTACAATGGTTAGGGCACTAGCTGAGACCTGGAGACCTGTTTCCATTCCCTGCTCCATCACAGATCTGCTGTGCCTTATGAGTCACTTGGTTTGCAGAATGGAGATCATAGTATTGCACTACCTCACAGGGGTGTTGTGAAGATAAATACATTAAAGATTGTGAGGCACTCGGATATTATGGTGATGGGGGGCCATATAAGTATCTAAAATAGGTTGGTGTGGTGTTTTTTGATTTACAAGTCTTATATCTTGTAAACCTAACAAGACCTTTACTATTTCTGTTTGTATGACTTGCAGGCTTCGAGCTAATGAGGTCCCTTTTAACACATAGCATTGTACAGTAGCAACAGCGGTTGGGAGCTCTGTGTAAGCATTTTTGGTGATTAAATTGGCTCTTCCAAAACAAGTGTTGGAAGCATTTATCTTTGTGATCTCTGAAGGCACTTTCAATAATGTATAGAAATCAATTTATACTTTCTCTTTCAGTTTCTACTCTTGCAGATTGTTCGTGTTTCACTTCTCTCTCTGTTTCTCCATATATCACTCATACGATTCAACTTCTTGTTGCACAACACACCACAAATGTCAACAGCAGGGTAACATCTCTGTTTCATCTACCAAAATTGAGAAAGTGATATACCCTCCCAGTGTTTCTAGTTCTGCGCTGGTCAATAATAAGGCATTATGGAATGCATCAGACCCTCAAAGAATTTTTCTAACAAGTATTCCTGATTCTGCTGCTGAATGAGGGAGGGGGCAGTTAGACTGTTTTAAATGTGATAATGGTGCATTTGTAACCAGTGGACATAGCAGCAAACCTGCCAAAACTCCATCTGGCAGAGTAGGCTGGCAAATCCCAAATATATCTGGCTGACAGATGGGGGTTTTAGGTGATCTGGCATCTCTAGAAAATGACTTAGAGCATAGGGTGAGGAGATGGTGGTAAGTGAGCTGGCAAAGTAAAATTAGGATGTCCAGGTTTTGCTTCAGATTTCTATAGCATATGTGAGAGTGTGAACATGAACCTTCATGTAAGCCTCAGAAGACATGAAGTGAACTTGCCAATTTGGCTATTCTGTAACAAACCAGTGACAAGCCAAACCAGATTGTTTTAAGAAAAGGAGGACTTGTGGCACCTTAGAGATTAACACATTTATTTGAGTATAAGCTTTTGTGAGCTACAGCTCACTTGTTTTACACAAGTATTAATATTAATATTTGCAAGTTATTGGAATAAAAGCACTATTAGAGTAGTAGTATCATAGATACTGATATAAATTGGCACAGATTTCCCCTCAATTCCAGCATTACACATTCCAGTAAAACTTGTATCCTTTTTGTAGGCCGCATATATAAAAAATGTAGTGCTCATGAAATGTGATCTATGCCAGAAATGCAGGCCAAATTCCTCCATCTGTCTATTGAGTTGATGCAACTAAATTGTATTATCTCACACCTGATCTTGCAACAGGGCCTGAGCCCAGATTGGGAACCGCACCCCACTCCCCAAACACACACACACCCCAAATGTGGAAGGATAGTTCACCTTTCATGTTCATTAAAGCCATAACCTCTTTTGCCATGACTGCCAACAGAAGTTTTTTTGAAAGTGTTTGGTGTGTGGGGTGGGGGAACCTCTTGATAAACCACATCAGAGAGGAGTTTACACAGTGCCAAACAGCACCTGACTCTGAAATCTTTTGTACTTGCTGTGTAGTCACTGGCTCTTTCCTTACTCCTTTGGAATAAAAAAAAAATGCAGTAATCTCTGAGTACTCTAAAACATGCATCATCCCTACAAATATAGGATTGCAGAGAAGTGATTTTTGGAAAATGTAATGCATTCAACTTCATAGCCTCAGAAAGCAGGTATGTTTCAAAGTGATGGGATGCCCTTATTAAATTAACTAGTCCTAATATAAAGTTTTAAAGAAACATATATACAGTGAGGCTGAATGAAAACTGAACTTTATTCTCATTTTATTGGAAGGGAGAATATGCCACTCTGTTTTAAATATAGATAGTTCAAGCTTTCTCAAAGAAAAGGTAAAATTGAAAGGCAAAAGTGGCTCACGTTTTCCTCAGATGTTCCAGCACTAGACACTCCCCAGAAATACATGTATTTTTGGACCTATTAGTCCTATGGATGCCTATAGATGTGTTCCAGAGATCCAATAATCAATTTAAGGACTGTTGTAGCTCCTTCCAGACCTTGATACCAAGTGACCATTTTCTGTGGCCTTCCTTCCTGTTACTACCCCTCTTGAATGTCAGCAGTTTCCCCCCTCGATACCCAGCTTTACATTTCTGGAGTGTGTCTTTTGTTCCCTGACAATTCACCATACAAGAAATTATGAGTGTACCTGCATTTTTTTCTATCTGATGAGATACTTCTTCCCTGTTCACCTGTTGCAATATAGTTCCCAAGAATAATTTCCTGCCAGAGGATGGGCTCTACCTCCAAGCTTTATTCTTTAAAATGCTTACTTTATAATGGGAGAGCTATGGTTTGACACACTTGAAGACTGCAGCACTAATCAGGTTTATAATGAAATATTTAGAAGTGATGTTTTTGGCATTTTGATTTAAAAAGTTATGTAGTGGGGAAATATTCATTACTCATAATCACACAGGAAATTGTAGGTTAAAAAGAAATGAGAAAGAAACTGGATTGGACATCTTAATGATAAGAGATGGAGAATTTTTATTTGAAATCTTCTCCACCTTGGTGGTTCAGATTAATTGTAAACCAAATCCTGCTTTTTCAAAAATCAAAAGTGAAGGCTGTCATTGTATGCCCATCTCTAAAAGCACTGAGCTCAGTCGTCAGGGGTGTTGAGCACCTTCAACTCCTGTTAGCATTGGAGGGTTTTTAGGGCTCTGGGCACCCCAGAACTAAGCCTAAAGTGAGGATCTTTGTTTGGGTTATGGAATCTTAACATTGCTGTCTCATGAACTACTTTGTTGGTTTCACTGTAGGCAGAAACATGTTTGCAAAAAGATATTTTGAGCTTCTATTAAACCTGAAACATGAAGTACAGAAATATTAGTGAATGGTCTGTTAGTATTTTTGACGCATATAAGTGCACCTTATTTTAAATAAATTTATCTACAGGAGCATTTACAACACTTTTTCCAGAATGGAAGTAACTGTCATAATAGTTCTATGTAGCATAGAATTAAGTTACAGTAAGACTTTGTTTATAGGAGAAAGAGGAGATATGGATCCCTATAAAAATATATATTTTATTTGTGGCCACCTGTGTGCACTAATTTGAGAATTAATGATTGCAGAATTGTTTGTAGTTTTAGGGGACATCTGCATGATTTATATATAGCTGTTGAAGGTGGGTGAAAGGTAATAAACAGGTATGTTTGTATTATGACTTCTTTAAGAATGAAAAGAAATAAAGTGTCCAACAACATCTGTAGCTGACTTTGGAGGATTAACTGTTCCAATGAACTCTGATAACCCATATGGTGCTTGGTATGAGATTGTAATGTGGACACAACTGTTAAATCATGTATAAACAATAGTGATGGGAAACTTCCAAATCAGTACTTACCCTAGTATTACAGAAGCTCAGTGTTGCCAGCCAGGAAGTATTCTCTCCTCCTCTGTAGCAGATCAGACCTCTGAGGGCACATTCTTGTTCTTTGAAGTAGACAGGCCTTTGGTGGTGGCAGCAGCAGCTGTAGTTGGGGGAATAGATGCAGTCTCCTCCTCTACTGAACATTGATTTAGCTGCTCTCTTTCAGCTGAGCAGCTTCCTTGGACTTCTCTATTACTTGCACCTGTGGGCATATCCTATATCTCTCAAATCTCAGGGTACACAGGAATTCAGAATGTATGGTGTACATTAGCACAGACCCAAGTACTGGTAAGAGCAGAGAGATGGGTATCAATGGGGCCACTTTTGAGGCTACTGTATTATACTACTCAGCTGCTGCTAATGGGAGAAGGTAGGCTGACTTGTTATCTGAATGCGTTTTTCACCAGAAGGTGGGATTAGGCTGGCTAGTTCTTCTCAAAAAACATCTTGTAGAGGAAGGGCTCTCCTGAGACCTCATGAAAGGTGACCTGCGGGGAACATCCCAAATCCCAAGAAAGTGAGAACAGTAAGGGTTCTCTCTAATTCATTTTTTCCTAAATGGGTCACTCATTTATAATCACTTGAGTACTAAAAGTTACTACTATAGAGTTGTCTAAGGGCTTCTCTCCATTCAAAATTTCACAGTTCAGCCTAAGGGGCAATTGTAAACCAATTTAGTTAAATCAGTGCCAGAGGCTGTGTGAATGTTCTTAGTTTGGTTTAAAACAGATTTATTTAATTTTAGCTTAAATTGATTCAGAACAGATTTAAGCAAAACCAAAATAAGCATGTCTACACTGGGATTTGCACAGATTTAACTGGCTTTAAATGAACCAGTTGAACTAAACTGATATAAATTTATAGTAGATAAGGTTTAAGATCAGAAGAGGTACGTTTAGATGTGTGGTTAATCAGCTATTGATTGGATAATCAAAGGGAACAAATGCTAGCATAGTGCTCATCGTGTTGTAACCATAGAATTGCAGAATCTAGAAACTGAAATAATGTGTGAAATAAAGATAACAATTTAAAAATTAATTCTGACAGACACCAATAGGTGAGAAATGGAGCTGGTTAGATTTCATAGGCAAGTTTGCTCTAATGAAAAGTCATGAACTCTCTTTTGGTTACAGCAGTAATATCAGTTTAGCTATTATTCATATGATGTACAAAATATAACTAGTAGCAATGAGGTGCTTCTGTCCCTCCAGTTAATCTGAAGGGTCCTGTTAGTTTTAAACTTTACAGGAGCAGCAGAAGTGACATATCATAGCCAGCAAGGTTCTGTGATGTTACAACTTTGCTGAATGAGATGTCCAAAAGATTTTTTTGATTCTTTGTGAATAGAAACATCATTTCCTTCCCAGAAAGATACCATAGATCATTTAGATAATTTTTTAAGAATATAGTATTTGAGAACTCCAGTTTTCAGATGTATAGAAGATTGTTTCAGTTTTTTAAAAAAAGTCATAATGCGCACAAATGTCACTATATCATGGCACTTTGCAAGAGGATATAGTCAAAGTTCAGCCTACTACCATTTGTAGGAAAAACCGACTCAGACAGAGATTATCAACATAGACTGAAGTTGAACAGATAAACTATAATAGGAAAACCTTCTAAGGTGCCGTTTATAAAATAAAATTATTCTAGTCACACCACAGTGAATTCTAGCAAGAACAGAAGTGTCAAAGTCAGTGAGTACCATGGTAGTTCAAGGGTCTTGTCTGAAGAGATAATATGTCCAACCAGGTCACAAACACTGTGAGGCTGAACTTTATAGTGAACAAAATATGGCAGACTAAACCACCCATAGTCATCTGTAAAACAAAAAGCATGGCAAGCCACTGAATGGAGACATCAAGCATATTGTTTTGCCAAGCAAAGATGAGAATTCTCATGATGATGACTAGTAGGGGGAAATGTCAGATTATTTTTATTTAAGAGGTCACTCTGTTACTATGGTGACAAGCAAGCTACTATTTTCCAACAGTTAAAACACAGTGGTATTGAGATACTGCAGTTATTACCTATTGTAGGTATTGGAAATAATTCCAATATCTCAGGATCATTGTTGTTAATATGTTTGTTGTGGTAGCATCTGTAGCCCCTAATTTGGGATTGGTGCTCTATTGTGCTGGCATTACAGACCAGAGTATCGTCATCAATCTAAAATGAGTCAGAATTCCCAGTATTCTTCAAGAAATAATTTGGTAGAATAAACCTAGAACTAAGCATGGTGGGAAAAAATGGAATTATATTAATTATAGAAGCCTGAATATGTGGGGATGCTGTATCCTCTGTGTATGTGATCTTTAGAGTTCAGGAAGTAAGCCATTAATAACCTCAGAAAATAACCTAAAGAAACTTTGGCAATTTTAGGGGTCTCTGAGACTGTGAGTCATCACATCAGTAGTGTGTCCCACTAGTCACAGCTGGGTCAAAAGGACATGCCTCTAGGTGGTACTGGGGGAAAAACCCTCTTTACTCAAAACAATCAAAATATCATTGACTGAGCTGTGATTGGTGTCAGAGGGAAGACGCACCAAGTCCATATGTAAGCTTTCCCTTTCCTTATTCAAACCTTAGTTCTAATAGTCTCTTCTTAGGCAGGAAGGAGGTTAGAGAACCCGCTCCATTTTATGCTGCCACCATTGCCCCTAGTGGGGCTAGGAGCAACACACCGCTCCTTACCCACTAGGAAACAATCTGTCTGGGTTGGCTAGGACACTCCACTTCCACTCCCATACTCAATAGGAGATCAGAGCCTTCTCCACTGTATACTTAGCACTTGTATAGCACCTTCCATATATGGATTTAAATGCACTTTATGAACACCCCAGTTACAACTACCCTACAATTTAAATGGCATCTATTATATCCATTTTACCAATCAAATACAGAAGCACAGCAAACATAAGCAAGGTGATAGAAGAAGTTTGTTGGCTGACCAGGGAATAAAATTCAGAACTTCTGACTCCCAGTCCATTGCTTTGACCAAAAGACCAACTTTTTCAAGAAGATTGAAACCAGACCCTAATTTTTCCCATGTTCGGGGCTGATGCTGTCTATCTTTGCCTGTTACCTGGATATTTTTGAGAAATAATGGATTACCTCCAATAAATCTACAGGCTTTTATTTCCATCTTGGTAATGTTTGTTACACATGGGTGCAAATAGAAGGATCTAATTTGTAATGGTGCATCTGGAGAACAAAGGGGAAAGAAAAACAATAATCAAAACAATCAAGCTGTTAGGGGCTTGGTGGAATAGATAAAGATAAGAGCTGATAATGATAAACTGTCAACAATGCTTGAGTGGCTTCAAGGTCAAGGGAAGATAAGAGACCAGCTCAGTATGTGACAAATTCTATTACACTGGAATACATGACATAGAAAGTCCATAAGTTATATAGCTGAAGCATATACATAAACAAAAATTCACTTGACTACTATTATTTCTTGCATTTACTAGCTGCTCATCTGTTTCAGACAGCCTACACAACAAGTATTTGCTTTGACACATGATTTACTTTTAGAATTGACTGTTTCAAGTTATTTAACTATATTTTAAAGTTACCACAGGATGCACAGAGGCACTGAGTTGTGTTTTTTTGTTTTTGTTTTAATTTTCTTTAAAAGAATGTGCTAAATAGCACATTCAGGCTTTTGGGTTAAGTCTGCCTCAGGTTGGTCCAAGATTGAGATACCCATACTATACGATTCACAGATTTATAACTAGTTCTGCATTTTGATGCCACTGTTGGTGGTAGAGCAATATTTGGACTTACTCTATCCTTCTAGAGCTGGCACTTCTGTGAATGATTAAAATATAAATTTGTGTCACCCTATTTTTAGGACAGAGACCATATCCAGGAGACTCCATATTCAGGACTCTTGGAGAACAACCTCGAACAACTTGGCCCATTTGCAATGCTATTAGTGATGCTTCACAGGAGAAAATTTCAATAACAGTAAATAAAATCTACAGACCTCAGTGGTATAATTAGGTATATATGTTAGACATTACTTAAGTAAACATTACTACTCCAAAGTAAAATATTAACGGGGACCAAAGTCAGTGAATGCCTCTTATGCACATTACCTCAGCCCCAATGTTCTGCACTACTGAGATCTTCATTCCAAAGAATGTGAGAGGCTTTGTATGTGGGTTTTTTATTTTTGTTTTTTTTTGTGTGGGCAGATGGAGTTAAAAATGGAGAAATCAAACAATGAACTTCCCGGGGAATTAAGAGCAGGGCATGTTATAGCCAAGAGAGCTTAGCTTTAGCATTTTACTTTGCAGTAATGCAGGCAACCTACAGGCCTCTATCCTGTAAGGCATTAACTTAAGCAGTTAGCATAGCTCTGAGGCCTAGGAACTTTGGCCTCAAGATGTGTGGGGAGTTTGAACAAAGTGATGCCAGGTAACCACAGGAACATTGAACTGATACTAAGCTTGGGTATTTTAGGATAAAAATGTTGGGAGATGCTTACCTATGAAGAAACAGGTTCCAGGAAAAGGTTAATGAAACCGAGATGGTCTTAGTTAGGACTGCCTTATAACACCAGGCAAAGGGATGTGTGTGATCTTAATTAGGATTGCATTGGTACACTTGAGAAAGGGGTGCTTGCAACAGTAGGCCTACAAGGAAGGAAGCCCGCAGAGTAAAGCGGGAGAGCCCGACCAGGTTTAGTGGACAGAGGCCTAGGTGGCAAAGACAGTTAGCTAGAAGCACAGAGGCCTGGGTGGCAAGACGCTGGGACTCCTGGCTAAGTAGGAAATCTAAGAGGCAGGCTGGGAGGCTTGCAAAGCCTGAGAGAAGACAGAAGGGAGACCTGGGGTTGAGTCGGAAAGAGAGCCTGCAGGAAACAGAAACTCCAAACAGGGACACCTGAAATAGAGCTGACTAAGACTGGAACAGGATTTCTGCTGGTAGTTAGCTAGAGAGGAAAATATTTGGGAAGCAATGGTATATGACTTGGCTGGAGGGTCAAATTATCAAAGAGGAAGGGAAACCTTGGATGTCCAGTGGGGGCACTAGAAAAGCAGACACAAGACTTGGTCATGCCCAGATACTAGGGGGCACCTCTAACCTGTGGGTAGCCCCCTTGACAAGCATTTCATTTTTTAAAAAAAGTCTCAACTTAGGGTATGTCTACACTACCCGCCAGATCAGCAGGCAGCGATCGATCCAGCAGGGATCAATTTATCACGTCTAGACTAGATGCAACAAATCAACCCCCAAGCACTCTCCCATTGACTCCTATACTCCATCGCCATGAGAGGTGGAGTTGACAGGGGAGCAGCAGCAGTTGACTGACACCACAGTAAGTTTGATCTAAGTACGTTGACTTCAGCTACGTTATTCACATAGCTGAAGTTACGTGACTTAGATCGATTCCCCCCCACACACACACACACACAGTAGACCAGGGCTAAGTGTTACATAAATATCTTTATTTTCTAGTCTTTGAAGAAGTGTGTCCTGTGGGAAATAAACATTTTCCCCCTTAAGTATTACAAATTCTCTTTATACTAGATCTCAGAGTAGCAGCCATGTTAGTCTGTATTCGCAAAAAGAAAAGGAGTACTTGTGGCACCTTAGACTAACAAATTTATCTGAGCATAAGCTTTCGTGAGCAACAACTCACTTCATCAGATGCATTCAGTGGAAATGCTGTTTGCTTTATACTAGAAGCATTGTCTTTTGCTCCCTGCTTTATCCAGTATATAATTTATACATGGTAGCTTGTTTCATATTTCTATTGTGCACCACCATTTCTTGCTACTGTGAGAGTACAACAAAATGCAGAAGACCCTTTTGTCAAAAAAAATCTGCATCATATCTAGTTGTTCAAGAGCTTTTTAATGTTTGTATAGGATGAAAAATTATTTTTCCATATATTTTCAAACTTTTTTGAAATCTGGGAGCACAAGCCCCTTACAAATGAGAGGTTAAACTATGAAGTGTTCTGATTAGGACAAGAAAAATAATCTTTTAATATAATGTTTTCTTGGGGTTCACTTTATTGGCACAGGTTAGCCACCTGCAGGCCACCATCTGGTGGCTTCCAGGTGACCCTGCAAGCAGCCCTTTCTCAATTTCCCTCTTCAATATCCACTCTTCCCAGGGGCCAATTACATGCTTGAATTCTCCACCATATGTAAGAAGGAATCCCACTTAGTGAACCCTCCAGCAGCAGCCCTTGGCACAACCAGTGTCATACCTGTTTTCTCTATCTTGACAGTCACCATTAACTCCACACCATAGCTTTCCATGTATAAATAGCCCTTTGTGGGGTTAATTTATTACAAAAATTTAGAACCATAACCCAGAACTCCTCAGCACAGTCCAAGCAGTATCACAGAATCATAGAAATGTAGGGCTAGAAGGAAGTCAAGAAGTCTTCAAGTCCAGCCCCCTATGCTGAGGCAGGGCCATCCCTGACAGCTGTTTGTCCAACCTGTTCTTAACAACCTCCAATGAAGCTGATGCCACAACATCCTGTAAAGCCTATTCCAGAATTTAACTACTCTTATGGTTAGGAAGTTTTTTCCTAATATCTAACCTAACCCTCCCTTGCTGCAGATTAACCCATTACTTCTTGTCCTACTTTCAGTGGACACAAAGAACAATTGATCATTGTCTCCTTTATAACAGCCCTTAACATATTTGAAGACTTATAAGGTCCCTCTCAGTTTTCTTTTCTTAAGATTAAACATGCCCAATTTTTTCTGTTTTAATGTTTCTTCATAGGTCAGATTTTTCTACACTTTTTTATAATTTTTGTTGCTCTTTGCACTCTCTCCAATTTGTCCAAAGAGTGGCACCCAGAATTGAACACCCTACTCCAGCTGAGGTCTCATCACTACTGAGAAGAGTGGGACAATTATAGTTTGTCTTACGCATGACACTCCTGTTAGTTCAACCCAGAATGATATTAGCCTTTTTCACAACTGCATAGCATTGTTGACTCATATGCAATCTGTGATCCACTATAACCCTCAGATCAGATTCCACCTAGCCCATGTTCCCCATTTCCTAGTTTTGCCTTTTATTTTTCCTTCCTAAGTGAAGTACTTTGCACTTTACGGAATTTCATCTTGTTGATTTCAGAACAATTCTCTAATTTGTTAAGGTCACTTTGAATTTTAATCCTGTCTTCCACAATGCTTGCAACCTTTCCCAGCTTGGTGTCTTCTGAACATTTTATAAGCATACTCTCCAATCCATTATCCAAGTCATTAATGAAAATCTTGAATAGTACCGGACTACAGGACTGACTCCTGCAGGACTCCACTAGATACATATTCCCAGTTTGACAGTGAACAGTTGACAGACTATTCAAAGAATAGTTATCAACCATTTCTGCGCGCATCTTATAGTAATTTCATCCAGACCACATTTCCCTAGCTGGCTTATGAGAATATGTAAGTCTGTTTCAAAACCCTTACTAAAATTAAGCTATTCAAGACATTCTTTTTTCTCCAAGCCCCAACAGTCCAGCAACACTTTGCAGATTGTATTAATTAATGCAAATTGTATTAATTTTCAAAGGTGTTAACAAAACTAGAGCCCTGCATGGACACAAAAATGTGGATCTGCATCCGATATGCATCCGCAAGAATAGACTTGTAACCAACCTGCAATTCAACCTCAATCTTTTATCTGTATCCACATCTGCACTGCACCTGTAGCATGCTGTCTCACAGTGCTGCTCAGGAAAAGTGTCTGTGCATACTATATAAGAAAGCTATATGGTTTTATAAATGTGTGCGCTGTTGTTGTTGTTTTTAAACATCACTCTTATTATACAATTGGCATCAGAACAAATTGCCTTTTACATTAAAAATAATAAATTAACATCTCAAATCAATAATGCTCAAAATCACACACTGAACTGTAAAATAAAAAAATCTACAGCCTATTTAGTTTGTGATTTATAATGTCATCACAACTGGAGCTCAGCAATCCCAGTTTTTTTGCACCAGCCACTGTTCTCCCTGTGGAAGCATGCAAGGGGATACTATTGCAGGGCTACCGTGCTTAATTTTTCCCAGGACTGGCCAAGGCTGAGCACTGGCGCTTCTCAGGTTGGCAGGTCACCCTCCTAGGGGGCTGCAAGGAGGAACAAGAGGCACATCATCACTCCAAGGCAAGGTTAGGAGCATAGTGCAGTGGTTAGGGACAGAGGGAGGAGTACAGCGATGAGGGGCAGGGGTGCAAGGGTTAGGGGTGCAGGAGGGTAGTGAAAGTGCTCTCCAGCTTCCCATACATTGCTTAATTTGTGCCATATCAGGTCAGTTGGAGAGGGAGGCAGCTGCTTCTGCAAAGTGCAGTACAGCTTCCTCACTCACTTTGGAGAAGAAGCTGCCTCCCTCTCCAGCTGACCTGATCCAGCAATGAAGTCGGGAGAGGTTTCCTAAATTGCTTGGCTGCTTAAACTGTGGTGATAGGAGCATGGGGGATTTTGCTGCCTATCTTGATCTATCACCTCCCCTTTCTCTGTATACAGGGGGGAGAGGGAATATTGGTGGGGAAGCAGCCTCATAGGCTATGAGCTGCAGACAGCTGCTTCCCTGCCTTTGAGATCCTACACTGATACAAAATTTGAATCCACATCCCATCCGCAATCCATAAAAACTGGTCAGTGAATATAAAGATGATATCCATGGATTTGGCAGGGCTCTAATGTTGGACTGTGACTGGGTTATGTTTAAACAGTATTAAACAAGGTTCAAGGTTTGATATACTGAGACTTCAGCCTGCTTAGTACCATGGCAAACACCCATTAAACATCCTTTTAAAATATAAAGACAAGAATAGTGAAAACATTTGAAATAGAATATATTAAATAAGGCTTTCATTTTAATAACATGCTTTGTTCCCTTTAGCTGGAGAGAGCTTTTAGAAAGATACCCTCATTTGACAGTTTTTTAGATGGTATCAAAGACAGTAGCCACTGTTCCTTTTTGGGGAGAAAAGGTTAGTTGAGATGAGCTGAAGCTGCTGTTAAAGTCCAATCCCTTTCATTTCAGCTGCAGTTTGGAATTCAACTAGAGCTGATATGGGTGGTGATATTGCCTGTATTTCTCTTTCTGACCTGATGACGAAAGCCTGGGGAAGAAAACAGTGGGAGTGGCAGCCAGGATGGTCAAGCTCGCTCTGGTATCTGCCGTCTGTTCTTCCTTTCTTTCCCCCAAAGTTTCTTTTTTAAAAATCCAAAAAAGGGAATGATGGGTGGTTGTCTACCAATAATAAGGCCTAATATCCAACACTCCAGTGTTGGTTCATTAATTTCCTGTTCCATATCTTCCATTTTTACCAAGTATGATTTCAACATAGTCCTTGAACTGATTTAGTATTTGTCCAATTCTCTTGCTTCTGTTTAACATTCATTACCGAAAGCAACGTGACCTACTTTCCACAACAGTTATAGTTATTGTGACATTTTATGAATGTTCATATATAATATATATATACACACACACACACACACACACACACACACACACACACACACACCCCTAACTTTAGGGTAAATTCATCAGCTCAGTTATCACAACACGTACAGTTCTGGTGTTTTCTCACCATGCCTTTCCTTTCAGGCAAGGCTTTAGGGTCCTCACAAGGCTCCCTCTAGCTGGCATGCTTCCACCCCTGATTTCTTCCCTGTGATGGTTTAAACTCCTTCCTGGAGACTTCAGCACGTTCACCCATCCATCATTCCCCAGACTTCAGCCCTCTCTGGCCCTTTGGCTTAGAGCTGGCCAGTACTTCCTTCTGCTGCTTTCAGCCTTCTCTGGCCATGGATCTCTGGCCTGGAGAAGATTGTAGGTTCTCCCTCAACTGCCTTGCACTGTTTACCAGCCTGATCTGGCTCCACTACTCATAACTAGGGAACTTTTATTGCTCCCTCCTTCAGGGAATCCCACCCCTGAAGCTCTCAAACCAGCTCTGCTCTATTTCTGAGCTCTGTCTACTCTCAGGATTTGGTTCTAAACTCTGCTTCTCTGGACTTTCCCACTCTGGGTTCTGCACTCTTTCTTGCCTTTGGGCTGTTTCCCATTTATAATGCTTGGGTAACAACATTATATATGTTAACAATTAAGCAAATCACAGAGTGTAAGGACATAATTGAAAATTTCTTAAGTGTTATTGCAGAATTAGGGTGGGATTTTCAGAAGTACTGGTCTACCATTCATCCCACCAAAGTCGATGGTACTTTTACTATTGGTTTCACTAGGAGCAGAGTTAGGCCAAAACTTAGCACTTGAGCATATCCTGTAATGGGGCAGTCTGACCTAATAGTCAAAGCCAGAGACAGATTCAGAGTCATAGTCGGAAGTCATGCCGTAGGTCAAAACTGGGATTAAGTAACTGGAGCTAGGGTGAGGAAGCAGGAGCCAGAAAGAAAGTGTGGTAACAGGAACATGTAGTGGAAACCAAGCAAGGAGGCAGGAGTCTGGTCAGCAGCAGGCCTAACAACTAGTTCCACAGAAAAGGTGTGGAACAGGAAGCTTTATACCTGGCTGTGTTTAATCAGCAACATGATCTCATCACTGAGGGGGCATTATCCAAGAAAAACACGTTCACTGATCAAAATGAAACCATTTGTGGAACAATGTACTATTCAGTATTGTTAAAGGTATCTGCATAAGGTCCATAAAAAGCTACTACACAACATTCAGGAAATGGTATGTTCATGATTTGTGCTGCAATACATTTCTGCATGACTGTCCTTAGAAAAATAATTTTAGAAGAATCATTAAAAAAAAAAAATCTAAGGTATGAGGTGACTACATTTGAGAACACTTCCCTGCCTTACAATTAGCAAAGGAGTAAATTAAGGGCCAATACAAAGTGTGATTACCCATTGAAGTTAAAGCATGGAAAGTTTACAGTTGTAACACTTTAAAAGCAAGTAGGCCCATTCCACCTGATTTGAATGCTTTTTCCACATTCAGCAAAATGATTCCATGATCTTGACAGAGTTACCCCACTTGCAAAATTATAGTAAGCAGGTGGCTAATGATAAAAATTGGAAATCACACCAGGATAAAACCAACCTATACAAAGTGAATTAATGGAGAAATAATTTAAGTAAATTATTAAGCAGAACTTGCAATAAAGATTTTTGTATCCGCATTAATCAAATGAAATTGGCCAATAAGAGAAACCTTCTGCAGGGGGTTCCTTTATTTAAATAGACAGATGTTTGTTCAGCATTTGTTCTAGTAGAAACCAAGATTCAAAGATACTGGGGTTTAGATCACATAAGTATTTGACTAAAGTGCATTTTTTAAAATAAAATTGGGAGCTTTATATAACTGCTTCATAATATTAGGGCTCCCCTCAGCAAGAGGGGCTGCCAAGAAGCTTCTGGTCTGAAGAGATCCAGAATTTCTCAGGAGCGAATAAGCAGTTTCCTTTTTGGACTCCTGTAGTCTCCAGACATCCCAAAGTTTCTATTCAGTGAAGTACCTTTAAAAGTTCTCCAACACTGAAGACTATCTAGCAGAGATTCTCATACAAAATTCAAATATCCAACCAGAGAACTCCTGCAGAAAGTGCAATTTTACTTTTAGAATCAAAGAGTTGGAGTTTCGGTTGTTAGACATGTGAGGAACTTTCAGGATTTTTAAAATGTTTATCTTTTTTAATGATGGAGCTCACATGAAATCAGCATGATCTATGCTTCGTGACTTTAAAATTAAAGGAAAGAGTTGGAGAATCTAACAGATGTATGGCTCACCATCTTTACGTTTGAGACAAAAAGGATATTTTTCTCAAATCCTTGCTAGCTCTAAGTGGAACAGGGCTTTTTAAAATGCAGCTGTAGTTATTTGGGTATCCAGAAACTGTGAAGTGTCTCTCAGAACTTTAAGGTTGTGTACCATCTTAATCTGAGAGCAACAGCGTTCTGTGGAGGGTAGCATCAGGGAGATCGCAGCTACTTTGAAGCGATCTCTTCTTCTCACCAGCATCATCTTGATCATTCCTGGATTTAGTTTGTCGGTTGCTCATGTCTGCCAGGATCATGTACAGTTGAGAGACAGTGCTGTTTTTATCTGATGTCAAATGATGTAAAGCTGAGTGTTTTAGCAAAACAGAAAGTCGATACTTGGTGATAGAACCAAAATCCCCAAACAAAGTGATTATGAGTGTTACTTCCAGGAAGAAAGAGATGTGTTAAACTCTATTACACCAGTGTACATTTGAATGAATGTTACTGAAATCAGTGCAGTTATTCTACATTTACACCAACTGAGATCAGATTTAGTCTGATGACCTATGGACATCATTTATCCCCTGACACTAAGCGGGAGGTACCTGTGAGCATGAGTGCAGGGATGGAATTTTATGAAGTCAGAACTTTAAATCCTGCATAAGTGAACACAGGATAACTACACTATGTATCCTGTCTAGCAAAGGTTTGCATTATATCTAGCAGAGACATGTTTTAATCAGCTTAATTTTTATTTACATTGATTTCTCTCTGTTTCCTTTCTTCAACAAACCTTGATTTAAGGTAATTAGAATTGGTGGTTGCATTCAGGAAAATCACTGGTTCCTGTAGAAGGAAGTGTGATACAGAAATGGCTTGAGTGAGACCAGACTGCAGAGTCTAGATTTTTGAATGTTGCCAGAGTCCCCTTATGAATCTAGGGACAAATCAAGGCAGAGTGGCCCACAATATATCTGACCCATCAGTCCTCATCCTCAAAGGAAACCTGCAAAACACTTTCAAAAGATGAGCCTGGGAGCTTCAGTTCATTACTCTGCTAGAAACTGAGGCCTTTCTACACTACAGACTTTTGTCAACAAAAGTCAGCTTTTGTCGACAAAACAGTGGAGGTGTGTTCTCATTCTGCCAACAAAACTCTCCTGCTTGTGAACAAAATAAAACTACCTTGACAAGAAGCCTAGAAGTTTTTTGCAATAAAGTTAGAATGACAGTGTCAGTGTACACACTGCGTTTGGTTATGTGACTGTAAATGGACTCCAGAATGTGTCCCACAATGCCCATCCTGACTGCTCTAGTCAGCAGTTCAAACTACGCTGCCCTGCACCCAAGCACACAGGCATCTGTCCCTCCACTTCCTGTTTGCTCGACGTTGAGCACTCACATTGCATCTTCCCAGCTGACCATGCAGCAAACACTCTCTCATTTGGAACGCACCAGAATTGTTGGATCAGCTGTCTGTGTGGAGAGAGGAGGCTGTGCATTCCCAGCTCCGTGCCAGCCATAGGAACTTTGATACCTACAGTCAGATTTCCTGTGGCATGTTGGAAAAGGACTATGAATAGGACATGCATAAGTGCCACACAAAGAAAGGATTTGAGGCTAGCATACCAGAAGGCAAGGGAGTCAAACAATCGCTCTGGGCTGCGCCGAAGACCTGCCACTTCCATAAGGAACTGGATGCCATCCACAGTGGCGACTCCACCTCCACTGCCAAGAGCCCTGTGGACACTTCAGGGGGCTGGCGACAGCAGACTCAACCCTGATGATGAAGTGGTGGATGGGGAAGTGGAGCTGGAGGATGAGATGGGACAGGTGACAGAGTCATCCAGTTCCAGGGTGAGCCAGGACCTCTTCTTGACCCTGGAGGATATGAGCCAGTCCCAGCACTCTGTCTCTGGTGTGCATGATGCAGGAGAGGGAGCACAGGTAAGTGATCTTTTTGAGTTTATTCTGCTCAATTACATGAGGTAGAGGTGACCTTTGCTTTGTTTTATGCCAGAAGTGGGTTAAGGGTTAGAAATGTACAATACTGACTGTGTTTCCATGTGCAGCTACGCAGTGGGGCAGAACAGGGTGTTAATGCACAACGAGATTTCATGGGAATCCGCCAGAGAGATCTCTAGGAAACTTTCCTGGTGGTATTCACCAATCCTCTGCCACAGGTTCCTTGTTCAGTTTCAGTGTCTTTCAATTAACTTTAATGGTCCACCATTGTCTTTCCCTGGGTTGTACAGTGCTCGGTGATTGCAGTTAGTTGCATTTAAACAGCTAGCCCAGGAGGTGTCCCTCCCTGCTTGATAACTTCTCCACGCTACTGTGAGATAATGCTGTAGTTGTATCCTAATTACACTTACAATATTCTATACCTATATGTATAAAGGCACATATTCATAACCATAACCTGTATACATACCTTCTAATAAGCATCAAGTTTAAAATATTACAAGCTTTCATAAAAAACCTTACCTGACATTTATACACAATAACATTGTATACTACCAGTTGATTCAATTACTTATTCTTTGGGGTTCATACCTCCTTTTCTCCCCTTGTGGTGTCTGGACCCTGATTGTCACAACACTCAATACAGCAAATTATGAACACTAATGCTGGCCAAGTTACACTGGCTGCCACTGACTGTAAAACCCTATTAGGTATTAATTTGAACACCTTCTGACCTGATCCTTCTGTAAATCTTCCACTGCCAAGTAAGGTCATCTGACTTGACTTGTCAAACATCTGAAATTACTTGTCTGTAAAGCACTTTGAAGATAATTTGTGTATCAACAATAATCATGCCACACTAGACGACTGTTGTAGTCATTTAGCAATTTCTTTCTGAGAGTCTTACCCAAAGGTGTCAAGGATTCTTCCTCTCTTCAAATCAAAGCTGAACACTCTTTCCTTTTCTTTCACTGGAGATTTCATTAAGTTATATTTGGTAAAGTGCCTTGAACAGTCCTAGCATGATATAAGTTGATATTTTTATACAAAAACATGTATTGTGTAAAATATTTTTCCCAGAGTGATTTCAGAATTTTTTCTTGATAAAACCCAGACCCTTAATTTATCATCCTAACAGATATGAGCAGTTTTCGTTAGACATTGTCAAGGCCAGCATTGGACTTGATAACACCTTTAAAGAAAATGACAAGGGCTCTGCCCTTTTCCTTTACAGTTATACTCTTATTTCCTGAGTATCAAATCAGAATTTCTAGTTACTATAAAAATGTTAATGAAGTATAAACATAAGAGCTAAGAACAATATGTACATAAAATATACTTGGCATGTACTTTACACAGTTTTATATCTTTCAAGCACTGTACAAATGTTAGATAATTAATCCTCACCTCACTCCTGTCAGGGATAAGAGCACTGCATTTACTGTATCAATAAATGGAAAACAGTCTCAAACATTTTGGCTTCTGAAGGCTTTGAAAGTTTTAGGAGCTATATAGACTGCTCTTCAGGGACAGGGCGTCCTGGACAGATTTTTGAAATATTTAGGCACCTAGTGAGATTTTCAAAAGCATCTGGATGTCCAAAATGCTTTGACTTCAATGGGTTTTAGGTGCTTATCAGCTTTGAAAATACCACTAGGTGCCTAAATACTTTTAAAAATCTGCCCCTATATACAGTTTTAACATTTCCTTCCTAGTGACTCAGATTAATCTTTTTAGACCTTAGTTTCTCCTGTGCTGATGATACATCAGACAGTCCAGTTCCTCCAGAGATTATGGTCACTCACTAGATGTGGTGATACTTCTCAGGCGATTCTCATGCATTCAATATCTTCTGTCACTTTCCTCATTTTCTCTTTCCTCCTTTAGGGCCCAATTCAGTGCTTGTGTAGCATGTCTCCTGTCTTCCATATGGTGTACATGTCCCAACCTAAGCCTTCGTTCTTTGATGATATTTTCTAATGTGTGATCTGTCAGCTCCCTTACTCTGGCATTTCTTCTTTTGTATTTCCATAAAATGTGTAATCTTCCTCAGCCATCTGTGATGGGCAGCTTCCAATCTCTTTTGTTAGCCACAGTCATTGTCCAAGTCTCTCCTTCACATGGTAGCATGCTCAATATAATCACATGGCATATTCTGACCTTTAGCTTGGTGTTGAAAGCTCCATTTGACAATATGTTGTTCATTCTTTCAAAAGTGGGATTTGCTTTTCCTAATCTTGTATGAATATCTTTATTGCAGCCACCTTCAAACATCACACTCCTCAGATAACAGAGCTCTTCTACCTGTCTGATTTCTTTTCCATCCATGTATACACCTTTGAATCTATTGCTCAGTTTTGTACCTTCAGAATCTTGGTTTTCTCTGCATTAAATTTAAATCCAGTTTTTGCTGCTTCCTGTTCTTCCTCTGATGTAAGGGCAATCATTCTGCTCCATGTCATACTCAGTAAAGCAATGTCATCAGCAAAGTCAAGGTGTGTAACTCATCTCTGCTAGTCCAGAATGCCTTTTGCCTTTACACTATCCAGAATGCCTTTTGCTACCCATTTAATCATCCAGTCTGTTGCTAATAGAAAGAGGATTGGTGATAACACACACCCTTGTCTAACTCCAGTCACAATATCAAATCACTAACCCAGGCCTACCTCTTACTGCTGTGAAGGGGTTGGCTCATTGCTGGCACCTCTTTGCAGCTGGGCTTGGTGTAGTAGCTCTCTAACCCTGGGTGTCTCCTGCTGATGGCTGGCCCATCTCTGTAGTGACCTACCTCTTTCTGTGGCTTGGCCCTATGACCAGGCCTTTTTAAAGTCTCTCCCCTTCCAGGAAAATCCATGGGGGGGAAAAATAAGAAAGGGGAATTATTTCACATAAACAAAGTTAATACAAAATAGAGAGGAATAATTACCTCTCAGGGTGCATCAGAATCTGGACTTCCTTTCCCTCAGGGATGGGCCATCTGGCAGCAGTCATCTGGGAAGCTCCTGCCCCAGTCACCCTTTCCTCAGGAACTAAGGGCTGAAGGTCTGCTCTCTTCCCTGGTCTGTCAACAAGTGAGCTGCTCTGCTTTCCTTTTAAGGTCTACCTCCAGATTACACATACCTTGCTGGTGTAGTGTGGTGTGGTGGAGCTGGCTGAGGCCAGAGCAGCTCCCTAACCACTTCTTGTCCAGTGTGGATTTGTATACCTCATCACACTGCAATGCATCTGCTTCTATCAAATAAGCTTCTGATTATGTTAATCAGCTTGTCTGGTATCCCATATCTTCTAGCAATATTCCACAGGGTCTCTGTGTGAACACTATTGAATGTTTTCTTAAAGTTGATTAAGATGGGTTTTTGCCAAGCAGTAGCTTTTTTGATGATCTGTCAAAGAGTGAATATTTGTTCACAACATGATCTACCTAGATAGAACCCAGCCTGTTCTTCTCATAATATTTCATCCACTTCCACCTTCATTCTGTTCAGCATATCTGTGTAAAGTCCTTTCCCTGGGACTGATGGCAGTACAATACCTCTCCAGTTCATGCACTGAGTGGGAGACAAACCTGCGGCTGGACCAGGGCTCCTTACTCAGCTATAATGGCTCATTCCTAAAACTAATTCATCCCTCAGGCATGCTGCAGCAGCCTGTCCCTGGGCAAGCTCCAGGTAAAATGACTTGCAGGCACAAGTATTTAACTGTTACTGCCAGAGCCTCAATTTACCTTCTGTACAACAGCACCACTGGCCTAAGAACCCTTCTGCTACCACGGCAGTATTAAAGACTCCCTAGCCTTCCAGACTATCTTCAATCCTGCCCCAGTCTTTCTCCAGCCTTGTTCCAGCCTGCTTCAACTAATTCCATATCCCTGTTCTGACCTCACTCCAGCCCTTTTCCTATCTGCCCTGCACCTGCCTCCTGACCCCCAGACCCTTGGACTGACTCCAACCTGGCTTTGACTTGCATCTGACTATGATCAGATTTGGCATATCCATGGACTCTGACCCTGGTTCTGACTCACAGCCTGTCCCTAGACTCCCGTTTTAGCACTGGTTTCCACCCATTCCCGACTCTACATCCAGCTTTAATCCTTGGTACCTGTTCTTGACCATTGCTCCAACCCATCAGGCCTAATCTCCTAGAAAACAGAGCTTGACACTCAGTAAGATCGCCCTTTTTTTGTAATGTCACAATACCGTCTTTCCTGCCTTGTGGCACTTGCTCTTTTAGCCATGTTTAGTTAGCAGTTCAATCAGAAATTCACCTTTAGTATCTTTGCTTGAATTCTGTCAACTCCAGGATATTTCCTCTGTCAGAGGCCTCTGATGGCTGCTTTAACTTCATTGGCCCCTTTTCTATTTCTAACTTAGCATTGGATTTCTCTTAAACCTGTGTATGATTATCAGCTCTGGACAGTTTGTTATGGAACTGAACTGTTCTTTCCATCGTCTGGCTTGTTATGTTTTCAACATATGCCCACGAGAGTCCCTTATGGGTACCACCTGTAATGATTTGATTCTTCCTGAGAAGTTTTTCACTATTCTATAGACTGCTTGAGATCTCCCCTTTGCACTGCTGCTTCTGCCTCTGCAGCCTTCTCCTGAATCCAGGCATTTCAATCTTGCCTAAAATTCCTTTATTTCTTGGTCTTTTTCTCTGTATCTTGCATCCGCCTCTGAGTTTTTTGCCTTTGTCATCCACTGTACTTTGTCCTTCAGAGCTTTCTGCATGTCAGTCATAGCCTATGTTCCAGATGAACTCCATGCATCTTTCTTCTAGCCTCTTCAATGTCCCTGCACTTCCTCTGATGTCTCAGTTACCATCGTCTTCCAGTTTCATCAACTGTCTTCCTGATTTTCATCAGCCTGGTCCTATAAAACACTGAAATGGTTGCTAAATGTAATCTGGAATTTCATCTGCATTTCTGTGTCCTTGATCTTCTGTTATAATGCTCTTCTTGTCTGTCTTCGCAATCTTTTGAGTTTAAGTTGTAATGTGGCCACTAAAAGATAATTATCTGAGTCAACATCTCCTCCTCTGCTGACTGTCTTCCCTCAGAAGACATCCTCTGAGATAAACATTCATTGTCTATCTGGTTGAGAATTGCATTGTCTGGTGATATTCTTGTGAGCTTGTGAATCCTTTTGTGCTGGAAGAGACTGCTTCTTATCTTTAAGATGTTTGTGCCACAGAAATTCAAGAGTCATTTTCCTTTTCAGTTTGTATGTCTCCCACTGCTGTGTTCATGACTCCTTCCCAGACAGTAGAATTGTTTCCTATTTGTGCATTGAAGTCACCTATCATCAACTTGATGTCATGGTTAGGCATATAATCCAATACTACTGCATTTGCTCATAGAATGTATCCTTTTCGCTGTTGCCCGCTACATTTTTTGATGCACATATTTAGAATACTGTACACCTGACATGTCTTGTTTTCAGCCTGGCTGTTTTGGCATTTGCTAGCTCTGAATCGAGCAGGGTCTAGGCTGTGATGTTAGCCAGCATAATTCCTCATTCATGTGTTCCACCTCCTGAGTATAAGAATGTAGCACCATCAGACACCATCTTGCCACTCCCTGCCCATCTTATCTCACTGATATGTTTATATGGTATTTTTTCATTTCTTGTGTAATCAGTGCTAACTTTGCCATACTATACAAAACATGAATAGTCATGTGGAATATACCTGTTACAGAATTGGTTGTCAGGTCTAGATGTCTTGAAACTTCTGGCTTTCTCTGAGATCTGTCATACGTTGGGTTTTGAGCTGCTTCTTTACCTACCATTCTCAAGGTTTTGTGTAACTGAACTGTTTCTGTTCCAGTGAAGTTTTAGCTGTGTGGGTTGCAAACCCAACTGCAGAACCCTCCTCTTTCAGCTGGGTTTTGGTCTGGAACTGTAGTTAACAGTGACAGAGGTACAGAACAATTAAACTAATTTTATTATGGAACTGAAATTAAAAATCAGGATACCCTAAACCAGTGGTTTCCAAACTTGTTCCACAGCTTGTGCAGGGAAAGCCCCTGGCGGGCTGGGCAGGTTTGTATACTTGCTGCGTCTGCAGGTTCGGCTGATCTTGGCTCCCAGTGGCTGTGGTTCACTGCTCCAGGCCAATGGGAGCTTCTGGAAGTGACACAGGCCGAGGGACGTACTGGCCGCCACTTCCAGCTGCTCCCATTGGCCTGGAGCAGCGAACCGCAGCCACTGGGAGCTGCGATCGGCCAAACCTGCGTATCAGCCGAACCTGTGGAGACAGCAGGTTGACAAACCGGCCCAGTCTGCCAGGGGCTTTCCCTGCACAAGCGGCGGAACAAGTTTGGGAACCACTGCCCTAAACTATTAAAATGTTTCCAAGTATAATAAAAATAAATAAATTTACAGAGGGTCAGCGGCTATCTAGTTCATGTTAGTGAATTAATTCAGTCACATGGTCACCATGTAGAATGTTGAACCCCTGCTTTTTCTTGTCCCCACCCAACTTTCTCATAATAAGCCAGAGAGCAATGAGGAGAAGAGAGAAGTTTTTAAAAAATCCAATTCCAATTGGCTAAAAATTGCTAGTGAATAGCACTGGTACATTAACGGTTCATCTTTATACTCATATAATTTTTCTTAAGTGCCTATACACTATGGTGATCGGAGCCTTATAAATGATAAATGGAAAAGACTTTATATTTTTGTTTTATAAGTCTGGCTTTTAACCTAGATGGTTTCACATTCTGTAACCAACGGGAGCACTCTAGTGACAGATCACATTAACAAGTGAAGAAAATAGGATTATAAATTGCATAATGACAGCTGTAGCTCACGAAAGCTTATGCTCTAATAAATTTGTTAGTCTCTAAGGTGCCACAAGTACTCCTTTTCTTTTTGCGAATACAGACTAACACGGCTGCTACTCTGAAACCTGTCAATTTAGCACTTACGCAGCACTTATCTCCTGATTAGCGCTGGGCAGGAAACACTGTCCCTCAAATATTTGAGGATTCAAATTTTCCTGGCTCAAATCAGGACAAAAAGTCACTCTCAAATATTCAAGAATCAAAAAATACTTTGAAACTTTTTTTCTTTTTTGACTCGTCATTTTTCATCTAATTAGAGCAAATTTCAAAACAAAATATTGTAAATGAGAAACCTGGAAACCACAGACAGTTTTGGGTTTTGAAGAACTGGAATTTTTTGACAAAAAAGAACACCAAAAAATTCCTGATCACCTCTGCTTATAATGCACTTGTAATTACTGTTGAATAATTTAGGTTCTGTTTAATTTCACTCTTTAACTCTTTACAAGAACGGAGTGAATAATGTGCTTGGAAAAATTAAATAAACATTTCATATATGATAAATAGATCTTTGATACAACCATGTACATCACTCTTTTTATTCTATTGTGTACAGACATTCATATGAGTGGTGGTTTCTTCATATGGCTGTTTGGGAAAACTGAATTTCTGTGTGTGTGTGTGTGTGTGTGTGTGTGTGTGTGTGTGAGAGACTAATCACCATTTGTAAAAGAATAAGTTCACTAACTAAATTATAGAACTGACAGAAGCAGCTGGTGCAACCCTAGAAACATCATTCTGTTTCTTACATATGTACAGAGATAGAAATAGATGCACCTAAGAACTGTTTAGATAAAAAAATACTGCTCCATTACAAAATTATGATTGCAGTGAATGCATCATTTTATTCATGACAGTGTCATAGGCCCCTTTTTATTCCCGGATTAATTTCTCTCTAACCAAATGCCCAGTAGAACCTGGCCTGTGAAGCAAGTCAAATATGCTCCCTAGACTCTGCCCCATCAGAGTTCCTATATGCCTATTTTCCCCATAGTGGACAACACACTAATTGGCACATTTGGATAGAGTCCTCCCTGGAACAGTGCAGGGAGATCACTCTGTTAGGGCTTTGGCCCAAGAGCATCAGGAACGCTTTGACACACGTGTCCTATTGCTGTGGGAGTTAAGCGCTATTCTATTTGCAGTACCCTCTTGGAGAACCCCCAATACCAACTATGGGATAGCCCATTATTCCTCCCTTTTCAGGGTTTGGTGACCCTCCTGGGCCAATGGGCCCTGGGCTCTCAATGTTGAGTGCCTCCACCTAGAAGATAGGTCCATAAACTAATGTATGGACCTTGTAACATTACAAGTTATAGTTGCAGTGAATCAAGATCATGATAGACCTTTCATTCCTGGGGAAAGAAGTTAAAAGAAAGGAAAAAGATAGAGCTGGTTGAAATTTGTTTTGGTGGAACAGTTTTCCATCAAAAATGCAGTTTTGTCAAATCAAAATGTTTTTGAATTATGTCAATTTTGATGAAATTTTCAATAGGAGAGTCAAAATATTTAATTTTATTTTGGCTTTTATATTTAAAATTAAACAGAATATATTACTATATCAAAATAAATATTTTAAACATCAAAATAAAACATTTTGATATTCCTAAATCAGTGGTAGGGGAGTGGATTTTTTGTCTCTTAGGAAATTGAGATTTCAGAATGCAAGATTATTTGAAATGCCAGTATTTCCCACAGAATAGGAATTGTGGTTCCTGAGCAACTCTAGAAAGAAATAAAAGGAACAGATGTCAAGTAAATGAGAAACCAACACATTCCACAGCAAAAATTAAACACTTTCTCCCTCAAAAACCCAGTAAAAATAAACATCATCCCACCATTCCCCCAGAAGCAGTCCCACAAACAAGCCTTAGCTGATTTCTGGACTTGACACCTAAAGACAGAATGTGGGACTTTTTAGGAAGCCTTGGCTGGCCCCTGATTTCTAGTGCAGTGGAGGCCTACCAGGCACAGCTGGTATTCAGTCCTTTCTGGAAAGGCAGAGTCTTGGGGCTCACTCTCTTCTTTGTGCAGCAGGGTTTCCTGGCCAGGCTCAAGGACTAGTGGGTTGTGGTGCAGGGGTGGCCTACTGGAATCAGCTGGCAGGCATTGCACTCAGGCTGAGATACAAAATGGTAGCGTAGGTCCTTTGCAGCAGAGAACAGCTCAGAAACTGTATGATCTCCCATTTCTATAACTTGATCCCTGCAGTCAACTCTCTACAAGCACTGTCCCTGCCTGGGCTCAGCTCCCATTGTCTAGGTCGTCCCAACCACATGCCAGCTATCCAGTACCTGGAGTTGGTGGTTCTGCTTATCAGTTCAACTGCTCACTCAGCCTCTATAAGTTGTTTGGCTCTCAAACAGACTACACAGCTAGTCTAAGTTTCAATTTCCCCAGTCTCTGTGCTGCTGTCTGAGAGATGCTTTTATCAAGCCCCCAAAAGTGACTAGATAAACATCAACACAGCTAATAAATGAGAGGTAACAGCAGAGGGAGAATGGTCCTAATAAGAGAGTCTTTTTGCCAGACCTTCCAGGCCCCAGGAGCCCATCCTAACAACACTACCAGCAGCATAGCTTTAGCATCGCAGCCTGGCACTGCTAGCCACAGCTAATAACAATCTCCAGATCAAAATATAGGTGCACCTGGAGTCCAGTATGGTAGCCAGAATTCCATTGTATGGGCCCGCTACACCGTATTATCAACCTGAAGCATTCAAGAATCATGAGCCATGCCCTGAAAATCATGATTTTAAAATATAAACCATGTTTTGGATTATTTTAATTTATGTTCTAGTTTCTGAGCCTTTAGGTGCACATAGGTCATGTTCTCAAGCTTTTCTCCACAGCCATGAGATAGATGGTTATTTCATTTTTCCCCCCAGAAAAATGACAGTTGAGTTCTCATGTAGTCAATTGATTCCAGACTAAAGGGCTTTAAATATAGACACCAAATATTGCAAGATTCTTAATATAATCAACACTGAATACATCTTTGGGAGCCCACATTTCCTCAGCATTACTTTAAAATTACAACAAGTCTGTGTCCTTGTTTCCCATACAAAGAACAGAGAGCATAGGTGGCTTCCCAGATCAAACTGACTAACATTCCCTGGGTCTTCTTGGCTGCTGCTGCAATCTCAAATACAACCTTCTTCTAGCTAATCGGAGGTGAAAATTGTGCCCCAGCCTATTGGACAGTAATTTGGCCACTATCATTGATAGAATTGTAATCTCCAGGACAGATTAATGCAACTCATGTTTAGGTATATAAGATATGTACTTGAAAAAGCTTTAATTGTTCCAAAGTACCTCCTCATTGCCATTACCCATGGAAATCCCATCATCCCTGTACTCTGCTTCCTACACTAGCCTCTTGATGTGATGCTTCCTCATGGTGCCCAGGACTCTGAGTTTCCTTGTTACCCCCTTACCTCCAGCAAGAGGAAGATTTGCTTGTGCTTAAGTGGGTATCAGAACCCTGATGCCACCAGTTTGTTAGCTACCCCAACAATCTCCTCAGGTCTCTTCCAGCCCTTACTTTTCCTTGAAGGTTAACAGTATGTGCACCACAATCTCTAAGTCCCCTTGAAATGTTCCTCTGCAGTCCAGCCTTTTATCATTAAACATTCAAAGAAAATTACCAGGTATGCTGTCCAAAAAGGAAAAATGCACTCACCAGCTTGTTTGCTTCACCAGAGTACCAGCTCCAATGTAAGATCAGAGAACTGAGATATAGTTACAGTGACAACAATCATAAGTTTATTATCAACTTATTATCATAAGTTTAAGAGATAGTGAATAAGGATAATGAGGGAAACAGAAATGGTTGCATGTAAAACAAAATCCATATGTGCTTTCTAGAGTCTAAATTTAATATTAACAGGCTAAAACCCTTGTCAAACGTATTTCTTACCCAAAGAAATCTCCCAGCATCTCCAGTCAATGTGGCTGGATCCAGCATTCAAGAAAGCAATAAGCTCTGGCTCCTTTCTGCTTCCTCACAGAAGGAGGAAAAGGTGTACTTTTGGCTTCTTGTACCCCCAAAGTTCATTCTTTTGTCCTCAGATTCAGGATGATGCCTGTGGTTTATTCCCTGATACTTTGGCTATGTGTTACTTTCACATCCTTATGCTGATGATGTGTGCAAATGGGATTCCATTGTGTTGGCTTACAGTGATTATTTGACATGTGATCTGAAGTAGACAGATACATATACATACTTTGTCTAGTCAAAACTTGCTTGTCAATTCTGCTTTGATTCAGATTTTAAAACTTATTTACCAGAATATGTACAGAACTCCTTAAATATCATCTGTATGTACATCTCACAAAGATCAGTATTATATAAGCTTTTATTAGGTATCTCACTAGCCCTTTTTTGGATAAATACTATGAAAAAATGTGTTGGATTTACCAGGCCTGCCAGGGGTTACTGTTGCAGAACAATGAACCCTTTGTCAGTTGGCACTGAGTGGTTCTTAGGGTCCCTCTTGGGTCAAATTCACATTTAGTCCTGATTTTCAAAGCTTTCCATAGACATGGTCATAATTATCTTACAGAATGCCTCTGTTCATAATAACCTTTTGCTCAAGGAACCTTTCCTGAATCACTTGTGCATCCTGTGCAATGACAGGGATAGTTATAGTCCATATGTTCAGGGGTGCACAACTGCTCCCTCTTTGCTCCCTCAAGATCACAGCTTGACCTCTTTTACATACTGTCCTTCAGTGCTGACTGAGTGTGATAGGAAGCAGGTTCTTCTATGCAAAGGGATAGTGCATCTTCCATACATCTTCTGTGCACTGTAGTGCCCTTCAGAGGACTACAAACACAATTTGACTATGATTAGAAGTTCCAATAACTGTAAAATGCAGTTAAAGTAAATACAATTCCATGATAGTGTGTAGTCAGCTCTGACAAAGTATCTAGAGATTGAACCAAGGTGACTTTTTTTAAAAGATACTTGCTAAGTCATCTTGCTTTTAGTCAAATATTGAAACCCTTTTCATCCCTGTTAGGTTTTACAAGATCTAAGCAAAGTTCTGGAAAATTTAATTTTTTATCATTTTCTCAAATCTCTCCCTGTCCTTTACAAACTAAATCCCAGTTTGCTTACAATACCAAGATGTAAGTGACTCAATTCTAGTGTTATCACACTGACAGTCTTTCACTCGCAGTTAGGAGTTCTTTGATTCTGGAGGCTCCTATTGTATTATTGATCAAAGGTATTCAGACATCAAGGTAAAACCATGGGAGATTTACCTCTGAAGTGTTTTGCTAACTTTCTATTACTCAGGCCAGATTAGTTTCAGCACAGTTTAAGTCTTCAATTTTCATTTCTCTTCAATAAAGTGTTAAATGAATACAAATGGAAATGGATGTTTAGACATTATAGTGTTGCATTTGTATGTGCAGTCTTATTTCTTTAGGTCTCTATTGAGCCTGTGAGTTCAGCCTGGAGTAAGGGTGATGTGCAGGTAGGCCACCCTAGGAGGGAGACCATAAAAGAAATTCTAACTCACTCTTGTCTGTGTCTTCCTCCAACTGCCAGGGCACCTGGTGCATTGCACTCAGTTCTGAGTAGCCTTCTGAAATATCCACAGTTGTGAGTCAGTAGACTCAGCAGATATATTGAGGTGAGCTGATTTGTTTGAGATGAGTATGTGGCAATTGGGAAGGACTGAGATTATTAATGATAAGAAAAGAGATGGAAACACATTCAGTAGTTAGAAGGGATCGTACACAATTCAGGAGTATAGAGATGAAAAATTAAGGGGATAAAGGGATAGATACCCCGCTAATCAAGGACATCTTCCCTCAGATAGACTGAACTATCTATAGTCTTGGGGTCCTTCTGGTCACCTCGATGTGAGTGCATGCCCACATAGTCATAACAGCAAAAAATCCACTTCCATCTGCAACTGGCCAGAACACTGTGCACCTGATCATCGCTTATTTGTCCATGGTTATCCACTCATTCACGGCCTCCAGACTGGATTAGCAGACATAACAGAAAAATCCATCTTGTTCAAAATGCTGTAGTTTAGTTGCTCATGTTGCCAGGACCCATTGCCCCAATCTATATTCAATGAAGGGAGAAGAGGTATTGGTTGCAAAGCTCTTTGTAAGATGTCTGTCCTGGGAGAGACCTAGTTATCTGAGAAATGACCTATCCCTCTACAACCATAGCCTCCCTGAAAGTTCCATTCCACCAGAGCCCTGGAATTATCTACCAAAAGAGCACAGGCATGAGGGCAGTTGAGGTGGGGAGGAAGAGGCATCTTACAAAACAGAATGACCAACACAGAACTGCTGCTGGACCAATGCAGCTCTTCACCAGGTTCAGATTAAAGAATTTTTGGGCCCTATGGTGTATGGAAATTGACTTTCATTAAACTAGAGAGAGCCTGTGATACACAAAACAATCACAACCCTACAAAAAACGTCAATGTGCTGCACCCCTCTTACAACTTGGAACAGAAGCTCTCAACTTGGGGGCATGATTCCTAGGACATTCCTGAACATTTCCTTTCTTTCTGGCTGACAGGGGTTTTGTGAGGATATATTGATGTTGTGAGAATCCTACACTGAAAGACTATGAGGTAGTCTGATACTGTGGTAATGGGGGTTATAAAAAGTACTTAAAATATTCACAGCCATCTTATTAGACTGTTGTAGACCTGTCCACATGCAAACCAACTGTTCTTTTGTGAATGGTTGTGGCCTATCTGTGACAGCAAAGTTTGAAGAGTCACAGCTTTATCAAAACAACAAGTTATTTGAGTAAAATGGAAAATTCATTGCAGAATATATTTTGATCATCAAGTTTATTTCTCTCACTAAATAGACAAAGATAGTAATACACCAAAATTCACAGAAAAATATATAAAGGTTACATCCCAGCTAGCAAATCTTGTTTTGAAAAAGTGATTTAGATTATGTCACTATACATAATCAAAACTATACCAAGACTATGCCTTTTTATGAAAAAGCCTCAAGTCGCTTTGTGTCACAGAAATCAGAGCAGCAGTAAACACACTTACTAGTAAAGATATAATTGGAAACACCCATACTGATGTGTGAGTTCTATGAAGCAAATCTTTTCTAACATTTGTATCTTTTACGGCACAGCTTCCTTTACAAACATAGGCAATCACCCAATTTTGTTGTATGGGGGGCCTCATTTCCAGTTTTGTTTTATGACAAATGCATAAATTCTGTGGAACTTCTGCCATAAAGAATAGGATAGGAGTTTAGAAAGGTGGTTCAGGAAAGAGCAGATGTCTCAACACCAACCATGCCAAAGTTAGGGCAAAAGCATCAGACTAGGGATGGTAGAGAAACAAGAATTCCTTTTTGAAAAACACTGATCTTTCAAAATCTGTTTATTCCAATGCAGAACATAAATAAGACCTTTTGAAATTTTGTGAACATGAGAAAGAAAGACCCACCCTGCAATAGGCAATAGCCCAAAAGTTAAGGCAGATTCCTGGGATGTGGGCAACATTCAGAGAAAGGATTTGAAACTTGGTCTCCCACATCCCAGGTGAGTACCCTAGCCAGGCTGCTGGCTCTTGGGGGTACTTTGCTGTGTAAAAACACAAGAATGACCATACTAGGTCAAACCAATCATGTTTTCTGACAATGGCAAGTGCCAGATTCTTCAAAGGGAAAGAGCAGAGGAGGATAATTATCCAGTGATCCTTCCCTGTTGTCCAGTCCCAGCATTTGGTAGTCAGAAACTGAGTCACACAACCTCTGTCTACCATAGGGTTACACCCTTGAGCATCTTGGCTAATAGCTACTGATGGAGCTATCTTCCATGAACTTATCTAATTCTTTCTCTCTCCTCCTTCCTGAGAAATTTTTTATCAAAACTGATATAGTTCCACAATATGTTTTGGTGTAGTTTATCTGACAAAAACAAAAAAACCAAAACATTTATTAAAAAAAATCCCACCCAGCTCTATGCCAGATGACAATAACATTTGATGTATTCCAGGAACATCTAGTTAGCAATAAGACTTGTCCTCTCAGGTATGGAGCTTGCTCCTGGAGTAAAAGAATTATAGAGCCCACTTGCTTGTGAACATCTTTGTGCTTCTGTGGCTGGAAGCAGACGTACTCTCTCTTAAAAAGTGTGTTTGTTTTGGCTGGGCACACATCTGGGTGGTGTTCCGGGCATATTTCTCCAAGAATGTCAATCATATCTAGGGTGCATGAACTCCAACTCTTCTCCGTACAAGCCTGCATTGTTGGTCTGGATCTTAGGCGCAGGCTAGACAGACAATTTCAGATTCCCATCCTATACCTATTTGGTGCTATCTACAGGAGCTGCTTCTTTCAAACCACCGAATGGCAAGTGGGTTACAATCCCATTAGAGTAATATATTAGTATGCTGATGCATGATTTACGCTCATCACCACAAATATACAATTAGCTTAGTGGTTTGAGTATTGGCCTGCTAAACTCAAGGTTGTGAGTTCAATCCTTGAGGGGGCCGTTTAGGGATCTTGGCAAAAATTGGGGATTGGTCCTGCTTTGAGCAGGGGGTTGGACTAGATGATCTCCTGAGGTCCCTTCCAACCCTGATATTCTATGATTCTATGAATTAAAAGTGACTGGGTGAAAAAAAGCACGCCCAGGAGTTTCAAAGGTGACTAGATAATTCTGACTGCCAAATTGAATGACCAGCTTGACAACTTTAAAGGGGTCTGATTTTTGGAGAGTGCTGAGAACCCACCCTCAAAATAAAATCCCAAAAGTATCTCAAGTTGAGGTGAACACTCCAAAATTGAGACACTCAAAATAAATAGTAATTTCTAAATCTCTGTACATGTTATACATTTTCAAAATACTGGACAAAGCATTGCCCTGCTCTGAAAACAGTAAGGCGCTCCCCAAATATTCTTGTATAAGAACACATACATCCAAGAAATTAGACAAGTACAATGACACCATAAGTTTAAGAACTGTGAACTTAAAAGATGCAACTCAGCAACAAAAGGTGCAACATGAGCACCATAAAAGAAGTAGAAAAATAAATGCTAATAGATTATGAACCAGCTACAGAAAAGCAATCAAGAGGGCAAGAAGACTGGTTACTGTGCTATGTGCACTAGTCCAATTGTGAAGTCAGAAGAGCATGGTTTAATGTTTCATCAGCCAGAAACAGCTAAGTGTACATGAATGAAGTCAATAATTAACAAAACTTAAAGAATCAGTGTGAGATAAAAACAGTGTCAAGAAAAAAACAACAACACTTTAGTTCTTGGCTGACTATGTGGGAAACAAAGACATTGACCGGATATCTAGGAATTACTGAATGTGTAATTCAGAAGTCCTAATACATCTTATATAATGTCCATATTTGATGTGAGAAAAACAGACATCCAGATAGAGACCAATATAAGATACTCAAACATAATTATAGACCTTGCTAGAAAATAATGAAAAGCAACCATAGATTTGAATTGCATAAGCATTGCTATAATAATAAAATAAAAAACTCAATCAGCAGCCCAGAAAGTAGATGTAAGGCAAAGACTCGCATTTTTACTCCTATTCATAAGACATTTACAATAAAAGATGCTCTGAGGAAGAATATACTACTCGCCAGATATTAGAGTTTTTAAAATGTTGTTTAATGTTATATTTCAATCAAATTGTATTGCCTTACTCTCATCAGTTTCAATGAGGCTACTTAATTAAGGTGAGATTATTTGGTCCATTATTTCTTAATTTGTTGGTTAGATTCCTTTTTAAAAAACTAGTTTATGGTCATCTTAATTACTGTTACATATAAATTTCCTTTTTTTAAAATGTATCTCTTTGACTTAGTGTATATTAAAATTAAATGATCATTAAAAAGTGTCTTCTCTTCATGAAAAAATAATTAAATAGTGGTAATTCTGGTTTCCACAATGAGAGCTTGCTAATGGATTATTACTCTGAGGAGGGCTGACCTGGGGGGTGTGGGTAGAGGGAATGAGGGCTGCAGAATTAAAAATTAAGAAATTTAAGAATTCCTTGTTCTTCAAATGTATTTACTTTCTCCTTCCCTTTGGTTAATTCAGTGTATTGATTCAATGTGCCCTGTACATTCAGAAAGGCAGAATGCGGTCTATATATGAGGATTCCATTTCATATAGTACCAGGAGTATTCCCTGTATGTGCATGTTTATTTGGATTGGATGACAGGAGAAAATTTCCAGAACCTTAAGCTGTAAACTAATCAGGAACCCAATATTTCCACACTCTTAGTGAAATCAACTGTTCTCACAACTAGTCCTATTCACTTCAATGGAATCCAACTTTAAGTGAGTAAGGATCAGGTCCTTCATGAACACAAGACTGTTTTTAATTGACTGTATCTCAAGATGCTCGCTTAAATCCATATTAAAAACAGTGGCATTTTCTATGTAGAGGAAGGAACATCCTGTAGTAAATAAGAAACTACAATACAGTATTTTTGATTGTTACAACTGAATGTCACATGAGTTCATAGAGGTTTATAACATGAATAAGTTATGTACAATCTTTGATTTGATATACTGGCAATAGTTCTGTATACATGTTACTGAACCTAATATGAACTGCTTCAAAAAAAGGCAAACTTTCACATTTTGTTTGTTTTACTCATTCCTGTGATAATTCTGCCCCTTTCATTCACTTATGCTCCCCTCTGCAAGCCTTTTGTTTCAGCAGCGCATTCAATTTTATATAATGGCACCTGTTTATCCATGACAATAAATGTTATTAATTTCACATAACACATTTTGTACTATGAAGAAGGTATTGCCAAATGGCTGGATATGCTTAATACAAAAATGACTTATTACTTTTGAATACCATAAAGAAGGATCTATTTTCAGACATTCTGAACACTTTAGACTTCATCATTCATTTTGCCTTCTCATGCAGAGTTGACACTATATTATTATCTAACAGAGATTTTTACAAATCCAAAAATAAGTTCGAACTCAGGAAAATAACTGACTCCCACCCTATATTTCAAGCATTATAGAATTGCTTTCATGCTGTTGATATACTATGGTAAAGTCCTTTAAAATTAATACCAGTTCAATGAATCCCTTAAAAATATACACAGTTCAACATATTTTATTCCTCTGCAGCTGAATCCTTCTGCTTTTACCCAAGCAAAACTCCCATTGACTTGTATCAGCAAGTTTTGCCCAGGTTAGAATTGTAATGAAAGCTACCTTATTGTTTATGGAAGCCACTTGGTCCAATATGTAGGGTACCAGTCTCTGCATCTTCTAATTCAGTGTTAAGGCCCCAATTCAGCAAAGCCCTTCCCACACATTTGAATGTGTAAAATTACTTCAATGGGCTGTAAATGTACCATTTAACAATATTTTGTGTGTGTCGATGGGACATAGGCACATGTTGAAGTACTTTGTTCAGTTAGGACCATTATTCTCAGCTCTACTCTAGTTGCTGTTTGACCTTGAGCAAGTTATTCAATCTTTCAAAGACTTCATTTCTCTTCAAAAAAAATGGGGACAATAATGTTTAGAAAGTTCATTACAAAGGTGTGGATGAAAAGCACTGTCCAGATTTTCATAGACCAAATTATGACTGGGCCTGCAGGTATGTTAAGTGTTTTAGAAAAGCACTTGAAGGTTCCACACACCCATGAAGGAGGCAACCATAATTTAACTGTAGGTACAGGACGAAGGATGGAGGTGGTGGGGAAAGGCTGGCCAGCCAGTGCTGCCTGCAATGTTTACTGCTCAAGAAGTAATGTGTTCTTAGTAAAGTAGGGGATGGAGCATGCCTCTGTGCATCATATTTCCAGGCCCTGGTAGGACAGCATTGGTTTAATCTTTTTAGGGTGCAGCAAATCCCATGGGTCACCTTGCTTTCCCTAGAACCAAGGAGCCATTACACCTTACTAAAACTTTGTCTCTTGAGACCACCATTTGAACAGTGCACTTCCTCCCCTATCTTCTTGCATACCTGTTCCCCCTAAAAGAGCCATATTTTATAGTCATCACTATATATCCTCAGAGACATGAAGAACCCACTGATTTTTTAAAATTTAGATTCCATACTGAGACTGAGCATTAATTTGGTGGCATAATATTGCATAATTTCCCATTATCTGTTTGAGCTTTAGCAAATTTTATGAAAGCAGATTTAGAGAGATGAAAATGATTTTCTGACTTCCTGCTGATGCAATTCAGCTTTAGAATACATTTGCATGCAATCACAAAATAAAAGCTAACTAATTTAGCAAAAAAAGTATTGTATTCAAGCCAGTCTAACTGATAAAAACCAAATACAACTTCATTTAAATTTACACCAATACAGTTTTATTGCAGCTAGAGCTAAATATAGCTCAAATATTGTATACAAAAATATTACATAATTTACTATTTTGTCCACAGATTGCAATTTCACCATTAAATTACATTTTTATAACTTGCTCAAAGTCCTCTTACATGCTCATTTACATGCACTTGAAATAATCAGATACCACATGTTCAACCTCCAAACTACAAACAAACAGGAAAGAGTTTAAATCGAGATACTCTGTGTGATCAGCAACAACATCCACTATCAGATTCTGTGTTTGATTTCAAGTGTGGCATAAAGGCGTTCAACAGGTTTTTGCAGATGAAAGGATAGTATCATAGTCTGAAGTACATAATTCAGAACTCCTGAGGGAATTAGTCAAATAAGTACAAGTTCAGAACCCAGTCCTCAGAAACATTAAAGTCCAGACTGTAATGAACATCCAGTGGAATGCTGTGTACAAGTTAATGCTGGATTTGGCATCAGGTACAGAGTCCACAGAAAGTGCACAGAAATCTTTATTGAGGAGTGGGGCCTGATATCTAACTTTGACGATTCACAAAAAGAAAAGGAGTACTTGTGGCACCTTACAGACTAACAAATTTATTAGAGCATAAGCTTTCGTAAGCTACAGCTCACACTACCTTTACATCAGTGAAAGGTGGTCACTACCATCTTGTAATAGAGTCACTTGCTTTTCATCATCTCCAGAACAGACAAGGAAACAAGTGTCATATACACATTTCATGAAACTGGATCCCATTTCTGTCTTGTTCAAACATGTTAAACAACATAACACCAATGTAATATTAACCTATTTTGTTGGTTCACCCTATGGAAATGATGGCAATGTGATTTCCCAGATAAGGAGCTTCTATTTTCATTTTGTTTAAAAAAAGAAAAGGAGTATTTGTGGCACCTTAGAGACTAACAAATTTATTAGAGCATAAGCTTTCGTGAGCTACAGCTCACTTCATCGGATGCATCGGAGCTGTAGCTCACGAAAGCTTATGCTCTAATAAATTTGTTAGTCTCTAAGGTGCCACAAATACTCCTTTTCTTTTTGCGAATACAGACTAACACGGCTGCTACATTTTGTTTAGTTCACATATGGTCTACGGGCTTTTGTAAGTTGTTTGGCTTTTTGCTTTGATGTATTATTTGAGTTCTGTAAACAATGAAGTAACATTTATATATATTGGATTGCACCCCTGGCTTTACTTTGGACTTATAAAATATTCACTAAAAATTCTATTGCCAAGTTTGTCTTTGAGGGTACTGTTCAAAATGAATAACTGAGATGCATTTTCCTGGTAAGAGGAAAAATTATGTTTCACATGTGTTTGATATACTTTTAATGATGTAATACTCTTCTTTCAAAAAATTATTGGACCACATGGTTACATTGCTTGGAAATATATAAGAATGGAGCTTTTGTGTTTTTATTTGTAATATAAATTGAAGCTGGTACATATCAGTACAGCTAGCCAATATTTCTATTGTACTATGGTACAAAAATATGGCAGTCATATTTGCATTTAAATAAAGTGAAATACTAGCTGCCAGTGTTGTAGTCAACACAGCAATCTGAAAATGTAAACACAAAAGAGAAAATTCTCTAGAAAATTCATACGCAAAATATTGAGGCAGAAGAAAAACAGACTCAGGACAGCAGCAAAGGGATAGCCAGCAATGTGTAAGTAACTGGGCAGATAAAACTTGGGGAAATGTTAATGAGTCATCTGACAAGGTGACCCTGTTTCACACTTGAAAATATGGGACAGTATTTATTAAAGTGTAATGCACTGAAGCATTGTTCATACCTTTATGACAGAGTCAGAAGAAGAAAGCAATAGCCTACTATATGTGTGGGGAAAATATTGGAGTCCTTTAAATGACATGATAAAGTTCTCAAAGGCTATTGGTCTCATGAAGGAACAAAGAGGTTTAACAAAGAGGGGTAGTCTGGGCACCAGTGAGCAGTGGCATCGGCTAGCCATGCTGAGTACAAACCCACCTGAACATGCTAAGGGCAGTTAATTTGTGCCTCTACTGACTGTGCTACCCCAGTTACACAATTATGTTTAGTGCACTAACTCGATGATAGCTAGTACAAGTATGTCTGTATGAGCTGGGAATCATGCTCCAAGTGCAGATGTAGCCATAGTCTTGAGAAAATCTATGCCATTTAAGGCAGCCCAATTACCCCAAAGTTCACAGAAGTTAAACACAATTTCCAGAAATTAAACTCTTCTGGTTAAAGTATTTTAGTATCTCCTTTGCAAAGCTGTATTCGATTTCCTTCCAAACAGCCTGGTCTGATGACCATTGAAATCAATATAAAGGCTCTCTGAGTTCAGTGGATGCTTGATAAAGTCCACAATGTCTATTTTAAGTGTCTATGGGAACTGTCAGTCTTGTTATTTACAATTCATGCCTCATTGTGGTGTCTGAATGCTAACAAAATTTAGACATGCAGGAGAGAACATTTTTTCCCATCATTTTTTCATCAATGCTCTTGGGGTGTATACTTGAATAGGCTTTAATTATAAATAACTTTTTTCTTTTTACTTCCTGCTCCTTCAACTTCCCTCTACTCTTCAGTTTCTTCCTTAGTCTGTCTAGCCATACCAACCTATTCTTGGAAATAATTTTTGAGGAAAAGCTACATTTCTCAATGTGATGAAATGTAGCGAGGTGGCAAGGCATTCTAGACTCATGAGCCAGCTGCTGAGAAGGCGCCATCCCTGGCCTTTCAATTCTTGTTTTTGCTTCTGTTAACTACATAGTTCCCATGACCTATGTTGTTGCGTGAAGTCATTTCAGATATGTTCTCTGTCACAATTTATTCAGTGTCTAAGATCAGGGTTTTAAATACATTCTGTAGAGAATAGGCACTCAGTACAGATTTCAGATCACCAGAATGATGTGTTCTTCTGAATGTGTGCAGCTTGGGAGACAAGTGAATGCATGATGGACCAGCTGAATATTCTTCATGGTATTCCATCATAACCAGATCTGGGTATACTGAAGAAACAGCACCGAGAGACAATGAATGTGTGGATATACATGGTCCATATCCTCATTAGACAGGAAAGGGTAGAGGTTCTGGCTAACCTAAAGTGATAAAATGTATTTCTTGCTTCTCCTGTTATCTGTTTATGCAAGAGTTGCAAAAGCATCCGGAAGGACCCCAAAGCTGTGACCGACCTTGAGACGCAATTAATGGAGTATGTTACTATGGTTTTAGTCAGTTCTTCAAAATGCCAGCATCATGTGTCTTGGCCTGGTTTTACTTCAGCCAGTTGTTCTTTATCTAGATCATTTTGCTCAGTTACCCAGAGATGTTTGACATGAAGAGTGCTTAGAACCAGGTGCCTTCTGCATTAAAGAATGTCACCTAATCATATCTCCTATATATATTTTAAATATATATAGAAAGACAAGAGGAGTATGAGACTGAATTCTGCATGAACCCACAGGTAAGAACTCATAAAGCAGAAATTGAGCTACCACAAACCTTGGGATTTGTTTGAGAGGAATGACTAATGATCCAACTGAATGAAACTCCACACATTTTTGGCAGGCATGTCATGTAATTCAGTAGCATATGATCCATTCTGCTAAATATTCCCAACACATTTAATTTCCTAATGAAGAGTCCATATAATGTAACAGTCTTACTCTGAGGGAATCCTCAGCTGCTGCCTTAAGGAAACTTGAAGTCTCTATTGCACTACAAGAGCTGTGCAAGGAAGACTTAAGAATCAAGGATCTATCCCCTGGAAGTTTTCAACTCTTATCCTTGTGTTGTCCAGGAAAACAACATATATCATAAGATAACACTATAATAAATAAACTGTTAATATTCAGGTTATATTTATTTAGATTTTTGGAAACTATAATTGGAGTGCCCATCTGGAGCTCAGAGTGTCCCTCACAGTATTAAAAAAAAATTAAACAAGTCAATTTGAATAGGGCTTATAACTATGACAAGAAATTAATTGAGCCCCATACAATTCCTAGAGTTCTCCATACACCTCTATGCTGGAATTAGATAATAAGCTAACATTGGAAAAAAGAAAAGGAGTACTTGTGGCACCTTAGAGACTAACAAATTTATTTGAGCATAAGCTTTCATGAGCTACAGCTCACTTCATTGGATGCGAAAGCTTATGCTCAAATAAATTTGTTAGTCTCTAAGGTGCCACAAGTACTCCTTTTCTTTTTGCGAATACAGACTAACATGGCTGCTACTCTGAAACCTAACATTGGAGGTATTTGAGAGACAAGGTGATATTTAATAGCTTCAGAGGGGGAAGGGGAGGGGAAATTTAGGCATTCTTGAATCCAGGAAGCACAGAGTCTTCAGCAAATTTTGCATTGTCTTTTTTGATCTTTCAGGAACTAAGTTGCTGATTTAACAACACAGAAAAAACATGTATTTAGAGAAGATATTTCACCCAAAATACTTAGAATCCATCATCCATAAATTCCTCATAAATTCCTTCCTTATGCTTTGCTTGATAGGGTTCAAGTCAAGACGAGTGAAGATCTTTTCCAGATGTTTTGTTTTTCTTCACATCTTGAAAGGTTTGTCCTTTATCTTTTATAAGAGACAGACAACTAGAGTCTGAGTTACTCTATCCAAGTTGGGATTAGATGTCCTTTTATATATTGAGATATCTTTCTCCAACTTTAACTCAAATAATTTAACAAATAACTAGGCCTCAACATTCAGCAGGATTCTTTTCATGCTGGTGTTCCCCAAAATCTCAGACTGTGTAGTCTTTGCTGCGAGTCTAAGCTTTCTATTTTCCATTCTAAGTTAGTGGTGCTCCTAATGAAAGATGACTCAGGCAGTCAACTTTACTCTATAAATACAACTTTATAGCCCAACTGTTCTTGAGCTAGAATAATATAGCTTCTGTCTCATCTAGTCTCCCACACAAATTAAGGAAAAGTCCCCACAAGTTTTTTCTTTGTCGAGTTGTCATACAAATCTGCAAAGCATCAGCTTTTCATAACATTTGCTCAAACATTTATTTCACTAACTTGTACTAGTCCAGGATAAGCATTTGACAATGTGTTTGCAAAAACAGTGGTGGCCGTGGTTCAGGTCTACTGAAAAATCACTGGTTGCAACAAAAAAGTTTTCAGCAGCCTTGTACTTGGACTGTGGCATCTTCAGAAGTTTTTGAAAAGTAAAGATATCTGTCATTTATCATATGCCTGTGCTATATATTTGTTACTTATTATGTGTGGAAGGCACTCAGCGATGGGCAGTAATATAGTGTATCTAATACAGTAGTCAAAGTATCCATGAGCAATCCATGAAGCCTCCTGCACGTTGGTAGTACGGCTCCATCTCCCCCAGTCCAAATCTGTTTTTACATATACCATCCCTTATGATTTGTGTCATGTCTATTTTAGAGGTAATTTCTCTTCATGTTTCCTTCAAGACAACTGAGATCAAGCCATTCACACTGAACACTATCAAAAATATTTTATATCGGGCATAGGGCTTGTTCACCAAAATACACAATTATAGGGGTTGTGATAAATGAAAGGGGAGAGGGAAGAAAGCTCCCTTTTATGGACACCCAGCCAGCCAGTTAGCTATAAAATCCCTCTTAGTAGCTGTTCTCTACTTGCTCTACCTTGCTCAAGGGTTAGAATGTCTGACTGCACGCATAGGTAAAAGGAACTGATTGGGCACCTGACCAAAAGAGCTAACGGGAGGGCTAGAACTTTTTAAAATTGGGGGAAAAAACCCTTTCCCTTTATCTGTCTGTCTGTTGTTCTCTGGAGCGAGGAGACACAGAGCAGCAATGCTGTATGAAAAATCATCAACTCATACCTCAAGCCTACTTATCTGGAACCCCAAATATGAAAGTAGATCAGGGAATGTCTAGGAAGATGCAATAAGGTTTATTTCTTTTATTTCTGTAAGGCTTGTGGACTCCTCTGTGCTAATGCCCAAACACTTTTGTTTTCTTTGTAAGCTTTAAGCTGGACCTCAAGAAACCATTCTTGATGCTTAATTATTATAGTGGCTCTTAAAATCTAGCAATAGCCTAAATTCCAGTTGTATTTTATTTATTTTTGTTTTTAATAAAATTTACCTTTTTTTAAGAACAGGATTGGGGTTTTGTGTCCTAAGAGGTTTGTGCATATGCTGTTTAATTAGCTGGTTGCAACAGCTGATTTCCTTTCTCAGCTCTTCCCCGGAGGGGGGATGAAAGGGCTTGAGGGTACCCCACAGGAAGGAATTCCCAAGTGCTCCTTCCTGGATTCTCAAAGGGGTGGGTAGAAGGGGCAGTTGCACATGGGTGGTGCCAGCATCTACCCATCCAAGGTCAGAGAGAAGCTGTAACCTTGGGAGTTTAATACAAGCCTGGAGTGGCCAGTATTCATTTTTAGAATCCTTGTGGGCTGCCACCTTCTACATTCAAAGTGCCAAAGTGAGGAATCAGCCTTGACAAGGGTACGATACAGTATCAAAACCTCCTTGGTGCTTTATAGACAGAGCAAGAGACAGTCCCTGCCTTGAACAAACTTGCAATCTATAACTGAAAACAGAGGGTGCAAGAAAGATCAAATATACAAGCAAAACCCATCACGTAAAATACTGCCCTTGCTGGTCTGACAGAGCCTGAGTTTGCTTTGTTTCATGGCATATTGCAACGATCATTCAGTTGCTCAGACTTTTGCTGGAGGGGCAGGAGATACATATAGGAGGGAACTTCTCTGTGGAGATTTAATTGAAGCCTTGTAACTAGGTTTCATTCCCTTTATTTATCTACAGAAGATGATTCCATTCATAAATTTATCAAGTTGTATCTTAAAACTAAATTAGGTTGCTTGCCCCCACAGTTCCTACTGGGAGGCTGTTCTAAAACCTCATTCATCTGATGGTTAGAAATCTTTTATTTTTCCTAATTTCACCTTAACTTTATTCATGAGCAGACTTCAGATTAGAAACCCTGTCCCTCACTATCATTTTTGGATTTCTCCAGGATTCCTCTCATCCACCAGAACTTTCAGTGCTGAGTGACTTTTCCCTAAGAGTTACAAGAATTGCCTTAACACATGCTGCGTAGCCAGTCTTATTTTGATTGGCGAATGGAATATATCCTATTTGTTCACATACTCCCTGTGTTCTTTTCTCATTTTCACCTTCCTGACAGTTTTCACTGGGACCTTTACACCACCTTTTTCTTCTTGAAATCCTTCATTAAAATCCAAGTCTTTCATAAGAAATATTAATCCTTGTCCATTCCTCACGTCAGTAGAGTGAGAAGTCTGCACAAATGGAAGAATAAGTGAGGAAGTCAGTAGTAGTAGTAGTAAAGAAACATACCCAAGACCAATGGATTTGTAGAAATCTTTTGTACTTATTTTTATGTAGGCTAAAAAATATAAAGCAGATAGAATACTAATTAGATAAAAATGAAAGCTATTTCTGTCCAGAAAAAGTTAACAATCTGTCCAGAAATCTTAAGTCAGATGAACATTGCTTTAGTCCATTAAGGGAAAGGCAGGTTATCAGTGCATTTCAAAAAACTACAATCAGAAAAATAGAGTGTTATTTACAACTGAAAATTACAGAGAACCGGGCTGTAATATGTGTGCAGCTTCTGAAGGAAGTTCATCCTTTCCATCAGAAAGGCTGTTGCACAGGTATGTCAGAGTTTTAGGCATATGTTTAGTGCTAATATCAAAAAGTTATCAGTACAAAGAGACATAAAACACTGTATTTACTAATAAAACAGGCTACATTGAAAAACTGAAACCCGCACTACCATGTCACTGGAGTATTAACATACACACACATATACACCCCCCCCATGGAAGTATAGAGCCAAAACATTAACATGATTTTGAGACTATCCAACATGAAACAATTTTAGCCAAGGATTGGGGTCTAGTTTACAGATAACTCAGCCTGCTTAGTACCATGGTAAACAGACCAATAAAAAAATCCATTTAACTTTAATTGAGGTCACAGAAAAGAAGAAAAACTGTTAAAGCATTTGAAATTTAAAGTATTGAATAAATTTTTGATTTTAACAACATTTCTTCCCTTTCCCTTTAGCAGGAGAGAGATTTTACAAGGGAAAAAAACCCCTTTGTTTTGCATCCGAGTGAGCTGTAGCTCACGAAAGCTTATGCTCTAATAAATTTGTTAGTCTCTAAGGTGCCACAAGTACTCCTTTTCTTTTTGCGAATACAGACTAACACGGCTGCTACTCTGAACCCTTTGTTTTGAAAATCTTTTATATGGTATTAAAGAACTATTAAAGAACTACTCTTCTTTTGGAGAAAAGTGAAGAAGTTAGTTGAGATGGACTGGAGCTATTGTTATTAAAGTCCAAACCTGAAGGTAGTTTCCTAGAAGGCAAAACTAGACAAACATACACAAAGAGGGGGAAAAGAAATAACAGCAAAGATAGAAAATGCAGCTTCTGTCTCTCATGTTGACTCTCACGTGCAACCTCATTGCTGGAAAAAATTCAGGCACAGCACAAGGTCTTCTTATCAGCCACTCTGAGACCTGGCAAATTCAAAACAGCATTGGACTGTTTAGGGCATTACTTTTGTCTGCCTCTCTGGTCATAGGCTTAGAGCAAAGTTGCAAAATATGCAGTCTTGGCTGACTAAACCAAACTCTGATTAGATAAAAGGAAAAGGGAGAAAGAAAGGAAGGAGCAGAAATAAGGTGGGGAAGGAAGAGTATGTATGCAGGGTGGAGAGGATTTGTGTGTGTGTGTGTATTGATGGGTGTGGGGGTAAAGAAGTTTCACATTCCAGCTCGTATTTCGGATTCAGCTGGAGCTGGTGAAGGTAGCAGTGTCATCTGGCTCACTCACTGGTGAGGACATCTCTCAGGATTAGGGTGAAGAAGGTCTGGGGTCCCAGAAAATGGTGGGAATGGCAGCCATGCTGGTGAATCTTGCTCCAGTAGCCAGTTTTTCCCCCAAGGTCTCTTTCTTGAAGGATCCTAGAAGGGAGTAATGGGCAGAATAGCCCATTATTCACTAATTACGCCTAATTTCTGACACCATTTTTGTTTGTTTGTTTTTTGTTTTGTTTTTTTAATTTCGGTTCTTAAGTCCTCCTGTTTACCAGGCATGATTGTAATACAGTCCTATCTTGGATGGCCTTTTTGTTTGGATTAATTCAGTCTGTCTCCCTTTCATACCTCTCCCCAACCCCATCAACATTTGTCACTGGAAGTGACATGCCATTGTGAGATGTCATTGTGACATCTCATGAACTTTCATTTACTTTTTACAGTTGACCTCACAATTAGAGTAAATTTGTAGGCCCAATTATTAGAACAGATCTTATATCTTCTGGGCTTTGTATACTGCCAGATGTACAAGAGTGAAGCTACTATCTGAAACATGTGCACTACCAGATCAGTTGCCTTTCTCCATAGCCTGCTGTAATCTTTAAAGGTAGATGCAACTACGCACCTTATAACCTACTGTATCAAATGCATTAGACCACAGATAAGAGCATGTTAACAAGAGGCCAGATAAAGAACAAAAGTTTGCCAGCTATCATAAAAAAAGCTTCGTTCTTGAAGCTAATATGTGTATGCTATGGTGTATGCCCAGTTGAACTCATGGTACATAATACCTAGAGACAACCTACCCAATAATTATCTGCTCCTGTGGGAACACAAAATCTGGGGGGGAGTGGGGGTGACCTCATGAATGTAACCATAGATTCTATTCTGAACTTTCCACTTATGCCTTACTTGCTTGGATAATGGACATTTTTTTCCCTATCTAGCCATAATGAGATTTCTTTATCACCATATTCAAGAATGTTGTTTGAAAGATTAGTTATTTTCATCAAATATTGTGAATTATATCACCAATAGAAAGTATTTTGGTTATTTTCTGAATTTAATGAGAAACATTTATTTATTTATTTCAAAAAATGTACTGGCACCCATTACTAGGCACTTATGAACTTTGTTTATATTTCTATTAACAGTCAGCTATAAAATGACAAATATCAACTATAATGAATTCTTACCTCTGTAGTATCATTAATTCCATTTCTTCACCTCGATCTTCTTTCTAGTACATAGTCTTAACATCTCCTCTGATAAAGTAGTTTGACTCCTGCACACCATCTCTTCTGGCAGTAAGGTCATTCATCCTTAGCCCTGGTCTACACTGGGGGGGGGGGAGGAGAATCGATCTGAGTTATGCAACTTCAGCTATGTGAATAACGTAGCTGAAGTTTCAGAGTGGTAACAGTGTTAGTCTGTATCAGCAAAAAGAACGAGGAGTACTTGTGGAACCTTAGAAACTAACAAATTTATTTGGGCATAAGCTTTCGTGGGCTAAAACCCACTTCATCAGATGCATGCAGTGGAAAATACAGTAGGAAGATATGAGCGTCTTCACTACGGTGAGTCGACTGCTGCTGCTTCCCCGTCGACTCCGCCTGTGTCTCTCATGGCGGTGGAGTACAGGAGTCAATGGGAGAGTTCTCGGGGGTCGATTTATTGCATCTAGACTAGACACAATAAATTGACCCCGACTGGATCAAACGCTTCCCTCCAATCTGGCAGGTAGTGTAGACATATCCTTAGTTTCTCTTCTGAAAAAGTGGTTTGTCCCCCCCCCCCATAGCTAAGTCTCATTTGGAGCCCTCCTCTCCCAGTATAAAAAAGCAGTATAAACACAGAACAAAACAGTCTTTTTGTCCTTCCTCATGGCTCAACTCTTACTCTGTTGATGCAGATGTTGGAAGATGCAACCTAGGTGCCCTAAAGTGACAACTAGTACTTTTACTGGTTTCAGAGTAGCAGCCGTGTTAGTCTGTATTCTCAAAAAGAAAAGGAGTACTTGTGGCACCTTAGAGACTAACAAATTTATTAGAGCATAAGCTTTCGTGAGCTACAGCTCACTTCATCGGATGCATTTGGTGGAAAAAACAGAGTAGAGATTTATATACACACAGAGAACATGAAACAATGGGTTTATCATACACACTGTAAGGAGAGTGATCACTTAAGATAAGCCATCACCAACAGCAGGGGGGGGAAGGAGGAAAACCTTTCATGGTGACAAGCAGGTAGGCTAATTCCAGCAGTTAACAAGAATATCAGAGGAACAATGGGGGGTGGGGTGGGAGGGAGAAATACCATGGGGAAATAGTTTTACTTTGTGTAATGACTCATCCATTCCCAGTCTCTATTCAAGCCTAAGTTAATTGTATCCAGTTTGCAAATTAATTCCAATTCAGCAGTCTCTCGTTGGAGTCTGTTTTGAAGCTTTTTTGTTGAAGTATAGCCACTCTTAGGTCTGTGATCGAGTGACCAGAGAGATTGAAGTGTTCTCCAACTGGTTTTTGAATGTTATAATTCTTGACGTCTGATTTGTGTCCATTCATTCTTTTACGTAGAGACTGTCCAGTTTGGCCAATGTACATGGCAGAGGGGCATTGCTGGCACATGATGGCATATATCACATTGGTAGATGCGCAGGTGAACGAGCCTCTGATAGTGTGGCTGATGTGATTAGGCCCTATGATGGTATCCCCTGAATAGATATGTGGACAGAGTTGGCAACGGGCTTTGTTGCAAGGATAGGTTCCTGGGTTAGTGGTTCTGTTGTGTGGTGTGTGGTTGCTGGTGAGTATTTGCTTCAGATTGGGGGGCTGTCTGTAAGCAAGGACTGGTCTATCTCCCAAGATCTGAGAGAGCGATGGCTCGTCCTTCAGGATAGGTTGTAGATCCTTGATGATGCGTTGGAGGGGTTTTAGTTGGGGGCTGAAGGTGATGGCTAGTGGCGTTCTGTTGTTTTCTTTGTTGGGCCTGTCCTGTAGTAGGTGACTTCTGGGTACTCTTCTGGCTCTGTCAATCTCTACAAAAGAAAAAGGACACTAAGCTATCTAAACTACTATATGCCACAAGGGGCCACAACAATGGTTCCCGTAACCCACCCAGCAATATTGTTAATCTATCCAACTATACTCTTAGCCCAGCGGAAGAATCTGTCCTATCTCGGGGCCTCTCCTTTTGCCCCTCCACCCCCACGAACATGATACAGTTCTGTGGTGACCTAGAATCCTATTTTCGACGTCTCAGACTCAAGGAATATTTCCAACACACCTCTGACCAACATATTAACCCACAGAGACCTTCCTGCCAACACTACAAAAAGAAGGATTCTAGGTGGACTCCTCCTGAAGGTCGAAACAGCAGCCTGGATTTCTACATAGACTGCTTCCGCCGACGTGCACGAGCTGAAATTGTGGAAAAGCAGCATCGCTTACCCCATAACCTCAGCCATGCAGAACACAGTGCCATCCACAGCCTCAGAAACAACTCTGACATCATAATCAAAAAGGCTGACAAAGGAGGTGCTGTCGTCATCATGAATAGGTCAGAGTATGAACAAGAGGCTACTAGGCAGCTCTCCAACACCACTTTCTACAAGCCATTACCCTCTGATCCCAGTGAGAGTTACCAAAAGAAACTACAGCATTTGCTCAAGAAACTCCCTGAAAAAGCACAAGAACAAATCCGCACAGACACACCCCTGGAGCCAGGACCTGGGGTATTCTATCTGCTACCCAAGATCCATAAACCTGGAAATCCTGGACGCCCCATCATCTCAGGCATTGGCACCCTGACAGCAGGATTGTCTGGCTATGTAGACTCCCTCCTCAGGCCCTTCGTTACCAGCACTCCCAGCTATCTTCGAGACACCACCGATTTCCTGAGGAAACTACAGTCCATTGGTGATCTTCCTAAAAACACCATCCTAGCCACTATGGATGTAGAAGCCCTCTACACCAATATTCCACACAAAGATGGACTACAAGCCGTCAGGAACAGTATCCCCGATACTGTCACGGCTAACCTGGTGGCAGAACTTTGTGACTTTGTCCTGACCCATAACTATTTCACATTTGGTGACAATGTATACCTTCAAATCAGCGGCACTGCGATGGGTACCCGCATGGCCCCACAGTATGCCAACATTTTTATGGCTGACTTAGAACAACGCTTCCTCAGCTCTCGTTCCCTAATGCCCCTACTCTACTTGCGCTACATTGATGACATCTTCATCATCTGGACCCATGGAAAAGAAGCTCTTGAGGAATTCCACCATGATTTCAACAATTTCCATCCCACCATCAACCTCAGCCTGGACCAGTCCACACAAGAGATCCACTTCCTGGACACTACGGTGCTAATAAGCGATGGTCACATAAACACCACCCTATATCGGAAACCTACTGACCGCTATTCCTACCTACATGCCTCTAGCTTTCATCCAGATCATACCACTCGATCCATTGTCTACAGCCAAGCGCTACGATATAACCGCATTTGCTCCAACCCCTCAGACAGAGACAAACACCTACAAGATCTCTATCATGCATTCCTACAACTACAGTACCCACCTGCTGAAGTGAAGAAACAGATTGACAGAGCCAGAAGAGTACCCAGAAGTCACCTACTACAGGACAGGCCCAACAAAGAAAACAGAACGCCACTAGCCATCACCTTCAGCCCCCAACTAAAACCCCTCCAACGCATCATCAAGGATCTACAACCTATCCTGAAGGACGAGCCATCGCTCTCTCAGATCTTGGGAGATAGACCAGTCCTTGCTTACAGACAGCCCCCCAATCTGAAGCAAATACTCACCAGCAACCACACACCACACAACAGAACCACTAACCCAGGAACCTATCCTTGCAACAAAGCCCGTTGCCAACTCTGTCCACATATCTATTCAGGGGATACCATCATAGGGCCTAATCACATCAGCCACACTATCAGAGGCTCGTTCACCTGCGCATCTACCAATGTGATATATGCCATCATGTGCAAGCAATGCCCCTCTGCCATGTACATTGGCCAAACTGGACAGTCTCTACGTAAAAGAATGAATGGACACAAATCAGACGTCAAGAATTATAACATTCAAAACCAGTTGGAGAACACTTCAATCTCTCTGGTCACTCGATCACAGACCTAAGAGTGGCTATACTTCAACAAAAAAGCTTCAAAAACAGACTCCAACGAGAGACTGCTGAATTGGAATTAATTTGCAAACTGGATACAATTAACTTAGGCTTGAATAGAGACTGGGAATGGATGAGTCATTACACAAAGTAAAACTATTTCCCCATGGTATTTCTCCCTCCCACCCCACCCCCCACTGTTCCTCTGATATTCTTGTTAACTGCTGGAATTAGCCTACCTGCTTGTCACCATGAAAGGTTTTCCTCCTTCCCCCCCCTGCTGTTGGTGATGGCTTATCTTAAGTGATCACTCTCCTTACAGTGTGTATGATAAACCCATTGTTTCATGTTCTCTGTGTGTGTGTATATAAATCTCTACTCTGTTTTTTCCACCAAATGCATCCGATGAAGTGAGCTGTAGCTCACGAAAGCTTATGCTCTAATAAATTTGTTAGTCTCTAAGGTGCCACAAGTACTCCTTTTCTTTTTGAGTACTTTTACTATAGTACTACTTTTTTCTACATATCGATCCCCAGAATCTTACTTGAGCCTGCCTCTTCAGGTCTTCAACAACATATCCTTCCTGCATCCTGTTGGTTTTTTTAAACCATAATTTTCTTCAACCTGCTCCTGGACTTAGTGCTTCCCCAGCTTTCTTTGCTAAGAGCTCCAAAATAGATCTAATTTCCTTGAAGGAAATTGCCAGCAAACAGCCAGAACCCCTTCCTTTCTGAGGAAAGGCTGCATTTTATATAGCCCTGCTCCCAATCACATGATTCTTTCTTGGTCATACAAGATCTCTGGAAATCCCCACAAGCATCCTAAATGTCTGGCTTTTAAGGGTCAAGCCCCAGTAATAGGCAGCTGAGCAGCACCTACTCCTCAAGGGACAAGCACACCCTGCTACACCGGCATTTCATATTAAAGGTCAGCAATAAATTGCCCTTCTCCAAAACAACTTAAATCCCTCAGTACCAATTACCATTATTAAACTAAACCAAAATTCTTCTCAAAAGCTTCACCAGAAAAATAAGGGCTTGTCTATTTGGTGTGAATAGCCATGCACACGAAAGTGCTGCTCTGCAGCTCCCTCGTGTGGATGCTGCAGGCACAAACTAAAAGGGTCCCTAGCTTGAATTCATGTAATTCTGTAATGTAAACATTAATGCAAACTGGGAGCCTTTTAGTTCACGCCCACAGCATCCACATAAGGGAGTTATAACACTTTGTTGAGCAGAGCTATTCACTGTAGGCTGAACTGCAGGATAGTGTAGACATAACCTAAGTCTTTCACTATGCCCTGAAGGTCATTTGATTCAGACTCTGGCAAACCACTGGAGGAAATGAATTCTGAATTGGCATTCTGCTAAGAATGCCAGGGTTTTGATATAAAGAGTTAAGGAACAGACAGTGAGTAATGCAGTGGATCTTTTGTCTCACACAAAACCAGGAATTTAATCAATTCATTAAAATGATCTCTTTTTCACAAATTATTCCAGCACAGTCTTCAATTCGTTTGCATTTGTTATTCAAAATTATTCCACAAATCGTTTATGTGAATTATTTTAGTACATGGATTCCAGCTGTTTTGACATTTAAACAAATGTGCCTTAATCGTGACTAGGGTTGCCAATTTTGGTTGGTCATATTCCTGGAGATTTCATCACATGACATCATCTTTAATTCCTGGAGACTCCAGGACAATCCTGAAGGGTTGGCAACCATGTCCCTGGCACATTATGGTTTTTCTGGACAGCTATAAATTCTTTTGTTCTACCAGATTTTACAATTTTTACAAACCATGAACATCCTTTGTGTGTTGAAGAAAACATCCTATTTTTATCTGGCTTTCTTGCTCTTTGTTTGGGTTCTACTGCAACCGCTGCCTATTGGAAGCCTTGAAACACACTGGCAAAATGGAAATGAAGTCTGCCAGTTCCTGGAACTCTAGATTGAGCCTCTAGGGGGTCTGACCCTATAGACTAAAACAATAATGGAGACCAGGGCCTTCTGACACCATTTACCAACATGCTGGGAGACAGGGGTGGGGGAAAAATGGACTAGAAACTCCTGCTAAAGCCAAATGGTAGGCTTCTGCATGGGGAAATACAGTGAAGCAGTTTGTCCCTTGAGGAGCCATGGCTGCTCATTCAGCCCCCTTATGGTGGAGGAAAGCCTGTTTCAGAGACAGACTCCTTTAGTGTCCGTTTTGAGCTTATCAGTTGGAGAAGCAGAACAATTCAGGGAATCTGTGATCAGTGTCCCCTCCCCACAAAGGGCAGTGAAGACTACAGCAGAGTCACATGCAGAGGCGTGGCAATCGGCCGTTGACCCAAGCAGTGTAGTATGTGAGATGCTCCCCCCCCATTCCTCCCCCGACTTCCATCCAGGCTGGGAGGTAAACTCTGTGGAGGAACTTCTGAACTCTGGGGGCAACACTGACCACGGTCAGAAAACTGTGGGTGGCATGACTAGTGGGTTGCTGGACTTAAGACCTTGAGGGGAAAAGGACACTGTCAAATTACTTTGGGGTGGGTCTTTTGCTCATGGTTTGAGTTACGAATCCTGTTTGCGGTGTTTCCCCAACATAATGCCGTATTTTTTCCCTCCTTTATTAAAAGGCTTTTGCTACACTCAGACTCTGTGCTTGTGAGAGGGGAAGTATTGCCTCTCAGAGGCGTCCGGGGGGAATATGTAATTGTCCCAGGTCACTGGGTGGGGGCTCGAGCCAGTTTTGCCTTGTGCTATTAAAACGGAACCCCTAGATACTGAACCTGGCCCTTGTTGCTGCCAACTCTGATGGGCAGAAGGATTACATGTGAAATCAGAATTTAGCTCAATGTGTCAGTGTGCCTTTGGCTTTCAGTTAGGAATAAGTGAACCTCTTGCCATTCAAGGGTTTGTGAGCTTATTGAACTATTTTTTAAAAGTAGTTCACAGTCCAGTTACTCCAGCTCAGTGCTGAGAACAGACTAAGTGCTGAATGAACCTGATCCAAACCCCACAGAAGTCAACAGGCTTTAGATCAGGCACTGATAGCCCCAATTCTGCAAAATGTTTTAAGTGAATGATAATTACATTCCCCCTTCAGAAAAGCCCTTAAAAAGTATGAGGGTTTTACTGAATAAGGATGTTTCACCCAAATGGGATGTAAGTATGTGCCTGAAGTTAACATGCTTTGATACCTTTCTGAATAAGAATATACTGTAATTTTCAGCCTAAGTGAGGAAGAAAAGTAAAATTATCTCTTCAAACTATTACAAATCTATTAGGGAACTAAGTTAGGCTTTTGAATTGCATATCATATCTTTGCTCAGACAGGAAATATCTAACATTTTCATTTATTTTACATCTTTTCCTTTCTCAATACTATATTTTAATTAATCTCCAAGCAGAGGTCAAAATTTAGCAAATGAATTCACAAAATAATCCATACAATCTTCTGTTAATACTAGTCTTCCTTGAACATTCCTCACTTTTTATCAAATATATACTAATTAACCTACCTGTACATCTTTATAATTACTCATGTAGAGGATAAGTTACTTAAAATGCTAATAGCTTTATTAAATACACAGAATTAATTTCTTCACACTTTGAGGTCATTCTGAAATATGCATACTAAGAATTTATAGAATATTTTATCTCTGAAAAGCACTTACAAACTTCAAGCTAATTAAAAGATACTTTTAAAAAAGCTCTTTAAAGGAAGTTTGAATTTATAAAACTAGCTGCAAAAATATTAGACTTATCCTTTATGTTTATATACAGGTGACAACTTAGTTGGATCTTGTGGGCCAGATCCTCAGCTGCTATTAATTGATATAATGCCATTAACTTCCATGGAACTATGCCAATTTACATCCTATGAGGATCTTGCCCTGCATTTGCAATATTTATATTATCTTGTTTGCTTTGCTTATGGGCATATATACATTCAAATACAACTTTATTTTATATCACAGCATTCAGTCTTGCAAAACAGGTAGTCTCCATTTGCTTGTAAGATTTATTCATGATTTTTTTAAAACTCCATGAATTAATTATGAGCTGTTCTCCGAGTACTGAGGATGTTTTTATATTTTAATACTTGGTTGTGCTGAGATTATTTTTCTACTCTGCCCTATCTAGTCCACATTTTAGCATTCAGTTGAGGCAACTGCCTCACTGTGATGGTTACCTTTGAGTGTCTGAGAAGGTTAAGATTGCCAGGAGTTAGGAATCTAGAAATTTGGAGAGAGAAAATCCTTTGTGAGCATTTCAATTCTGTAATCCCTGTGGTAACAGGCAGTTGAGCCCAGATTTTCAAAAGTACTTTTGATTTCACAATAGCCAATCCCTAGGTACCTCCTGCCAAGTGGAATCTTCATAGTTATTTAGGCACCTATCATATAAATATTCAGTGGAGCAGAAACTTGAACCTGGATCTGCCATGGGAGTGTCCCAACCACTGGACAAATGTCACTGTGCCTCAGTGGGATACAGCAGAGAATGCCAAACTGCTGAGAAATAGGGCATAATCACTCTAAATTGGTGGCTATTCTATCATTAGATATACCAAGCCAGTAACAAAAGTAAACTTCTGATTCACCACACTAGTTAACAAGAAGTCAAAAATGCAGTCTCCTTCAGCATTCCAGCCTTTGTCTCACCACCCAGTCACTGGACTCTGAGTGGTTACTGAAAACCGATCTAATCAACTATAGATTCCTTACAATCTCAAGAGATCAACCACTTAGACAGGTCAATATATAATTCAGATCTTATCCAATAATCATGCTGCTGCCAATCCTTTAGTAATTAAAATCTAAAGTTACTGGCACAAGATGGAATCCAGAGTCACATGAACATATCACATGTCCTTACATGGCTAGATGACTCACAGGGGCAGCCATTGCCAATATCCACGCTGAGGCATCCACAGGAAGATCTATCTGGGTGGAATGAGTTTCTTCTATGGCCCATTGTTAAAGTGAAGTATCCTTAATGGACCATCAAGCTTTAATAGTCCATTCACAATGCACTGGATGTAAACCACCTTGTTGATAGATTTCAGAGTAGCAGCCATATTAGTCTGTATTCACAAAAAGAAAAGGAGTACTTGTGGTACCTTAGAGACTAACAAATTTATTTATTTGAGCACCGATGAAGTGAGCTGTAGCTCACAAAAGCTTATGCTCAAATAAATTTGTTAGTCTCTAAGGTGCCACAAGTACTCCTTTTCTTTTTACCTTGTTGATGTTATCCCCAGAACAAGTGCATCAGAGATATAGGTATATAGCCAATATTCATAGCTTCAGATACAGTGATGAAATATGGATTTAAACAGGACAATTTTATTTAGCAAATCATAACTTTTCCATTGACACATTACATGCCATACTTCGTACAAAATTTGTTGCAAGTGTCTAACAATGACAATATCAATGATATACATGGTCATATTTCAAATCACACAGGATCACCCCACAGATTTACTCAGTCTTTATCTGGCCTAATAACTATCTAATTATTTATACAAAGTGGGACAGCTCCATCAGGAGAGATTGAGACCAACCCACCACAGTATAACCCAGTACATATAAGTATTGTGGCAAATGGCTGATGCTACTGCGGTGGGTCCCATGCTTTTCCTTAGTATGGTGGGTCAGGGTGCTGCCCTTTGCCCCTATTCTTGGGCATTGTGGCCTCTGCTTGTGCCCCAGTGTGGGAGGGAAAGGAGTGGGGAAGGGACCCCCCCACTCCAGATTCCAGCCCCTTCAGCTTTGCGGGCTGCTTACCCTCATTCTGCTTGGGCAGGGTTTCCCCTCTCCTGGTACACTGTCTTCTGGTTAAGAACAGTACTCCTCCAGCTCTAGTCAACTCTCCTTCCCTTCCCCTGGCTGACTGAAGCAGAGGGTTTTATTAGGTCTTGGGCAGGGCCTTAATTGGCTTCAGGTGCTCTAATTACTCTGTAGTAACCTCTCCTTAATCCACAGGGAATAAGGCTCTGATCATCCTAGGGTTTATATATTTCCCATCGATCACTCTTCTGCTGCCCTCTGGCCCTGCTCTACCTACCCACCCAGCACAAATATTGTAGCAGTAATATAGCCTAAACTGGCCCATACCATAATCCTGTTCACTTATGCTAAGTATCCCATAAAACCTTGCATTTACTGAAGTATTTGGCACAAGTAGATAGGAAACATTTAAAAATCAAGATACATTCATTCTATGTCTTAGTACAAGCAGGGGAATTACCTTCACGGATCAGTACTTGGAATGCTAGTATCCACAAGAAAAATAAGGAAGGAACAGAACAACTAAGTTATGGAACTGGAACAAACTGATGGGTTGGATTTTAATGATGTGCAAAGAAATGTGTAACGTCTAAAATCATATAAATAATACCAGCTGAAATGTTTAACTTAGGAAGTACACCTTCTGCTTAAGATGAATGTAACATTGCTGCACAGGATGACTCCTCAGAGACTGGTATTGTATAGAACCTTTTTCCTGTATGGTATTAATAAGCATGACTTATGTTGGTTATCTGGTCTCTTGAGTATATTTCATAATGAACCAAAGTGTGATCAAGCAATTGACTATACAGTTTATCAACACCCATAACCTGGTGTTTAGGGCACTGACTTAGTATGAGGAGTCTTAGTGAGGTAAGTATCTCATAGGCAGGGCCAGTTACTTTTGATGTCTGCTAAAGGAAAAATAGCTGATTTGAAAGATAATGGATTGGGTGAAGCAAAATTTATAAACCTGACTAATGTGTAACTTCAGCTCAGAATGGCAAGGGATAAATGTCTCCAACCAACTTTAATAAATTTGTTTCTATGAGCCAATTTTTGATTGGGACAGAAGTATTACTCAATACTGGAGCTAATACCCGTGTTATGTTTTGTAACTAAACCTATTTAGCTTATTAGGGAGCTCACTAAAGTTGAAAAATTGGAGGTGGTTTAAAAAGAATTTATTAGATGGCCAAAAAGCCACAGTTCCACAATCAAGAAAAAGGACAACTGTAGCTAAAATCCCATGCTGGTTCAGTGGCAAAGTGAAGGCAGTAGTTAAAAATAAGAAAGTAATATATAACAAATGGGGAGGGGGGAGAGGGAAAATAGCACTTGATATAAATTAGAATTTACGAAATGTAGAAAATTAATAAGAAGTGCTAGAGACAGAAGAATCCCTGGCTGGAAGGACTAAGGAGTTTTTAGAGTATATTAGGAACAGAAGAAATCCTAGACATAATATAGACCCATTGCTAGATACAGAAGATAAAATTGTTAATAATAATGAAGAAAAGGCAAAAGTATTCTATAAAATTTGTTCTGTATTTGGAAAAAAGCAGGATAACATATTTATATCACATCAGGATGATGAAATACATTCCAGTCCATTATAACTGAGGAGGATGTTACACAACATCTGCTAGGGTAAACATTTTTAAAATCAGCAGGCCTGGATAACTTGTACACAAGTATACTCAAAGAGCTGGCTGAGATGACCTCTGGCCTGCTGATTTTAATTTGTAATAAATCGTGAAATACTGGGAAAGTTTCAGGAGACTGTAACTGTGCTAATATTGTCCAATATTAGGCTGGTTAACCTGACATCAGTCTCAGGCAAAATAATGGAAAAAGTTGATATGGGATTCAGTTGATAAAGAATTAAAGATAGGAATATAATTAATGCCAGTCAACATGGTTTTATAGAAAATAATTCTTGTCAAAGAAACTTGATTTCATCCGTTAATGATACAAGTTTTTTTGATAAAGGGAACTGTGTAGATGTAATACATTTAGTAAAGTGTTTGATTTAGCACGACATGACATTCTGATTAAGAAAATAGCACTATAATTATCAATAGAGCATACGTTAAATGGTTTGACAGATCTCAAATAAATGTCATTAATGGGGAATCATCACTGAATGGGGCCCTTGAGCTAGGTCCATTGAAACAAAATGTGTTTTAATACTGCCAAATGTCAAGTTATACATCTAGGCACAATGAATGTAGGTCATACCTACAGAATTGGGGACTGTAACCTGGAAAACAGTGACTAAAAAGGATTATGAGGTCACAGAGGACAAGCAGCTCAACGGTGCGAAGCTGTTGCAAAAACTAATAAGATCCTAGGATGTAAAAACAGGGGAATAGTAAGTAAGAGTAGTGAGGAGATTTTCACTCTGCATATGGCATAGGTTAAACTGATACTGTTACATTGCATACTGTTCTGGTGTCCACATTTTAAAAAGGATGTTGAAAAAAAGGGGAGAGGGTGCAGATAGGAGCTACAACAATTATTTGAGGGCTGGAGGAAACACCTTACAGTAGAGACTTAAAAAGCTCCATTTGTTTAGCTTATCAAAAAGAAGATTGAGAGGTGATTTTATTACAGTACTGATAAATTAAACAGTAAGAAGTCACCAGGACCAGCTGATATCCACCCAGGATTTCTGAAGGAACTCAAATATAAAATTGCAGAACTACTGACTATGGAATGTAACTATCACTTAAATCAACTTCTGTACAAGATGACTGGAGGATAGCTAATGTGACACCAATTTTAAAAAAGGCTCCTGGCAATTACAGGCCAGTTAGCCTAACTTCAGTACCAGGGAAATTGGTCAAAACTATAATCAAAAACAAAATTATCAGACATAGATGAACACTATTTGTTGGGTATGAGTCAATCCGGCTTCTGTAAAGGGAAATCATGCCTCACCAATTTATTAAAATTATTTGAGGGGGTTAATAAACATGTGACAAGGGTGAGCTAGGGAATATAGTGTACCTTGACGTTCAGAAAGCCTTTGTCAAGGTTCCTTGTTAAAGGCTCTTAAACGAAATAAGCTAGCATGGGATAAGAGGGAATCTCCTCCCATAGATCAGTAACTGGTTAAAAGACAGGAAACAAAGAGTAGGAATAAATTGTCAGTTTTCAGAATGGACAGAGGTAAATAGTGGTGTCCCCCAGTAATCTGTGCTGTTCAACATAGTCATAAATAATCTGGAAAAACGGATAAACGGTGAGGTGGCAAAATTTGCACATGATGCAAAATAATTCAGGATAGTGAAGTCCAAAGCAGACTGTGAAGGGTTACAAAGGGATCTCACAAAACTGGGTGACTGGGCAACAAAATGGCAGATGAAATTCAATGTTGATAAATGCAAAGTAATGCACATTGGAAAACATAATCCCAACTATACATACAAAATAATGGGATCTGCATTAGCTGTTACCACTCAAGAAGGAAATCTTACAGTCATCATGGATAATTCTCTGAAAATATCTGCTCAGTGTGCAGTGGCAGTCAAAAAAGGATGTTAGGAACCATTAAGAAAAAGTTAGATATGAAGACAGAAAATATCATAATGCCACTCCATAAATCCATGGTATGCCCACACCTTGAATACGGTGTGCAGTTCTGGTCACCCCATCCCAAAAAAGATATATTAGAACTGGAAAATGTACAGAGAAGGGCAACAAAAATGACATGATATGGAACAGCTTCCATATGAGGAGAGATTAAAAAGACTGGGACTGTTCATCTTGGAAAAGAGACGACTAAGGGGGGATACGATAGAGATCTATACAATCTTGAATAGTGTGGAGAAAGTGAATAAGGAAGTATTGTTTACTCCTTCACAGAGCACAACAATCAGGGGTCGCCCAATGAAATTAATAGGCAGCAGGTTTAGAACAAACATAAGGAAGTACTTCTTCACCCAATGCACAGTCAACCTGTGGAACTCTTTGCCAGGGAAAGTTGTGAACCAGCTGCCCCAATTCCCCAGATGCATTACTTCCAAGCAAGGGAGGAAGAACACGGTCTGATGCTGTCCCCACAGTGGCTCCACCAACTCGTTGGGCCCTGCAATCTCCCCCATTAGCCAAGGGCTGGTGGGAAGAGAACCCAGAATCTAGCTTTGACCACAGCTCCAGGAGTGGTTGTTTGAAATGCCCCTCTGCCTCATCATCAGCAGCAGCTGCATGTGTCTCTCAACCTTTCCCTTGCAAACGGGGTCGCGGAGGGAGGCAGTGGCACCATGGATGGTCTTGGCAGCAGAACCAGGAGAGTGAGTTTCTCCCAATGCTGCAGGAGCAGCCTTACATGTCTCTCATTCCACTCCCATGTGAGCAGGGGGTGTGGAGGGAAAACAGCACCATAGAGAGTTCGGGCAACAGGACCCAGTAGTCGTCTCTCCTAGACACCTCAGTTTGGCTCACCTCCCTATTCCACATTCTTGTTTACTTTAAAATCACTACAGCTGAGGGTCTCGTTTATAGAGCTACTTCTCAATTGGGCTCCAGATAATGCTAGGGAGCTAATGCCTTTTAAAAATCCTGTTGTGTTATATTTGGTTAATAAACTTGTTTGGTTTACAATTAATACAGCTGAGGGAGTGTTTGTGTGGAGCTTGCTAAGGTTATTAAAAAATGAAGCTGAGAGAGAGAGAGACTGAGGGATTTCGTATTTGCATGTTGAAGAAACAAAGTGCTGGGCGAAGCCTCTTGGCCCTCCAGAGACAAATGGCTTAATTCTCATAGATTCATAGATACTAAGGTCAGAAGGGACCATTCTGATCATCTAGTCCGACCTCCTGCACAGTGCAGGCCACAGAATCTCACCCACCCACTCCTACAAAAAACCTCACCTATGTCTGAGCTATTGAAGTCCTTAAATCATGGTTTAAAGACTTCAAGGAGTAGAGAAGTCTCCCTCAAGTCACCCATGCCCCATGCTACAGAGGAAGGCGAAAAACCTCCAGGGCCTCTCCAATCTGCCCTGGAGGAAAATTCCTTCCCGACCCCAAATATGGCGATCAGCTAAACCCTGAGCATATGGGCAAGATTCACCAGCCAGATACCCAGGAAAGAATTTTCTGTAGTAACTCAGATCCCATCCATCATTTGCAGTAAGGCTGAAGCAATTTAAAGGAGCCTTGGTGTAAATAAGAATCATGCCTAAAAAGTTCATAGATGAACTCCTGTTAATTTCTCTGCAATACCCTTTCAGCTAAGGAAGCATTTGTGCAGAATTTGCAAAGAGCTAAGAAAAAGAAAAGGCTGCAGGAAGGGCAAGGAGACGAAGCTTCATTAAGCATTATGAATTTTTGGAATCTGGAAGAAATGAAACTATGGATAGTGTTGCTTGAAGAAGATATGTCCTACTCCTCCTTTTTCTCCTCCTCCATTCATCATCCATATCAAGGCTCACTGCATATCCAACTCTTCGGTCACCAGTGTTGCCAACCAATTCTTGTGATTTTGAGTGAGAAAACTGACTGGATGCGTATAGAATGCTGTGCACTGACAGATATGCATTATTAACAAAAGCAATAACTGCAGAACATATGCTACAATAAGTACTCGTATTAAAATGACAAGTCAATGGAGTTTATCCAGATCTACACCAATCTAAATGAAAGCAGTAATGAGAACAGAATTTAGCCCATTATCAATGGGATCATTCCTTAATGCAAAAGCATAAATTGCTAACACTGAATTATATTAATTAAACCAAATCTTATTAATCAATTGTAGCCCTCCAAAAAGGCACTCCAAATGTCTCAGATATCATTTTATACTTTTTAATAGCCTCTTTTTAATTGATATGTTATCAATTTCTAGGCTGGCTGCTCCATTTCATTCTATATATCAGTGTTCTGAAATATTCTTTGTAAAAGCCACATGTTCAACAATGAAAGTCACTGGACCTTGAGGCATTTAATACATTTAAGATTGGGCTAATTACATTCAAGTGAGCCTATTTCAGCCTGCATTGTACCTCACTTTACAGTGATCCCAAATGAAACCACTGAGACTGCTTGTGGACTACAGCAGTGGCTCTCAACCTTTCCAGACTACTGTACCCCTTTCAGGAGTCTGATTTGTCTTGTGTACCCCCAAGTTTCACTTCACTTAAAAATTACTTGCTTACAAGTATAAAAATACAGAAGTGTCACAGCACACTATTACTAAAAAATTGCTTACTTTCTGATTTTTACCATATAATTATAAAATAAATCAATTGGAATATAAATATTGTACTTACATTTCAGTGTATAGTATCTAGCACAGTATAAATAAGTTATTGTCTGTATGAAATTTTAGTTTGTACTGACTTCGCTAGTGCTTTTTATGTAGCTTGTTGTAAAACTAGGCAAATATCTAGATGAGTTGATGCACCCCTAGAAGACCTTTTTGTATCCTCAGGGGTACACATACCCCTGCGTAAACTAAGGTATACTCAACATGAGTAATTGTGGCAGAATTAGACCTAATATTTTAAATGGAATGAGAATGACACTATCTTAATATGTGCAACACTGTATCCCTCAGTGCCACACATCTTTTTCACTTCTAAATAACTTTTATACTACTTTTGCCATTTTAATAGAGGGTAATTTTTTCCCCTTTTCTGCATTAGACTACGCCTTCCAAAATAGAAGACTCTTCACCTCTGTCCTTTATTCTAGGAATTTATCTCAACATTTTAATATATTGAACTTTTAAAGGAATGACTATAACAAGATTCATGCATAATAATCAGAACTTCATCTCTCAATTTCCTGTTTTAAAGCTCATCTTCCCTGACCCCTCCCCACTCTTCTAATACACATTTATTATAATCCCTTGCTGTTTCTAATTTAGAGCATAAGAACTGAATGACAAGAATAGTAATTTTTATTTATCTGTAAAGCTATAAATAATATAAGACTCACTATTAGCACATATTTAGTTTCAGATTCCCATGATATACATATTAGTTTCCTGTCCACAAGCTATTCTCTGCTTAATCCATGCCAGGGTCTTGACCAAAGGAAATTATATATTGAAAGTACACTGTGAATGCATTTTGAAATTAACAATTATTGATATTACTTGCTTGATTATACCTATTAGTGAAGAAATTTTGATTTTTATTGGCAGATACTTCCACTTATAGAAATTACTCAATATGTACTTTTACTGAAAAGTGGTAGCTAGGGTTAAAGGTAGTGATAAAATGACTGAATGGAAAAAGTAGATACAAAAGAGGAAAGGGCCCAGAATCAAAAACAGAGAAAAAGCAGTTTGAGATGTAGAACAGTAGGAAACAGTTGCTTGAATAGCTATGGTGGGGTCCAGGACTTCAAAGAGAATGAAGTTGCCTCTTCTCCTTACTCATTATCAGAAAAGAGATGTCACTACTTACACGTGGTAGAACCGTTTCTATTCTATGGCTGGAGAGAAACCCAGAAGGAAATAACCCTAGCACAAAATAGTCATAATTACTATTACTTTTAATTGTATCATAAACAATTGGAAAGTAGGAAAAAGAGATGAATAGTTAATGTTTAGGCTGAAAACTGCCTTCTGCAGAGACTGTGGAGCAAAGTCTTTGGACTATAAATCATTTTCTGTTTCCAGTATGGTCTGTGCCATAGTTTGCACTTAATTGTCCTTGGTGAATGCATACGGAATCTTCATATTCATATAAAACAATAGAAGATATTTTATTTTACCTGTACGGATGTACTGGGGAGACTGGCACTCTTGGAAATAATAAATTAATTATTTATTAAATTTTAAGTGCCATTCTGCTCTAGAAATTCATACATAATTCCAATTTGCATTAATAAAAGTTACATGGTAAAATTGTAAAAAAATATTGACCCAGCCACCTTTTCAGTATGAGTTTGTAATCATTCTATAATCTTAGCAGGCTGTGGTCTCTTTAATGGAGCTAGAAATCTAGAAGTCCACTCCCTCTGGTGACAGTGGAGGAAAAATGAGGCTGTCTGGCAGTGGAGAGAGAGAAAGTTCAAGTGAACAATCTTTCAGGGCACTCATCCTGCAGTTATACTTTGCATACATGAACCTAAAGATATGGTGTGACAAGAAAGAATGTAAAGTTGTAATTTACAGAGGCCAGAGCCTATAGTGTTGAGCTGAAAATCTAGGAGAAATGCTGGTACTTCTGTGTCATAATGAGACATTATTCCCACCTAGCTTGTATCTACAGTCTACAAGTCACCTGCCCTTCCAAATATATTCTCCAGGTTGAAGTGAACCTCCCTGTTTCCTGAAAAGACAAGAAATAGAGAGCAACTAGATTGACTAACCTATCCAAGTTTCCACTGCTGTGGTGAAACGCATTTCACCATACCTAACAAAGCTTGAACATTGAAGAAATGGAGGTTATTTTCCTGATATCCATGGAATACATTGTTGCCCTTCTCGACTTCATATTTCTTACTTTAAACTTAATAGTCTTACAATAAGCCTCATGTATCCTTGACTCAAGGGTTTGATTCTATTTTGTATTAATGTATATTACATTAACAATTTCCTCAATCACAAGGGAAGCAAAAAACAAAAACAAAACACCATTCCCCCAGTTCAGGAAATCATCTTATTGTCTATGCATAGGTACCTTTCCTAACAAGCAGAAAAAAGACTCAGCATTTCATAGAGCAACGACTATCTCCATCCAATATATGAAATAAGTAAGTAATTAAAAACAGATTTCATCAGATGAACTGAAAAGCAGAAGCTACTCTTACAAAATTGAGCCTCATTTTAAAAGCAAGGAGTTTTGTAATGCCAGATACAATTTAGAAAGGAGAAAGAGAGAGAAATTGGTTTGGAGACTCTGGGGAGTGCATTAAAATACTTTTATCTTAACCTCTCACATTCCAAACTGCATGTTTCAAATAGACGAATGCCCCTCCATCACACTCCAAAATAGTATTGAGAGATACTGCTAGGATTTAAGAATACTCCAGAAGAGAACTAGATCAGTGGTGGCACTTTTACTTACCAGTAAAGGCCATTTATTTGTTGGCAAGACCCTTGTCAGGATATATTCATGATCAGAGTTAAGTCAATGGGAATTTTGCCATTGATTCCAATGGACCCAGACTTTGGCCCTTCACAATAGAGACCACACCTCACGGAGTGGGCTGGCTTTTGTAAGGGAATTGGTCCAAGCCCCACTTATTATCTGCCCCCAGGTGATGGATTTGAATTTGGGCAGGTAGAAGGTCAAATCACCAGGATTACCTGATAGTAGTGGGCACAGGAAAGGGGTGCTGAAAAGAGGGAGCCTGTTCCTTCTGCAAGGAGAAGAAGAAAAAGCTGTAGGGAAACTCCTACAGTGGAGCAAGATGGCACTCAGGGTCAGAAAGGACAGGGGAAAGGACTCTCTACTCCAGCCAGATGGAGCAACCTGCAGTGAGAGGCAGGAAAAGAAGCCTAAAGAGGCTGGAGGAAATATACAGCAGCAGGGCCTGGGTTTTTGGGAAGAACTGTTATGCCTGGCTGGCCTGGCCAGAAGACACAGGGAGCTGGGGAAAAACTTGTGTTGGTTTATGCTGACATTTGAGCTGTGATATTGTATTAATAAACTAGACTCCAAGAAGGGTGTCAGTTGACTCACATGACAGCCTGGGTGCAATTATTGGCAAACCCAAGAGGGAAAGCCGAGGCAGCAGAAGGGTCTGACACTGAACTGGATAAAGCCCTATCACCCCCACACATCTAAAACCTTAGATAGAGAAACAGTATTACAAGCTAATTATGATTTATTTTGCCATCAACTACTAGCACTGAAACACTGGTATAAAGTCCTCTTATATTTGCTGACACATTAAACCTTTAAAAACAACTCGAAATTGGAGAGAATATTGCTTCCAGATGAAACTCTCCATGCTTGTTCTCAGGCCAGAGATAACTTTCTTCTGCGGGAAGACTAGGTTGGAGGAGTGTTTGGAAAGTTTCAGCAGAATTGCCCCTTGCCCTCTCCCCCACTTTTTAAGGAATGCAAAATATTTTACTAATTTAAAATTATATTTTAAGGTGATTTTTGATTACACTTCTCTCTGAAATGGCAGAAATAGTCAAAAGTCCAGGGGTATGATTTAAAAATCCTTACTGACAAGAGCAATAAATTATTGCTCACATAAGTAGCCTCACTGAACTCAAAAACTACCTAAATGAGTTAAGACTACACATGAGACTAAGGGTTTGCAGGTCAGCCCCTAGGACCTTCTGGTTGCTTTTATTTATTTATTTGTTCATTTGACTACAAAAACAACTAGTGTGTTAAAAACGTATAACTTTGCTGATGTGCTGTGATAACATTTGTTAGTGTTGGAATTTAACTACAGTGCAAAGAGATTGACCCTGGTCAGTCTAAGGTCAATGGAATCAGCTGTGGATCCTAATTTAAGTACCACAACTAGCAGCCATGGAGAAAGTTTTCAGTGTTGACATATTTCAGTGCAGAAACTTACTCTGTTTTGAAATTTCTATGATTCTAACCTCAGTAGGCTGGTTCCTTTCCTTGAAATGTTTATAAATCACAGCAAGAGCAAATTGTTGGGCTTCCAGATCCAGTGAACTCAAGACCTGTAGTTCAAGACACTGACAGGTTCCTCTGGTGAAGCTTGTAAGCCTCTTAAACTTATAGCTTCACAGGGCATGGAAGGTAAGGATGAAGTCAAGGAAGCTGAGAGGAGTAAATGGTTTTCCTAAGTAATTTAACTAACCTAAACAGTCTTTATACTTTCTTCCAAGTCATTTTCTATTTTCATCTTAGTAAGGGTTTGGTGTAGGCATGGTTTTTTGTTTGCTTTTATTTTAATCTTACATGAATATTCCAACAAGGAACTTTAGTTTTGTGTTGTAGGTTGGTTTGTTGTTGTTTTTTTTTAATGAGAAATTCCACATGATTGATTGAGGTTGCTATGGAAAATATATTTTTGAGCACTAGTGTAAGGTTTATTTGTTTATGATCGACATTTTGTTAAATCACCATCTTGGATTCATACAAGTTGTTATGTGAACTCCATTTTGAGTGTCCTTCTTGTTGAAATATTGGCACCTTTTTCCCCAAACAGCAGGAAGAAAGGACAGGAAAAGGACACATGACTAGACAGTATAAATAGTTAGTGCGCCCAGCACAGGATGCTGTCTGTGAGAGGTAGTCTGTGTCCCGTTTATTTGCATGCGCATCATGAGTCAAGATCCATCGCTGTTACTTACCTGGAAGACCATATCCTATATCCATATCCATATTCCTCCTGTGTCCCACAAGAGTGCAGTTCAAGGTCTGGATTCAACTGGTAGCCTGACAGATCTAAGACATGTCCAGCTGTCTGTTCATCTCCATCTATGCACCGGAAATCATCTACCTATAAGTAAAGTTCTGTCAGTAAACCCATAGTTTCTTAAGGGTTTATAGTGGAATCTTGGTTTCTTTGCCTGTGAGAACAAACCTACGTGCTCTTTTAACTGTTTCCTGTCAATAAACCCCTTTTTGCTTTTGCATCTTAACATTGAGTTGGTATTGCTTACCTGCGACCAAAGTGATGGAGATACTATTCCTGAGTCCAGAACGCAGCATTTCATTCAGTTTACTTTCCCCCGAACACTGGGGTTGACTGCCACAAGGCTTGGTGCATATACTGTTCATTTTCTTAATTTTCATTTAAGATGCAGGTTTGTTTTAATTAACATTGCTAATGCTCCCAAATGTCAACAGCATGGAAAACTGAGGGGTTTTTACAAAAAAAAATTGCTTGAAATCTGTACAAATGAGGTTGCTTTTCAGTTTGGTGACATTTAACACTTATTATTTAAACATGCTTCCTTCCTACTCCACAGGGTGATTCAAATGGTAGAAATAATAGATGTCTGTGTAAGCTGGTTGCTTGGATCCCAACATTTTTGTGTTACAGTGAAGGTGGTTATGCAGCAATGCTTTTTACTAGAATTCAGTCTAACTGGAAGTCACTATGAATTAGTTTATATCAAGTGGGCTGAGATGCTGTGCACTTTCTGGTAGTATTATAAGTAGAAAGAGATCTTAAAGGGACATTACAGCACTTGGACCTAAGGAATATACACTTATTTTCCCACTGAGTTTACAGCCTTCCATTCCTATATGGGTAGGAGTTGGGTGAGTGCAAAAAGCAAAACAAAAAATTTTGCAGGAGGAGAGACAAGTTAGGGTAATTTGCTAACTGTGGAAAGGAAGGTCTCCTGAGAGGTACCAGCTGGACAAAGCCCAACTGCTGCTTCCACCTATTTTAAATACTGTGTACATAACAGAAAAGCACATGCACTTGTTACTCTACAAATGCACATGACGTTAGGCCTTGATCATGCAAATATTTATGCATTTGCTTAAATTTAAACATGTGAGTGGTTTTTGCAGAAGTGTTTGCAGAATTGGAGCCTATTTATTATAACAAAAAACTTCCACTAAGTGCTCAATATGCAAATTTCAAACAGTCATAACTTTGTTAAATCAGTACCAAATTTCCTTCACACTTAAAGAAGCAAGCCCTTCTCACTGAGGGCTATTTATAAGCAAGGTTTCAAGCTTTGAACTGTAGCCATTTTTTAGTTATTCCAATTAAAAAACTGTGCTGCAAAATAAAATAATCATAATCAAACATGAATACTTTACTTAAAGCCTATTAGAAAATTTGAATACAGGGATAAGCTCTGCCACAAAATGTGTCAACATCTGGGCAGAAATAGAGTAAATATTCTGTACTAACAACACTACCCAGTTTTTGGAGATGGAGTGAATAACAGCTTTCCTAATTGAAACTACAGGAGGAATTTAGTCAGGCAGAATGTAATTACTCACACTGGAATTTGGCCCAGAATCTAGATTTAACACTCCTTTGAAAAGTGGATAGAATCTTCAATGGCAAGTAAGGACCTCAGTTTTACATCTCATCCAAAGGTGGCATTTCCAATGATACACAATCAAGCTTTGATGTTGTATACTAATTCACTAGCACTACTTCCTGTTGCACCTGGTGGAGTGTTTTGAAGGTGTCCTAGCCAAATACTGCTCAGACCAAACCCTCCAACCTAGCTTTTTCATTATTATTGTTATAAGCAGAGCCTATAATGACGTCAATATTTAAAGTTGCTGAACAATTTCCATTATAAATCCCTGCTTTTAATTTCTTATAACATTGTTGGTTATTAATCATATGGGCTGACATTCCCCCATACCTTCCCTTGCTTTCTGCCTCAGGCTGAATAATTTTGTAAAGTTTCAGCAAAAATGTTTCAGTTATTTCTGAGAATGAAATTAGAGAAAAATAGATTTTAGAAATGTTAAAAACAATTCCTATCATTCCTTTGAAGAGCTTCAGATCGTGCAAGGTTTGATGCAGCAACTTGAAATTCAGTGTGGAAGTGGTCCTGGTCAACAAGATTACTTTTGCTATCCCCATTTAAATACCTCCAGATTTGACCAAATTATAAGCCCCAGAAAATCATCATTTATACATACTCACGCCATCTGCACTGAGTACATTCCAACCCCATGGAACTCCTTATAACATGGTGACCACAAACAGCAAGTTCTCAGGAAGAGAGCCAGAACTCAGCAAGGGGGACATTGAACTAGCCACAGCAGTAGCTGCTTCTTCTTCTTTGCCGTAGGAGAAATCACGGGTGAGAGGAAGTGAGGGCAGGGAGTTGTAACTAAAATGTGCTGGTAGCCAGCATATACATTCTAGTTTTCTCTTTTCCATTGACTGGTGTTAAATCACAGACCTTAGCATTGAAGAGACAATAAGAGGCAACCAAACATCATTTTACAGACGAGATAACTGAAAGCTTGCACAGGTCATTTTTGGCAGAATTGGGGATAAAACCTAGGGGACAGATTCTATACACTGTGTCTCTCAGGAGGTGCAGCAAAGCAGATGCAGGCTGAAGGGGAAAAGGTAGTTTTCTGCATAAGCAGCTGATCTGCCTCTGCATACCCTGGAGTGGGGGATGGAATCTGGCCCCAGGTATCTAATATCCAGGCTAAAGCCTCATCTACTTAACCACAGTTTCTTGGAGAATGAGTATGCTAAATCTGTTTAAGGTACCTATTTTGTCCCCATTACCATTATATCTAAGCACTTCACAAATTTTAATGTACCTATCTTTATAGTATGCATGTGAGAAAGGGAAATACTCCTTATCCCAATTTTATGGATAGGACACTGAGTCATTGAGACTTGGCTGAAGTCACACAGAAAATTTCTGTCCGAAGATGGACTTTAACTTTTTTCTTCTGAGCCATAGATTAGCATCCTAACCACTGGATGAACCTTTCTCTCCACATCTATCTGCGTGGCTATACTGACTCCAATCACTAGACTCACTTCCCCACAGAACCAAAGAGAATTCAACATTCCTCTGCTGCCTATGAAATAGTTGTGTAAGTCACTACTAAAGTGTGTGACACATTTCTCTTTATTGGATGGATAATAGAGGATAACAGACTACTATTTCTACCAGTTATTATTCATTTTGGGTAAGTGTAGACATCTGTCCTGTAAATTTATAGCTTGGCTGGTGACCTCTGTAGAGGTTCTGTATGATGGCATATCTATTTTTTCAGTTTGTATTTTTTCTAAACTTGGGAACAAAAGCTAAGGTTGCACAGTCAAGCATTCAAAAATTAGGAAATGTCAGAATTAAAGTTGTCCATGAAACCTCAATTTGTCCTATGTGTGTATGTGTTATGTACAATCTTGAATGACATATCACAAATTGTTTGTTTTACAAGTCGCCTGCCTCATTCAGTGAACAGAATGAATAGTGAATGAATAAAGGATTTCAAGAAGAGAAAGGTTGTTCGCTTATGTTTGAGACACTGGACTGGAATACTGGACAGCTGGATTATATTCTTGCTTCTGTCCTAGCATTTCCTTGTGATGTAGGCAAGGTTATCATATTACATAGATACAAGGGGCTGAATGAAGGTTGCTTGGATATTAAATAGCTATATTATGGTTAGTGTGTTGTGACTGCTGCTTTTCATACTGATGAATGTGATGTCATTGGACTTGGTCTAACTGCAACTGTTAGTACATTTGAATTAATTCACCGGAGCTAATGTAGCCTAGCTCAAGTAGAGTGATCATTCTGCAAAACAACACTACCACCATGAAGAGTGATAGCATTAACATTTGAGCAATTATTGTAACTTGAGAAACTTCATCCCCACTAGATTACTAGCTAGAGCAGCAGCAGCAGCACGCGAGCTTTCTTTGAAGCTGTCTTGAGTTTCAAGCATAATTTAAAGGGAGTTAGGAATTTTTGTGCATGGATATGAGTCAGGTTAAGGGCAAAAGTCAAGTTATAGCTCAAGTGAACAATGCAATGCTGCTTTCATCTGTTAACTGTATCTAACCAATGGTGTCATCTTATTCTTAGGGCTTGTCTACACTGTTACTTTAATGTGGATTAAGATGGGGTGTAACTTCAAAGTGGAATAGCTATTCCTGATTAACTCCACATGTGAAAGAATTAATTCTAGAATAAGTGTGCCTTATTCCAAATAAACTAATTGGGAATAAGGGTGTGCTGGATCCTGTGTTGTTTTTATTTGCTAAATTCTTGGTATAGTTTCAGTATTTTGAATCCCAATCTATTTTTGGTTTCTCTTTTGGTGTAGTCCAAAATGCTTTGCTTAACTGCTCTTTTATTTGCTCAAGGTCTTTTATTTTTCTATTCCATTCTCCACCCTGCTTTCCAATAGTAGGGTTGGGAGACATCATTTTGCCAAATTTGAATGTTATTAAATATTACGTGCAAAATTAATCCCTGGCATAACTGTATATATTGGAGATGTGCCAGGGATTAAGTTGGCCAGGTGAGTTCAAACTTTGGCAATAGAAAGAACATATTAAGATTTGTGTTCACAGAACCTTGCAACTTCCTTAATTTCATTCTTTTTATTTTATAATGTTGAGGTAGCAGTTATATTGTGCCATACCATACATCGCCCACCGTATGTCTTTCAGGTACAACAATGGTAGTGTCCATACACATACTCATATGCATTTTCCATCCTTCTGCTCTCACAGTTCCTTGTCTTTCTGTCCCTATATTTACCTTTCCATTCTTTTCCCCAGTATCTTATACCCTTTATATTATCTTCCTGTCCACAGCAATAAGACTTCCAGGGTGTCACTGGAGCAGCCTACAATAAAGATAGATATGATGCAACTGTGTTGTCTGGGATGTTTTGAATGAGGGACAAAACTGTACCAAATGATCTTTCTCCACCTTCTTTAATGATAGTAGATTGGGACTTTGAATCCATAACCAACTGTTTTTAAAACTTTTGTGAATAGCATCCATTGTTTTGTCTGTCTTTCTGGATTTTTGCTATTTGTTTAGTCTCAGACTTTCCTATTGTTCTCAAAGGCAGTACATTGTTATAAATCAATCCATGTAGTCATGGGATTTCAAGAGTTTTGAAGTATGTTTTCAGAGTGATATCACTTACTGTATGTCTTTAAGCATACTGATTTGCTGTTTCTGTCATAACCTTTGGCTTCATTTTTAATGTTTACATTTAATTGAAGTAGCTAGAAAAGAATAAGTATTTTGTAACAGTTGCTAATAAGATGTACTTATGTATATAACAATCTTTGGGGAACAAAATAACTTCCTATTGAGCATTTTGCATAACAAATAATGGAACCCTAATGAGTACAGGAAAATATATATTTCTACTTTTTTTCTTGTAAACTAACCTTTAACAAGTAAAATGGCCCTAGGAAGCTAGAAGGGCTATGTTTTTTCCTTAGGTAAATACCAACACCAGCAGGTGGAATTAAATGGAATGTTTCTTCCTGCCCCACATTCATTTGATGCTAAAATTTCACCAGCTAGATATACTCATAAAATGGTAGCTTAAGCAGTCATAAAACTGTGGTTTTCAATCTCATCATAATCAATCAAATATGAACTCTTGCTTAGCTAGAAAAATCTGTGTGGATCTGAGAATAAATTACTAATCTTTCCCCTTCTGAGTCCCACAGTGTTATTTACAAAGCACATTAATTTATGCCAATGTTAATATAATTAGTTCATAATAAACTAAATTTACTAGGAAGACTTTTTGTGAATCTTAATGATGGAGAAAAATGGAAACTTGTGCTTGACCAATCATTTCTTTTTTAAAAGTTTACACTAAATTTGCATATAAAGTAAAGGTGCAGTAATATGGGTAAAACATCAAATGCTGTATATAGTAACAATTTCTGGTATATTTGCTGTCTTAATTCATTTCAAAGTCACTGCTGTGCACCAATTGAGTGTATACTATGAGTCTTCCCATTTCAAAGTTCAAAGGGCATCAAAGTATAGTAATTTGCAGTTTAGGATTAATCACTGCTATTTTTATTCTGTATAAAGAACTGGTGTCAAATTCTATAACCTTGATCTTACACTCAATGTCATATCAGTCTGCATTAAAGTACCATATGTCAATTTGCAATTTACACATTTAAATAATATACTAATTTAAAATATTGCCTCATTAGAATTATAAAGGAAAGTATGTTTCTTTGGCATGTTACTATTGAATAATAAAAAGCAACTGACAAGTTATTAGGAAGATTTTTGACAGCATTTTAATTAAAATTGGTTACTCGGTGAATTCAATAGATCATGTACCTAAATGCTACCTGAGCACTGCAGTTCAAATTTTATATTAAATCCAGCCAATTAATGCAAAAATGTAATATGCTATACAAAGGACAAAAATTGTCATTTGGTCAAAGTAGGCTAGATGTACAACAAAGTATTCTTCCAGCTAGCAAGCTCACAGTAAAGTAAATAAAAACTTACAGTATCTTAAGCTTCATCTTATGTGGTTTGTGTTGTTTGCCTGGTAAATTCCTTCTTCATACTGTGCCCAAATGTGTCCACTTAGTTCATGATGAACACAACATCAGGAGAAAAAGAATTTTCTATCATTGAGCTGACCAGAAATTTGTACTTTTGGAGCTCATGGATGTTCTTATACAAAAGGTAACATTCTAGACAGGAAGAGATTTTCTTGATTGAAAATGAGGAGAGTTCCATCAATAAGCTTTTAGTGAAAGTACCCCTCACTTCCAGAAAGTACCCAGGAGACAGAAAAATGATAATGTAGATTAACTAAATAGTTTTAAGGCTGGAACATAATGTTCCTGTGACAGACATATAAGATCTGCCCCAAAGTGTGCTGGGGTTTTGAGGTAATGAATTCAGTATGGACTTTAAACTGTCTCATAAAACTAATTTCATGTCTATATTGACTTGTGGGTTTTTTTTTTTAATTTAGCTTTTTGGATTGTTTTTCTTTTTAAAGAATGGCTCACAAGTATATTTGGTGGGTGAAGAAAACATTGCAGTGGACTGGATAGCAGATTTTCACTGACTATAGGGAATAAATGTTTAGCTACACAGCTAAGGCAGCTCCAGGCACCTGCAGCTGCCCCCGGAAAATACCCTGATGTGTTACTCTACAGCATGCAGCTGATTCCACAGGAAAGTTAATAAAGTCTCAGGCTCTTGAACTGCAGCCAACCTCAAGTGGCTATTTGTGTCGGCTTTAGGGTTGTTTTGTGCTACCAGAGCAGCACACGTCAGTCTTAACGCACTGGAGGTTGTGACTTTCAGGCTGTAATAACTTCCCAAGTATTGCCGCCCCAGGGTAGGCAGCAGGTAGGGGGATAAAGGTGATGTGTGATCTCATGCACATGGATCTTTGACCTTGTGAAGCTACCTTCACAAGATGTGGATATGAGGGGGGATGGTGGCATAGAGGTGTCTTATTCATTTTTCTGCACAGACAGGAGCAATTCTGTGTGTGGAGGGGATCTGAAAGGCTCTATAGAGCCCTTTTAAGTTCTTTGGGGCAGGAACCATGTTTACTTCTGCATATTATACAGCAATAAGCCTTCTCCTTGCAGTTCACAAAAATGTACCCAATAGTTGGAAACTTCTTGTCAAATGAATAAATCTCCCTGCACAGGAGGTGACATAGTTCAAAGCAGTGCAATTAAAAGGGGAAATTGTAAGGGCTTTTTACAATTTAAGAGAAATATGTCATTTCCATCTACATCTTCTCTACAAATATCTAAACTTGATTTTTTTATTCAAAAATTCAGTTTCAATCTCCCCCCAGATACTTTCTTAAATACTTTTGACAATTGCAGTACTTAACATGACTGACACCTCAAAGAAGCACATAAAAAACTGCTGACACATATAATAAAATATATTAATTACTGGTGTGTATATTTCATTATTTCAATTTTGAAATTAAACAGACAAAAATTTCCCTGGAAAACTCATATATGTATAATTAAAACTGCAGGTTTTATAATTAAATATTCTGTAAGAACTAAACTATAATTGTCCTATGAAGTTCAATGGCATCTTAACTGATCAAGATTGTCTAACAGTTGGCAAAGCAAATTATAAGTTAAACTGTAAACAAAATCAGAAAATATTTTAGTAACAACTAATAAAGAAATACATACCAATCACATATCTTAGCTGTCAGTTTTAAGTTGGTTACATATTTTTAACAATCATTCCCTTAAAGAAAAGCTATAAAGCCTGATTTTTTAAAGAAGCTGAGAGTTCAAGGCTCCCGGCAAGGTGAATGGGAGCTGGAGGTACTTAGCACTTATGAAAATCAGATCAGTGTTTTCCCCTTCTTCATATTAGAATTTGATATTTAAAAAAACCCTCTTCATATTTCAATCTCTTCATGGCTGCAAGACTTCAGAAAAGTCCTAGGAATGTACAGTAGAATCATAGAATATTAGGGTTGGAAGAGACCTCAGGAGGTCATCTAGTCCAATCCCCTGCTCAAAGCAGGACCAACACCCACTAAATCATACCAGCCAGGTCTTTGTCAAGCTGGGCCTTAAAAACCTCTAAGGATGGAGATTCTACCACCTCCCTAGGGAACTCATTCCAATGCTTCACCACCCTCCTAGTGAAATAGTTTTTCCTAATATCCAACCTAGACGTCCGCCATTGCAACTTGAGACCATTGCTTCTTGTTCTGTCATCTGCCATGAGTGAGAACAGCCTATCTCCATCGTCTTTGGAACCCTCTTCAGGTAGTTGAAGGCTGCTATCAAATTCCCCCTTACTCTTCTCTTCTGCAGACTAAATAACCCCAGTTCCCTCAGCCTCTCCTCGTAACTCATGTGCCGCAGCCCCCTAATAATTTTTGTTGCCCTCCACTGGACTCTCTCCAATTTGTCCACATCCGTTCTGTAGTGTGGGGCCCAAAACTGGATGCAGGTTTGGCCTCAACAGTGCCGAATACAGGGGAAAAATCACTTCCCTCAATCTGATGGCAATGCTTCCACTAATACCGCCCAATATGCCATTGGCCTTCTTGGCAATGAGGACACACTGCTGACTCATATCTAGCTTCTCGTCCACTAAAATCCCCAGGTCTTTTTTCTGCAGAACTGCTGCTTAGCCAGTCAGTCCCAGCCTGTAGCAGTTCATGGGATTCTTCCTTCCTAAGTGCAGGACTCTGCACTTGTCCTTGTTGAACGTCATTAGATTTCTTTTGGCCCAATCCTCCAATTTGTCTAGGTCACTCTGGACCCTATCCCCACCCTCCAGCGTATCTACCTCTATCCCCAGCTAAGTGTCATCTGCAAACGTGCTGACGATGCAATCAATCCCATCATGCAGATCACTGATAAAGACGCTTAACAAAACCTGCCCCAGGACTGACCCCTGGGGCACTCCACTTGATACCGGCTGCCAACTAGACATCGAGCCGTTGATCACTACCTGTTGAGCCCAACATTCTAGCCAGCTTTCTATCCACCTTACAGTCCATTCATCCAATCCATACTTTTTTAACTTGCTGGCAAGAATATTGTGGGAGACTGTATTAAAAGCTTTGCTAAAGTCAAGATATATCACATCCACCACTTTCCCCCTATCCGCAGAGCCAGCTATCTCATCATAGAAGGCAATCAGGTTGGTCAGGCATATTTATATGTATTTTTTTAGAATCATAAGAACAACCTAGAAGAGTGAAGTTCCCCATGTATCCGGAAAACAACATGAGTACTGCCCTTACAAATCTCTCCCCTTTCCCTTTTCCCTTATGTATCTCAAACCAGAACTGCAAAAATTTTCTGCAGGAGAAAGGCTAATTTTCATGACCCTTTGAGCTTTTTTGACTGCTCACAAGGGTTCCATTCACATTCTGCTATGATGCGGAGAGTTTTTGTGTTGTGGAAAGCTATAGACAAGGGACTGGAATTTGACTTCAATCCATTTCACATCTGATCACTAACGGACAGCCCAGTTTCAATAGAACTAAAATACTTTGTGAGGCATCAGTGAGGAGTGTGCCTGTGTTTAGTTAAGAATGTGAATTTCTTGGGACACAGATTGTGGCCTTGGAGAAGTCCCATTTGTGCTGTTTCAGCAGTGCAAAAAGGCTTGTAAAACTGGTCTAACATTTTGGCTGGAATCCTGAGGTGTCATAGAGCAAGTGTGGTTAACTCCAAACCCCATCATGTGCCCTCCAGAGCATGTTGAGGGCATGGTCATTAAAAGGGGAAAAGATCAGAGCACTGCTAGCAACCCCTAGCTGCCATAACAATCCCTTGGGGTTAGTGCAGCCAGACATGAATTAGACTTCCTTATGTCAGGGACTGGATTGATTGAGTTCTCCTGGTGAAGGAGGAGTGATTAGGTGACCCTTGGCGTAAGTTTTTTGTCTGTAGTGTGTGTGTTTGTGTTTGTGGTGTGCTTGCTGCTTGACTGAAATAGACCATGTGAGTCTGTGTGTTTGGGGGATCATGTGCTGAGCCTAGCAGCCTGCAAAGCAAGGTTGAGAGCATGTTAATGAAGCTTTGATCCCTAAGCCCTTTAGGACCCATCAACCCTTAACCAGGGGTGGGGCTACTTAGGAAGACCAGAGCTTTAAAAAGCCCACTCCTAAGCAACCAGAGGAGCTAGCAAACAGAAGCAGCTAACAGGGGAGTTTTACAAGGCAATTTAGAGGGAGAATGGTGTGCTAATACACTTAGCATTCTTTAAACTTTTTTTAACTTAAGGCCAAAACCACACCCTGAGAAAATGAAAACTTCAACAAAGGAACAAGCTGCAGAAGTAAAAAGACAATGCAAGCAGAAGTCCAACAACAGAGTGGGAGCTATGCAGTTTATTGCACTTAATGCAGCAAGTAGGATTATCTGCCCTCTGGGCAAGTGGCATAATGTCACAATATAACTTCCCCCCCACCATGAAGACTCCTGGGTAAGCAGTTTAGCATTGCATGTTGCTAGCACTTGTATATGTGGTAAAATGTATTGTGGGAAGGGTTGCAGGTGTAAGTCTGGAGTGAAAGGTTCCTTTGAAGGTTAGAAGAGGCCATAGAGGGAGGAAAGGAGAAGGGAATGGGTTAACTCGACGTTCCAGCTAGGTCCAAAGATAAGACGCTGACTCCAGACCAAGGCCACAGCACACAACCAACTCTCAGCTGCCTGCCAAGAAAGATGGGGGCCTGGATTACAACCCTGACCAGCCATGGGAAAGGAGGATTCAGATGAACAAAACTGCAGGGGCAGTGAAAACTAGTGAGACAGTGAAGGCCAGTGAGGGGGAAAACCACAGTGTTACATCCCTAAAGCCAGTGTGTTTTGGGAAAGCTGAGGAAGCCATGGAAAGCCGGTTTGGACTGGTACAAAGAGTACGGGGGACAGAGGTCCCTAAACGGAAGGCTCCCCATAGACCCCAGGACTTAAAACCCTCCCGAGATCTGAAACAAATCGGAGATCAACAGCGGACCCTGGATGGCCTGTGCACAGGACAGAACTCTCGTACACCCTCCCCGCTCTTTTTCTGACATTACACTCAGGCTTGGCCAGCCTTGGGTTGTGCATGTCTGAGTATGAAAATGGGTTAGAACTTGGGGCACTAAAGTTTTCTTTCTTCCCCTGAGTGATGTGGGGAGCCCCAGCACTCACCACTGTTATTTTATTAATGAAACTTTAAAACTTAGTCACTTGGTGTGCTCCTTCTTCCCCTAATGATTCTGTGGCCTCAGCCTGATCACCGGACACCTCAGGCAGGATGGTAACATAAATCTGTCACAATATGTATACATTCAGTGCAAGGAGTTCCTGACCCTCGGAAACTGTGTACATGCTTTGGAGACCAAAGTGGCTGAACTGGAGGAGCTAAGGGAGACAGAGAGGTACATAGATGAGACTTTCCAGGACACAGTAGAACTGTCTGACAGCCTCTGTGCTCTCTCAGGAAAGGCTAACATCCAACTGGAATAGAGGGAAATGATCCCATTGTTGGGACCCTCCTTCCAGATGATGTTGTGGTATCTTCCCACACTGAGGATACCTCTCTGGGGGAGGGAACTCCAGTTATTAGGAAGAGACAAGTATAATTAATGGGTAATTCAATCTTTAGAAACATAGATAGCTGGGTTTTCAATGACTGGGAAAACTGCTTGATGACTTGCCTGCCTAGTGCAATGGTTGCAGATCTCTCGAGACATCTAGATAGACTTATGTGTAGTGCTGGGGAGGAGGTCGCTGTATTAAAAGGCAAGTGTTTAAATATTATCATGGTATCATTCAATACCATGGAATGGCAGATAGCTAAAAAGTGACAAGTTTTTCAAGTTCTTATATACCAATGCTAGAAGTCTAAATAATAAGATGGATGAAGTAGAGTGCCTCATATTAAATGAGGATATTGATATTATAGGCATCACAGAAACTTGGTGGAATGAGGATAATCAATGGGACACAGTAATACCAGAGGGTACAAAATATATCAGAAGGACAGAACAGGTCATGCTGGTGGGGGAGTGGCACTATATGTGAAAGAAAGCGTATAATCAAATGAAGTAAAAATCTTAAATAAACCAAACTGTACCATAGAATCTCCATGGATAGTAATGCCATGCTTGAATAACAAGAATATAGCAGTAGGGATATACTACCAACCATCTGACCAGAATGGTGATAGTGACTGTGAAATGTTCAGGGAAATGAGAGAGGCTACAAAAATTAAAAAAAACTCAACAATGATGTGTTTCACAGTTGTAGCCGTGTTAGTCTGTATCGGCAAAGACAACAAGGAGTTCTTGTGGCACTTTAGAGACTAACAAATTTATTTGGGCATAAGTCTTCGTCTGCTAAAACACACTTAATCAGATGTGGGGATTTCAACGATCCCCATTTTGACTGCATGTATGTCACCTCAGGATGGGCTGTAGAGATAAAGTTTCTTGACACCTAATCTGACTACTTCTTGGAGCAGCTTGTCATGGAACCCATCGGTATTCACAGCTGAGGATGTGAGGGAGATTCCCAAACCTGAGCCATTTTTTTGAAGTGACAAATCTGAGGAACTGTCCTAGATTGAGGTTTCATTAGAGGAGGTTTTGGAACAAATTGATAAATTAAACAGTAATAAATCACCAGGACCAGATTGTATTCACCCAAGAGTTCTGAATGAACTCAAATGTGAAATTGCAGCACTAACTACTAACTGTGGTTTGTAGCCTATCATTTAAATCAGCTTCTGTACCAAATGACTGAATTTTTAAAAAGGGCTCCATATGTGATCCTGACTTCAATATTGGGCAAACTGGCTGAAAATATAGTAAAGAACAGAATTGTCAGACACATAGATGAACATAATTTAGTGGGGAAGAGTCAACACAGTTTTTGTAAAGGGAAATCATGCCTCACCAATCTACTAGAGTTCTTATGTTTTTGTGTTCTTATCAGCTGGCTCCAGGACCGAAGAAGAAAGAGCTGCTTTCTCATATCCTCAGGCACTGAATCAAAAAGTTGGCTGGACATGAAGAAAGGGGCAAATGTCTTCTCTGTTCAGTGCATCTCTGAGAAAACTGTTGCTGCTCAACAAACAAAAATAAATAAAGAACCAGAAGTATCCAGGAAACCTGCTTCTCCAATGTACCAAAACAAACTAGGATCACACTTCGTATTATAATGATTTAAATTCTGTCTTGATAAATGAATTAGCAGGGTACAACCACCATCTTGCAATATTAAAGGTCTTCCCATTCAAAGAACATTGCTGTAAAGCATAGGTGACAACTCCATGGGTACTCCAGAGCTGAAGTGCCCACCAAAAAAAAAAAATGGCATGCTCAGCAATAGGTGGCAGAAGCACATGCATGGCGCACAATGAAACTAGAAGGCACAAAGGACCTGCTGGCAAAAACAAAAGTCAGCACCTCTGCTGTAAAGGGTTGCTGTAGCATCACTTCTTTTCTGGCACGGGTATTGTCAAAGAATACCTGACCTAAATGGTATCAGGATTACTGAAGAAAACTGAGAAGCAACTATGAGGACAACACAAAAAGAAACAAGATTTCTATGCTTCCTTGGAAAAAATGCATCCGATGAAGTGAGCTGTAGCTCATGAAAGCTTATGCTCAAATAAATTTGTTAGTCTCTAAGGTGCCACAAGTTCTCCTTTTCTTCTTGGAAATATTAGTAATCAAAGTCTCCAGATGCACTGTAACATCAAGGCAAAAAAACTGGAGATACAGATTGTTAAAGACTTTTGAAAAGCATCAGAGGGTAACTCAGATCCACATTTGGCTTTATCAGCTAATAATGCAGCACCATTAGAATGTGGATTGTCTCCTGCAGAACTATTAATGGTAACTACAAAATGTTTACAGGAGGATTTTTTTGCATCAATAAAGAGCAATACAACAATGAGGTCTTGCATACAAATGGAAGTGCAAAAAAACATTTTAAGAGAACAAACCATCTAGTTTAATTGGTAAAGAATATAGCAAGTATAAAGAGACTTTAAATCTGAAACAAAAGGGCTATAATTCTAAAGCAAGCTATAACTCCACTTATATTATGTTATAATTGAGAATTGACACATTTCCATAAGAAATAGATTCTTGGAACAGGAAACTTCTTTCTTGAAAGAGATTCCATAACAGTGTGCTGTGGCATAATCCACCAATGAGTTTTGCAGGTCATTCAAACAAGTGTCCATGTAACACCAATAGACCCCAGTCATCGAAGGGCAGAACTGAACCTGGGACCTCTGAAACTTAGTACATGAGTCTCTCCTGTATCAGCTAAAAGCCATATGACTATTAGCTAAGGCTGCCGAGAAAACTCATTAATCTTTCTCTAAGTAGTCTCTGTGCCACTACATGGGACAGAGCACCACACCCAGGTGGTGTGTGGGTTACATCCGCACATCACAATGTGTTCTATGTAAGCCACTGTTTTACAGAAAAAGGAGATGTTGTATTTTACCTTATCAAATGTTTGACCAGAGAAATCACCCCTCTGGAACCTGGGGTGCTGCTTCTCATTATATTGTTGCAGGTATCTCTGCTTCTTAGCTGGTGGCTACACTTTTGGTGTCCAGCAGTGCCCTTCCTGCACTGAAATGCTAAAATTAAGAAGTTGAGAAAACTCAACAGATGATTTACAGATGATTACTTTATTTTAATCTTAACTTTTTCATGAAAAATAATTGACTAAAATATTTTTGCTGAAAATGTTTTGGTCAAAATTCTCAAGGTTTTTTAAATTTTTTTTCATAACAAAAAAGCAAAAATCAAATAGAATGTTAGTGTTGGAAGGGAACTCAGGAGATCATCTTAAACAACCCCCAGCTCAAAGCAGGACCAATCCCAATATTTGCCCCAGATCTCTAAATGGCCCCATCAAGGATTGAACACACAACCCTGGGTTTAACATGCCAATGCTCAAACCACTGAGCCCTCCCCTGCATACATACACTTGGTTAAGAAAGTAACAAATTTGGGATATTTAGCCCCTCCTGCTTTTTCCCCCTATTACCAGTGGGGCAGGGAAGAGAAAAATGTGTACCATCCCCCCCCCCCAAAAACCCAAAATGTATTCAGTTTTTGAGAAAGGTTTTACTAGCACTCATCATAGATGACCTGCATAATCCACTCCTGGCTTCTCCTCACAAGTAATGAAGCCATTCAAAAGTATGCTAATTGAACTTTATATTGCACCATACCATGATGTATCTGTTTATAGAATGAAATAGATATTATGGACCATATGAAGATGCTAACAAGTCAAATCTATGCAGTGCATATACACTGACAAGAGACAATGTAATACATGTAAAATACCAAGTTATGACAAAGAAAAAAAGAAACATGTGGATTAAAATCAATAAAATATAGATTTTTTTTGCTACAGGAAGCATATTACCTAGAAATTCAATTTCAGATTTTGTATTTCAGTCAAGAAAAAAAAAATCTTTGCTTTAAATAGGATTTAAATCTCTCTCTTGCTAGTAATGTAGAGTTTCTCCACCTTCCACTTATTCATTTATAACAGAACTAGTCTTTACAATCACCTTTTCCTTATGGTTTTCTACTGCTGATACTAGAGGTGAAATTCTGCTCTTGGTTTTCAGAGCCTCATGAGGATGGGTTAGGTAAGGGATTGCATGTTAGTGGCTTAGCAGATAGTCCCTGAACAACATGGTTATTGCAGTCTGCAGAGCTACTTACTACAGTATCTAAAGGAATTAACATGCTTTTCCCAAGCCCCTGCTGGTGGATGTTGGTAGTCACACAGGTGGCCATCAGTTTAGCCATGCCCCCTACACAACCAAGTAATGCTGCCAGACGTGTGCAAGACAGGGAGGAGTGAGGGATGTGAATGGGGTTGGGAATCAGGAGACGCTGAGTTCTAATCCAATAGTCTAATACCACAGACTATGTGCCATTTGGGGAGTTACTTTGCCTTTCTGAGTTACTGTATCCATAAAACTGGATTAGTAATACTTACTTTCTTACCTCCCAAGAGTGTTTGTAAAGTTAATGGCTGTACAATGCCTTGAATATTTAATAGTTACCTATCATAAGGTAGGCTTGCACCCAGCTATAGTGTGCTCCATCTACCCAGGCTTCTTTCCCTCAGTGCACAAGCACAAGACACGTCTGAATTATGCTTTGTAGCCAGTATTTTTTCTTACTATAAACAGATAAATAGTTTGATATATGGAATAATTCTCCAGGAATCTTCATCTAGAACTTATGGTACTCATCCACTCACAAATTTATTTACCTACTTGACAGGCAATTCACATCTTTAATGGAAACTGATTATTGTTTGATTTTTTTCATTATTATGTCAATTGTGCTTTGGAACCACCTATGTTGCACAATAAATACATTAGTGATTTGAGCATCTGGTTTCTGTCATTTGTTCTACTCAGTAGGCAAGAGCAGTGATATATGTCATACATAATCACACACAAATTGAATGATCAGAAATATATTGATACCAACAGCTGAGAACATACTTTAAAACACTGACACTGTGATGACTGTAACTAGGAGCTGATTTAAAGATTCAGAAAATAATCTCAAAGAATTCGTAACTGAGTGCTAAATCCATATAGGGAATTAGGCTCTAACTGCCAACGTCTAAAGTCCAAAAGTCAGATCCTCAAACTCCCTGCTCAGCTGCCTGCCTAAACCTGTAGGCATCAAAATTTCCTAGGCATGAATGTTTCCAGGGGTAAGGTTCTCTAGATCAGTGCTACTCAAAGTGGTGGTCCGCGGACTGGTGCCGGTCTGCGAGCCATCGGCTGCTGGTCTGCGTGCACATTGGGGGAAAAAATTGCCGGTCCTCCACATCAGATAGCTTGAGAAGCACTGCTCTAGATGCCTAAATTTCTGCCAGTTGATGGCTTTGCATATGTGCCACTACTGATCTACAGTGCCTAAGTCCCAGTGTAACAGTGTTTCTTGCCTTAAGGCTCTGGGATTTAGTTTATTGCTGGGGAAAATTTTCATTTTTTTTTCAAACAAAATTTGAGTTTCTGAAATGGAAAATTATTTGATGAACCACAGAAGTTAGAGATGGGAAAGGCCTATGTAGGTCATCCAATCCATTTCCACATTGATGTAGGATTGTTCCCTACAAAACATTTTTTAGCATATTGTCCTGTCTGATTTTAAAATGTCCAAACAATGAAGCTTCCACCACTTGGGAACATGATGGATCAGAGCATGCGTCTATCTAGTCCAACAATCTGTTTCAGACAGCACCCTGGACCAAAAGCTATAGAGAAAGGTGGAAGAAACCTTCGAGTAAGTAGACAGGTAAGTAACTAGAGGTGTCAGGGAATGAATTGCTCCAAAGGAAAAGTAAATTAAATTTATTGCTATCATTGATAAAGTGATAAGGGGCATCTTAATCTCCCCTCCATCCTCTGCACTGGCACAGGTCTGTTTTCATATCTGATTGGCTCTCCACTATAGAAACTTTGAAAATAGCAATCCTGACAGGTCTAGGATCTATAGTGCATATATTTATTTATTTATTTGAATTTTTCACTGTTATTTCCTGCTTGTGCTTCTTAGCCTTCTGCTGTGCCTACTATTATTGTACTCACTCATGTTTGCAGTTCTTTCCAATTTAATATCATCTGTGAATTTTTGCTCTTTGATTACATTTTAAATAATTAATGTATATGCTAAATAAGACTAGATTTAATATTGAACCTATCATAACCAGGGAAGTATTCAAGCACCTATTCTTTATTTATTATCTAAGTGCTAAAATTTCTGTTACTATTTTTGTCTAATTTAAGAAAATCTGTGGCAGTATAACATTGCACAGATGCTATCTAAATACCTACATTTAAGATATAGAGATATTGCTGCTTTGCTTCCGGATTCTTAAAAAAAACCCCTGCTTCTGGTTGCTTAATTGAACTAGTAATTACTCTTGAACATGTGGGTTGGTTGTTTTCTGCTTGAAATAATTACTCAATGAAGCCTTCACCAGGGCTATCAGCAGGAAGCAAACAATTGGTGTATTGGTAAGAGTTTATAAAGCATTTGTGTGTTTTGCCCGATGGAGGAACAGATGGGTGTATAATGCACACAAAAACTGGCTACATGATTTCAGGTCTCAACCAGCAGCCACAGCTGAAATGCACAAGAATCAGTTGTAACCATTCCACAGCTGCCAGCTTCCAAGAAGTTTGACTAAGTGATCTAAAGACAAATTCTTAAAGCACATACTCTGATTTTATCCAAGTTTTCCTCTCCAAAATGTGAGCAAAGGGGGCTTATTCTTGCAAAGGAGTTTTATAACAATCATCAACATTCGCTGAGTTATATTTGTAACTCCCCAAAGAATAATGGGAAACTAGTTCCCCAAATCAGAGTTTTGTCAGGCTCATTCATGGGCTTAGTTATTGTTTTGTTCTTTCAATATTTGTACTTTTTTGATACCTGTTCTCTGTTTACATAATTGCTGTCTTTTAACTTATGTAAGGCAGGTGACATTCTTGTATGACTTTTTTCCATAGTTTAGCATTGCTGTACATATTCAAATATCTAATCCTGTCTATGGTACTTCTAAAATGTTAATGGTTTTATACCCTGTTGTAGTGCATATTTTCCAATTAGAATGTTGCAATTTCTGATTCCTGTCATATGTGTCAATTTTTACCACATGTGCAATATTATGTCTCCTTCCCCATATATCTGACATTTCAGTCTCACCATGTTAATGATAGAATCACAAGTTGTATATGTAGAGTCAGAATGTGCTTTGGTTTGCTGGAAGACATTGCTGTATTAATTTGGGGTTCAGACTTCAAGCTAGCAATATGAAATACCATGAATGTTACCTAAGGGCATGTCTACACTGCATCACATTTCAGAGTAATGGGGTGCAAATAGCAAAGTGCTGTGTTACAAATAGCAAATAGCAAAGAGCTGTGTTGTAACTTGCTGTGGGTGCAAACATAATGGTCACAAGATCACACTAATGTACTCTTATTTGAAGAGAGCCACAGTAGTTCATACTCATGACCTTTAAGTTTGTGCCTTCAGTATCCACACAGGCAAGTCACAACACATACCCCATTCTCACCAATTAGCCCAAACTGTGGGACATCGTAGACATGCCTTAAGTCAAAGTGATTACTGGAGAGAAAAAATATAGTAGATAAATAGTCTTGATCCTGTGATTAGCACAGTGTAGCAATTTACAACATTAGCACAACTCCAAGCTAATAAGAGGTTCCATTAGTTCATATTTTGGCCTCTAGATTATAGTAGGGTTGTTTTTGTTTTTTTTAAAAGAGGACATACAACTTCTGATGAAAAGGGATGTGTTTTTCAGAAGTTCTGAAGAGATCAAGTGAATAGACACCATTTACAATCCTTTTCAAATGCAGAACAAATCTTTTTGTCTGTAGCAGGGAACTAATACACAGAAACTTGAAGGAATGTCAGGGAACAAACAGAAGGTGAACCAGAAGGATGTTCCATGCAGAAAACATGGGGCCTTAGAGTCACCACATTCATCTGGAGAAACACTTTGAACAAGCACATCAGGACTAATGAGAGTTTTAGTGAGATTCTGTTTGAATTTGCAAGGCATTAGGTAGAGTTTAGGGTTTGTGCTACAACTGCAGCTTTAAAAGCAAACTAGGAAAATATATTTGCAGGAGTAATTAATTTAGAAAGCATTTTGACAGAATGGAAGACAAAACAGAGAATGAACAATCCTAAATTTAAAAAATAAAGGTTGGGGCCTTGAACAAATAAACAGATCTCTGGGAAGCTTGCTAAAAGACAATATACTACTAAATTACTATAAGGTAGAGAACAGAGTGAATGCTAAAGAAAGGATTTGCAAATATTTGCTTTAATTTGTAAAGGAATTTGCTTTGGTCCATCTCATATATTTTTTATGTTTGCTTTCCAGGATCTATTCCATATTCCAAGAGATTAAGATCCATTAATGTTAATTGAAAACAAGTTTCCAAGTCACATGTATGAGTATGTATAGAAACAGAATTCGCTATAAGTAAGTATTCCTGATAGCATGCTTACTTAATTTGGGGCGGGAGGGGGGGACAATATTATTTGCTTTGTCTGAACAATCACAATGGGACAACAGAGTTCATATTTTGAGTATTGAATGCTTCAAAGAGTTATTTATGATCAATCCACCTACATAAATATGAAAAATCTGATAAATTAAAAGAAATTATAATCTGCTGTCAGATATTCCACAAGTAGAAGGCGAGGCTAAATTTTTCAGAAATTATTCAGTGTGAACTATTTACTCATCAATGGCAGAAAGTTAAAAAAAAATCAAATCAAGGCAAGAATTTTAAAATGATTTGGCTGTATCTGGTCATAGAGGAAGATGCTTCATAGCTTCATAGTACTGGTTGTTGCTAAACACACCAGAAGGAAGCTTTTGATTGATGCAATACTTTTGATACTGAGATGATGATACTGGGCCATTCAGTCCCACTCAGCTCCCTTGGTGCCACTCAGGTAACGCAAAGTGAGAAGAGATTGCTTGTCACTTCCTTACCAGTGTAGGAAAGTTATCAGCAGGTGTAAAGTCAGTGGACCTGGAAGTTCCATCACTATAGCTTTAAGTGTGTGTGTGTGTGTGTGGGGGTGACGGTGCCCCCCATAAGGCTTTATGGAAATATGCTTTTATATATATATATAACGTAACTGGAATATGTTTTATGCTACATATGCCATGTAACATATCTCTGTAGAGGTTCTGATCTACTGAATTTATTAATCCTATTTGCACGCATGTATCATTTTTGTATTTGAAGTTATGAATATTGGCTCTATACTTGTCTGATTCTAAGTAGGTTTTAGTGAAGCAGTTAGTCAGCTTCCTGAGAAAAGATTATCCTCAGTATCCAATCAACAAGCCCTTAAGCCAACAATGAACTTGGAGACACCAATCCACATCTGGGCTTTCCCAGGAAGGTGGCTTGGCTGGCAAGGAACTCAGTCATGCATGGACATGTGACTTCCCTAGGTGATGCCAAAACTCCATTTTGTAGCTGGACTTTGCATAGGAGAGAGGAGGAGGTCTCCACCCACAAGAGAAAGTCTATTTAAACCCCTGGGAGACCCCTCCATTTTGTCTTCAGCTGGCTAAAGAGAGAGCCTCTTCACCACCTGAAAGAAACTGGAACAAAGGACAGTAACTACAGGGGGTGTGAGTGACTGCTGAACCGAGACTAGAAGGAGATTAATCCGTAAAAGAGAGTTTACTGGAACTAGTGAGATTTTTATCTGTATTCAGTTTTATTACCGTACTAGACATAGACTTGCGTGTTTTATTTTATATTTTATATTTTCTTGATAAGTAGTATATAAAAGTATTTAACAATAACGTATGGGGAAAACTGTGTCTTTAAACATTTTATCTTGTAGTATTAGAACATTCTCTGATATTTTCATAATTTTTTTTATACCAGTATAGACTTATATACTATCAGGTCACATACTAAGAACTGTTAAAAGGAATACAAATTCAAATTATGATAGCTGTATTCTCCTAAATGAATTCTGTACTATGAAAAATGCAGTCTGAGCAGTTTGTATGAAATAACCAACTTGGAATTAGAGTTAGAAATACACAGAAACTTCCAGACAAAATTGCATTTCCTTTCACTCCTTTTACCCCAAAAAGAAACAGGAAGACCTTGTCCTCAAACCTGTCTGATTGACTGCTGTTGAATGCTAGCAATCAGCTGTGGGATTTGACAGAGTGAAAGTGATATATCAACTCAACACTATGTTTTAAAACCCTGACAGAGTGATTCTGAAATCCTTCTCTTTAGTGGATCTGTGTAAAAACCAAATTTGATTAAGAAATTTATCTGTTCCTCACATAAAACTGTCAAAGGTTTACTAGTTGAACTGAGATTTGTATACATCCGCAGAAGTGATATTTCTATACTATATTTACCTTCATCTAGGATGAACACTAGGGGCTTATGCATTTTGATTCAGATTCTTTCACCTTCAAAACCTGTTGTTTCTGGTAACTGTGTCGAAGCATCAGGTGATCAGTATCACCCACAGTTTCTGAGGCAGGTCTAAAAGGCAAAATACTCCTGTTACTATTCTTGCATAATCTTCTGTATTCAGCTAGCTCTGATATTCATCATATTATTTCTACAAGAGTTCTAAGCCTGCAAATCTCCAAATGAAGTACTGTGCTAAGTAATTGTAATAGGAAAATTCCCTTTATGTCTTTAGATACCACTGATCAAGAATTTAATAGCTTTCATAAATACTGCTTTAAGAAGCATTATCAGCCATTTTTAAAAGGATTTACAATCTTGGGCAACTTCTGAAATGAATTAGAGGATTTTTTTTAGATTAAATGCTATGGGCAACTTTAAAAGACATATATTCTTTTTTTATTACTCTTTGCAAAATTTAAACGTTATTGGAAGGACATGATGTTTAGATGTAATATGCATCAATCAATTGTTGAAAATGAAAAAAAATCGTTTTTAAATAGGATTACTAGCCTTAACAGTTTGTCTCTTTTGAGCTCTGAATTGTTTTTGTTTTGTTTTTGTTTGTTTGTTTTTTAAGTGCCTGAGACTTGGGGCAGAAATTTCATGGCTTAGCCTAAGAGATAGTCTGGTCTTCACTCTAAGGCTGTCAAAAGTGATACTCCCTATAAAATATTATATATTAGTACTTAGAAACCACATAAAACATATGAAATAACCTTAGCATCAGTAAATATGTATTATCACTCCAAATTAAACCATTCATTATGACAGTCTGAGAAAGGTTGAGTTTATACTTCGGCTAGGTGTCTTGCAAATGAAAAGCTATTTAAGAGCTAAAATCAATTGGCTATATAATACCATGTTTTCTGAAGGGAATAATATAGGAAAAGATGACTGGAAGTTGTTTGTTAAAATGGTAAAATGAGATTTTACCTCTGGATATTATCAGCCCAGACATTCATCATTATAAACCACTTCATTTTTATTTTATTATATTGATTTACCTTAGCACCCAAGACAGTTTGTCCTCCTACAAAATTCAGAAAAGATTGATTTACTTAAATTATTCAATACTTTAGTTTATGGCCATTATATCATTTAACACTTTAGACCAAATCAATGCAACTTTCATAAATTGCTATCTGCATTCAGTAGGTTTTGCAGATATATTTTGGTGGAATCATTAATCTGGTCTAAGCTGTTGTTTTATAAATAACTTCTTTTAAAACAATGAGAGTGTATATATAGTAAAAGACGGAAATGTGTATAGATAAAATGAGTACTTTAACTTAGTCTGAGACACCCTATGCATTAGAATGCAGTTTTAGGCTTGTAACAATATCATTCTCACATAGCTGAAAGATATACTACTGTATGTTTCTATAAAGCTTTTCTTTCTTTAACTTTAAACAGTGATCATATGTGAAGATTAAACATGTTTTTAGCAGAGTTGTCCATCCTGAGAAGTTTTGAGGAAAGAAATATCAGAAGGGACAATTCTTTAGATCAAATACAGTATTTGAAAGATTGTGGGAGTGCTACAGATCATATTTTATTCAAATGTATCCAGTAGAAACATCACTTAGAGTGTGATAACCCCCATGATGAGACAAGACACAAGCATTACGTTCTTGTTGCAGCAGGACAGGCCAATTGAATTAATAGAAATTATGATCCTGATCTTCCATTCTTTGTTCACCTTGATCTCCCCAACAAGGCCTGAATCAAAGCCCATTAAAGTCAGTGAAAAGAGTCTGACTGATATAAGGTTTCAGAGTAGCAGCCGTGTTAGTCTGTATTTGCAAAAAGAAAAGGAGTACTTGTGGCATCTTAGAGACTAACAAATTTATTAGAGCATAAGCTTTCATGCATCCGATGAAGTGAGCTGTAGCTCACGAAAGCTTATGCTCTAATAAATGTGTTAGTCTCTAAGGTGCCACAAGTACTCCTTTTCTTTTTGACTGATATAAATAATCTTTGGATCAGGTCCATACACATCAATGAAGGTTTGAGTGTAGAGGCAATTGGACCTTGCATTTATATGTTACTACATTTATATTAAATTGGGGAAATTGTTGAGCATTCAGATCTTGTAAATAAAATCATTTCTCTGAGTGGGAAGATTGTTCTCTTTGTTAAATAAGCTGTTTTTTTCTGAAACAATGTAAACTAGTTTCTTGGGAAAAAAAGCTTTAAGACCTTTACATCATCCCCATTACTACAGGTTATCACAACACAGCAGTAAATACTGTTTTCTTCCTTTTGCAAGAAAAAATTCATATCTAGTTTCTACATTATATGCACCCTTAATGATATTTTGTTATGGATTTAGAACTTTTTAGTAAACAGACTTACACTTTGGACTCACACAGTAGTAGCGTTGTAGAGCTTGTCCACACAATGCAACAATGCACACTGCAGGGGTATAATTTCTAAAGTGCACTAACTTTTGTGCACTAATTGGTTCACATAGATCCTGCTGATGTGCACTAAAGGTTCCTAATGTGCTTTACTGTAAAACACTAGGGAAGCGCACATTGCTGTTCTGTGTAGACACGCGTATTCCAATTGCAAATGTAATGATCTAACTAATGTTCTAAAGGAGCAGCTTTACTAGGTTAGCTATAAGAAGCATACCATCTGACCAGGTTCACATCACCTCATTTGATAGCAGTGGTACATCTCTGTAATGTACTGGAATACATGGCTGAAGATGATCCTTTAGCTCATAATTTAGTTCCTAAGAAGACAAAAAAAACACAGGCAACTTTTTGAGCAATGTAAGGAGTGGACCCAAGTAATCTGAATTGGAAGCCTTTGTCAGGTTAATGCCAACATAATTCTTGATCATTTATAGCTTTTGCATATTTTATTGTTTTACAGTATTATTAATTAATCATTAACATTTTATATTATATTAAAGGTATATTTTCACAAAGGGATGGAAACAACGAAACTAAAGCTGGCTACTATTTTAGTGGATGGCAGGATGAATTGTTCCAAATAGGTGAACTCCTGCTCCATCTTCCATTTGCTGTGGTTCCAGTACGTAAGTTGAGGGCTGCACATGAAGAGGGTACACACGGATTCCCACTCCATGGTAGAGAGTCTGAGTTCTTTGGTAGTCTATTTTCCATGACTAAATGTGGATATAACCAGGGGATCTACAAACTACCAAATCCACTTCCCACAGACCCCAGGTGTAGAGACATAGTTCATGGACTCTCTAGCCACTATTAAACATTCAAATGAAAAAATTATCACAAAAAGGAAATTATACATGATTAAATTCTGAAGAAATTTCTAATGCAAAACAACTATGTATCACGGAATCATAATTACAGATGCAGCCAATAGTTTTGATTGAGTTGTTGCTTTGTTGTAACATGTACCATTCCCATACCAAAGAAACAGATAAAAAGCCCCTTACATTTAGGGTGTACTGTTTGAAAGGAATTATTTCCATCATCTTCTCAAAACATATCTCCATTACCCTCCTTTATTACTAGGCAGGCAGCAGTTGCACAAGAACATTACCAATATGTCATTTTAGTTCATTCTTATCCTTCATTCTCACAAATATAGTTGCTATTATTTGCTTCTCCAAGTTAACTGTCTTTTAGTTCTGCATTCTTGTAGCAAGAATATTGGTCATTAAATTAATCTTAATGAGATTTTTTCAGAATAATCTTATTAGAGATGATTTTATTACGAGATAGCCTTACATAAAACATTATCATTAACAGTGCATCAAGATGTCACTTTAGATCAATTTTGTCACAGGATCTGAGACAAATGCATTATATGCTAACCTCCCTTAAACTGAGTTTTGGTCTGTATATTGTACATTAGACAATTAGTATTTTTGCTTCTGAAAACTGCAAATAAAGTCTTTTCTAGGTGAACTATTATGAATTTAGAGACAAGAAGAGTGAAGTAATATCTTTTACTGGAGAGAGAGACAAGTTTTGAGCTACACAGAGCTCTTCTTCAAGTATGGAAAAGGTACAAAAAGTGTTGTTTAGCATAAGTAGTTAGTTCATACTCTAAGAGACCATTCAAGGTGAAATCCCATTACATTCAAAACGAAATACCCATTAACACCCATGTAGATATTGGACAAAAAAGGGGGTTAGTGGGTTACAGATTGTTTTAATAAGCCATAAATCCAGTGTCTTTATTAAGACCATGATTTTTAGCGTCTAGCAAATGTAAGTTCCTAGGCTCATCTTCTGAAAGTGTTTTGCAGGTTTTCTGTAAGGATGAGGACTGATAGGTCAGATATAAGTGATTGCTTTGTGAAAAGTGTTGGGGAGTTTTTGTCTTTTATCATTTTCCTGTGTGAGTTCACTCAAGATAATAATGATTGTCTGGTTTCAGCCACATAGTTGTTATTGGGGCATTTAGTGCACTGGATGAGGTACACCACATGTTGTGATAGGTTTGTGTAGAATCCATGGATTTTGAAAGGTGTGTTATGGTGGGTATTTATCATTGTAGCATGGAGATATGTCTGCAGGTCTTGCATCTGTTATTTTATCAGGGTCTGGTGCTGCTTTAGTTGATGTGTCCTGGTCTGTGGGGAAAAACGCTTCTGATGATGAGGTTGGAGAGGTTGTGGGGTTTGAAGGCCAGAAGAGGGGGTCAGGAAAGATTTCTTTCAGGCTTGGTTCCTCATCAAGTATGGGTTCCAGTCTGATGTTACCCTCTATGGTTTCCAGCTTAGAGTGGTAGGTGACTATTAGGGGTGTGCTGTCAGAGGGGGTTTATTTCTATATTGAACAAGGTTGTCTCAGGGTATTTGAGTGGCTTGTTCCATGAATTTAACAGTGACACTCCGAGTACCTTTCCCAGACCCGAGTAAGAGCTCTGTGTAGCTCAGAACCTTGTCTCTCTTACCCACCTTGACTCTCTAATATCCTGGGATTGACACAGCTATAGTGATACTGCATATATTTTATGAACTTGAAATTCAAGCAAGGGAGCTCAAGCAGTACATAACCATAAATTTTAACTTTCGAAAAATCTCATATTTGATATATATCTTCAAATGGCTTCAGTTTTTGCTAACCACATTCTTTCTCTCTTTCTCCCCTCACCCCATTTATTACCGTAGTAATTAGTAGAAGCATCTCACAGTAATGTTTGAATGCATATAAAAACATTAAGCTTCCTGGCTCATTACTGGTCCCTGCTCCTGAAAAGATAATTCAAAGTGCAAAGAGTCAGCCTTATCTTATAGCAGAGGAACAGAATCCCAGGCTAGCACCTGGCCATAAGAGATCCACTGTGTAATCTATAATTAGTGACCAGTTACAGATGGTGATACTGCAGATCAAGATATGACAGTGCTATATGTAGCTACAGTTGTGTTTTCTGTATACTGCACCTTTAAATGCAAAAAGCCTGCTTGACTACCTGTCTGCTGGAGGAGGGCAGTCTATAGTTAGATTCAAGATGGGGGGAAATGAATGCTTATACAGACAAGATGAAACAAAAAATTCCTCTATGGTAAAGCTGTAGGCCCAGAGAACTGTGCTTTCAGCTTCCAGTAAACCTCTCAAATACTACCCCAAGAAGCTTGGAACCTAAAATTGTAAAAAGAACTGCCTGCATGTGAATTATAATTCCTTTCCATTTGAAAAGCAATTATGCATAAAATACTAAAAACCATTAGTGAGGATTACTAGATTTGTTTTAAATAATGTTCACCAAATTAGTTTCAGAAACATTTTGTAATGAAAATTACCTACCTGATTTCAGCATAGTGCACTTAAATTTTACTTCAAAGTATCTGTGAAATTTCAAATGTTAATTTGAATAGGCTGGAAAATCAAACTTGCATTATTTTAGAGAAATAATTATGGTAAATTGAGAGTTGCATAAAACTTTTGAAATAATGGTTAAAATGTAACTGAGCTTTACTTATTATATAGTTAATGAGAATAACATGAGGGGGAAAGGAGTCCAGGAGAGCTGGCTGTATTTTAAAGAATCCTTATTGAGGTTACAGGGACAAACCATGCCGATGTGTAGAAAGAATAGTAAATATGGCAGGTGACTAGCTTGGCTTAACTGTGAAATCCTTGCTGATCTTAAACACAAAAAAGAAGCTTACAAGAAGTGGAAGATTGGACAAATGACCAGGGAAGAGTAAAAAATATTGCTCGGGCATGCAGCAGTAAAATCAGGAAGGCCAAATCACACCTGGAGATGCAGCTAGCAAGAGATGTTAAGAATAACAAAAAGGGTTTCTTCAGGTATGTTAGCAACAAGAAGAAAGTCAAGGAAAGTGTGGGACCCTTACTGAATGAGAGAGGCAACCTAGTGACAGTGAATGTGGAAAAAACTAATGTCCTCAATGCTTTTTTTGCCTCTGTGTTCACGAACAAGGTCAGCTCTCAGACTGCTGCACTGGGCAGCACAGCATGGGGAGGAGGTGACCAGCCCTCTGTGAAGAAAGAAGTAGTTCGGGACTATTTTGAAAAGCTGGACAAGCACAAGTCCATGGGGCCAGATTCGCAGCATCCGAGAGTGCTAGAGGAGTTGGCGGATGTGATTGCAGAGCCACTGGCCATTATCTTTGAAAACTCATGGTGATCAGGGGAGGTCCCGGACGACTGGAAAAAAGCTAATGTAGTGCCCATCTTTAAAAAAGAGAAGAGGAGGATCTGGGGAACTACAGGCCAGTCAGCCTCACCTCAGTCCCTGGAAAAATCATGGAGCAGGTCCTCAATTCTGAAGCACTTAGAGGAGAGGAAAGTGATCAGGAACAGTCAGCATGGGCAATTCATACCTGACTAATCTAATTGCCTTCTATGACGAGATAACTGGCTCTGTGGATGAGGGGAAAACAGTGGACGTGTTGTTCCTTGACCTTAGCAGAGCTTTTGACACGGTCTCCCACAGTATTCTTGCCAGTACGTTAAAGAAGTATGGGCTGGATGAATGGACGATAAGGTGGATAGAAAGCTGGCTAGATTGTCAGGCTCAATGGGTAGTGATCAATGGCTCCATCTCTAGTTGGCAGCCAGTATCAAGTGGAGTGCCCCAAGGGTCGGTCCTCGGGCTGATTTTGTTCAATATCTTCATTAATGATCTGGAGGATGGTGTGGATTGCACCCTCAGCAAATTTGCAGATGACACTAAACTAGGAGGAGAGGTAGATACACTGGAAGGTAGAGATAGGATACAGAGGGCCCTAGACAAATTAGAGGATTGGGCCAAAATAAATCAGATGAAGTTCAACAAGGACAAGTGCAGAGTCCTGCACTTAGGACGGAAGAATCCCATGCACTGCTACAGACTAGGGACCGAAGGGCTAGGCAGCCGTTCTGCAGAAAAGGACTTAGGGTTTACAGTGGATGAGAAGCTGGATATGAGTCAACAATGTGCTGTTGTTGCCAAGAAGGCCAATGGCATTTTGGGATGTATAAGTAGGAGCATTGCCAGCAGATCGATGGACATGATCGTTCCCTTCTATTTGACATTGGTGAGGCCTCCTCTGGAGTACTGTGTCCAGTTTTGGGCCCCACACTACAAGAAGGATGTGGAAAAATTGGAAAACATCCAGCGGAGGGCAACAAAAATGTTTAGGGGACTGGAACACATGACTTATGAGGAGAGGCTGGGATTGTTTAGTCTGCGGAAGAGAAGAATGAGGGGGGATTTGATAGCTGCTTTCAACTACCGGAAAGGGGATTCCAAAGAGGATGGATCTTGACTTTTCTCAGTGGTAGCAGATGACAGAACAAGGAGTTTCTCAAGTTGCAATGGGGGAGGTTTAGGTTGGATATTAGGAAAAACTTTTTCACTAGGAGTGTGGTGAAACACTGGAATGCGTTACCTAGGGAGGTGGTGGAATCTCCTTCCTTAGAAGTTTTTAAGGTCAGGCTTGAAAAAGCCCTGGCTGGGATGATTTAGTTGGGGATTGGTCCTGCTTTGAGCAGGGGGTTGGACTAGATGACCTCCTGAGGTCTCTTCCAACCCTGTTATTCTAGGATTCTATAGTTATATTAAAGGATTTAGAATAAGATTGCCACAAATCTTAATCAGCAGTGCAAGGAAGTGAGGGGGCATTAGGTCCCCTTGTTTGGCCTGTCCAGATTGTGTCTCTGACTGTGGAAGGAGAACAGGGACTACTTGTCCAATGCTGTCTTTTGTGAACATGGGGAGTAAAGACTGGGAAGAGCTGTTCTTTCCCTAGTCCCACTCACCAGCCAGAATAACTGGCCAGTTGTACAGTGGGGAATAAAGCTGCCTCACAAAAATGGGGGAAACAGATTAACTTACTTACCTCACACCCTGCAGCACTGGGGAAGGAGGAAAGAAATTGGGACTCTGAGGGCAAGTATACATTACAGCACTACATCAGCGCAGCTGTGCCGCCGTAGCATATTTGGTGAAGATGTGCTGTGCTGACAGGAGAGTGCTCTCCTGTCAGCATAATTACTCCACCTCAGCAAGAAGCAGAAGCTATGTCACGGGGAGACCATCTCCGGCTGACATAGTGCGGTGTGGACAGCACAAAACTCGTGTCACTCGGAGGGAGAGGGGATTTTTCACACCCTGAGTGACGTAAATTGTATCGGCTTTAAAATGTTATATAGTCCTGCCCTGAGTAAGTAACTGAATAAGTATTTACCATTACTCCTTGGATGGTACAGCTGTGTGCACACAGCCATCCACCTCCTTTACTTAGGAAAGATTATAAGGTTACAATCTAAACCATAGTGACCATAAACCCACAAGGTGTTAGGACTCTTTCCCCTAAAAGTTTGAACAGATAGATGAAGATTTTAGTACTGAGATTCACACTCACCTTGTGAAGAGTCACATGGATAAAACAAATTTTACTGGTTGGAAAATGCAGGGGTTAATGCTAGTAGCCTGTATAAAAAATCAAGAATCACAATACAAAAACTCTATTATCTTAACATCTACAGAATTTTCCTGCATATCCAAAATGTCAACAGGAAATAACTTTGTTTTATTCCTATTGCTTTTAATAATTTAAATTTCAGAATTTTTTTTAATAAATAAAACAAACTGTAGGAGTTCACTGAGACTGTAATGCTGTCTGTGCAGCCTAAAATATCCTGTTTACTCTACTCTGCAGGAACTGGCTCTGTATATTTTACTTTCAGCTGAATGGAAAAGAAGAAAGAAGGCTACTCTAAGGAGCTGGTTGTCTTACACTAATCATTACAAAAAGTAGTGTAAAACTTAGGGGCCCAGATTCTCAGCTGATGTAAAGCAGCATAGCTCCACTGGAGTCAAGACAATGGATCTTAATGCTAGTCCCTTAAATGAAAAAGAAACAATTCTATAAGGGCACAAAAACCTCAGGATTTTTTCTTAGATTCTTTGATATCCATATAATCAGAGATGTTGGACACAAAAAAGTCTTTTTAGATCACCTACTCCATTCGCTTCTGAGCACCCTATTTAATATGTTTTCTGGTGTTTTATTAAACTTTTATTTTGGCTACAAAAATAGCACAAGTATGAAAGGATAATATGGCTCTTATTCCAACATTCATAAAAACTAAGTGCAATAATTTGTTATATTTTGTTTACCCAGGTACTTCTCATTTTCCTTCTGGCAATTCTGGTGTAAAAACTCTTTTCCTGCATAAGGGTATGTGTGAGGGTTACTCATACGAAGAAAAACACCAACACCCATTTTGATTGCTGTAGAAACAACACTATTTGAGATTAGTTTGTTGTTAATTTTTGTACAGGAAGGATGAATCACAGCATTTGTACTTTAAAAGTTTCTTCTATTCTGAAAATTTGTACCAAGCTGAGAGATATCCCCTATATTTCAAATGGGAAATACTGCTGGAATCAGTAATCTCTCTCAAAATGGATTACACTTCACGTGCAACTGTAGCTGCAGATACTTTGGTATTCCCACCTCTTGTTCTATACTGTAATACCATTTGAAGAGTGTTAAAGAACATGAGTAGGATTCTGATCTGCACAGAGTTGCACTGACACAGGCTACAGAGGGACTGCACAGCCCCTGGAGCTCCGATGTGCAATTCAAGCTGGGTCAGCCATGATTCTTCATGTCATTTCCCAGGATATATTAAATGGTAGCTTCGCCAATTTGTTCAGAGTTCACTGTGCTTCTCATTCTATTTCCAAACAGTTCTGCTTGCTGGTGTAGTTGTGCAGGGCCACAGCCCCCATTTAGATAAAACAGTACCAAAGACTGGGCTAGCAGGAAATTACAGTACTCCCAATGGGATCCTGGTCTATATAGAGCTACGGAGGGGACTTGGGGGGGGCGGGGGATGAGGAACAATTCTTTATGCACCCATATAAGGGCCAGTTGGAATCTATGCATTTAATAGTAACATATTCAAACAAATGTTTCAAATGTTAAAAATAGCTCAAATCCTGCTTATTTCTAGAGAAGTCAGTGGGACAATTCAGGCAATTAAGTAATGTGGGAATAGCTCTACATTTCTTTCTATTCATTCATTGCATCCATATTTTGGATGCTATTTCAGATAATGTTTCTGTCTTCGATAGTTTCTCATGTATATATTCACTTTTCAGAGAACGTTTAAGCTCTTGTCTTACATTTGCCAGATGCTAGTATATCAATCCCAGACATGCACATTTTTCTATCAGAATCAAAAGAAACACATGCAAGATATTTTGTGTGCTAAAAAATCCCAGGTTCACCTGCAGAACACTTGATAATCACAGTCTGCAGACATCTCACAAGAATAAGCGCTCCAGTGGATTTATAGTACAAATGTTTTTACTCCATAACTTGATTGTCAAAAATCAAAGATAAATCCTTACAGCAATATGGTAGATATAAGTCAATGAAGGCATTTAAACTTAAATGTGATTTTCTTGTAGTTCTGTGAAATATTTAGGAATGACTGCAGTCTTATGTGCGTTAGGTTTACTAGTTCATATACATTTGTATACTCTGAATTTCCCAAATGAGAATGTGAACAGAAACATGACCTTGAAATCCATTTGCTCTCAAAAGGGACTTTTTAATTAACAGTCACGTCTGTGCAAAAATGCTATATTTTGCAAAGTTAGCAACAACTTAAACCACATTATTAAATTATGAAAAAAGCACAAGAATCAATGGATCAGTTTAATGCTTCAAAAACTACTGTACAACGATACTCCTTTCCTCGAGAGTCTGACGATGAAATGCCTAAATTTTATGTAATGATGTTATTAAATATTTAATAGTATAATATTTTGAGCACCTTTCCAACATAAATGACATTAAAAATTAACCTGTTTAAACTATTAAAGGTTATCTGAACAAATTCCATTAAAATATGATTTCAAAGCTAATTAAAGATGACACAATATTAGAAGATGCCTTTTTTGAGAGGACTAAATTAATATATTGACTAAAAAAATTAAAAAATGAAGATCAAACGGAACAGCTCAATTCTGTCTGAAGTCTTTTGTTGGATTGTTGGCTGAGATTATGAAACATCATTTTAGTTTAGTACTAAAATCATTTAGTTAGTAACATGGTACTATTGACCCTGAAGAATCCAAAACAGAGTCTAGGTATAATCCCAGGCAAATCACATTGTTAAGTCAAAGTAAAGGCTGTAAACAGCTATCAAATGTATAAAGGGATATTGCCAACTTGAAATAAGCCCCAAAATCAGCTTTTGGAAAGACTTGCCCTCCTAAAACTTTTTAATAAAATAAAAGTTTCCATGTATTTATTTTAAATAAACCCCAGTGAAAACATTACTTTTTTCACCCCCTCCCTAAATCCTCCCTTTGTAGTGTATGTGACCAAAACACAAATATTGAAGAGGAATGTGTGTCTGCCGCATGAGTCCACACTAGAATGCACAGGGCTGCCAGTGAGAGAGTTCCCTTCCCCACTACATCAGGGTGCTTCACACCAGTGGGCTATGATGATGGGCACAATCTGTTGCAGAAATGTTTTCCTTGGGAAACACAAACAGCAGCTCTAAGCACAATTCAGGACTCTCTTGCCTGGGTCCATGGGGCTGCCAATGGTGGGCAGGAGCCCATAAGACTAGGAAGCAACCCCCCACATTCTCTCTGCTGGATGGAGGAGGAGAAAGATGAGATACGCCTCACCAGGAAGAAGGAATTAGCACCCATGCTGGGAACTCCCCATAGGATATTAAAGGCAGATGGTGTTGCTCGTTGGTAGGGGATATATTTCTGAGGTATTTTAAAGGCATATATCATCTTGGTATCTAAGCAGTGACACTAGAACCTATTAAAATAAATAAAACAAGAATTTTCAGATTTTCTCCTCTGCCAGAGCTGTGCTCAAATCAGGGGAAGGGGGGAGCTGGTTACTGATTCTGAGGATAGCCCCCCAAAACATAAAGCAGTTGAAGGGAAACTCTAAATTGCACCACTGGACTATTGTGCTTAGCTTCACCACGCCCCCTCCCACCAGGTGATGTAGGAATCAGCAAGAGCCCAGATGCCCCAGCAGAGAGTTCATTTTTGCCAGAGGAGTTCTGTGCTGGTGATTTGTGTCCGTATGATGGCTCTTTAATGATACCTGAGTGGCACAAAGGTGCTGACAACCCACATTCCCTGTTTCAACTGTTTTATTGCAATTGAAATAATCTTAAAGATTTGCTGATATTCATGCATTTAATCAATAGCTATAGTCACAGTCTTTTCCTAGGGGAGAGAGTGCATGTGGGTTCCACAGCGGTGTGATGTTACCATGCTAATGCCCATAAGCAGCAAGTACCGGGATATACCCACAAGCTCCCTTAATCTGTACAGAAATAGCATATGAAAACAACACTGTAGAAAGAAAAATCCAATTTGAAAACTAATTTGACTGTGAGCTTTCAAAGGTATTATTTGTAACATACAGGGATATTTATTATAAAGTTGGTTTTAAGATGACAGTGTTCTGCTCAGAGAAAAATATGTATGAGAACATTGTACAATGAACTGTCTCAAAAATTGCAAAAGATGATTATCATTCTGATTGTGCTTAATTTTAAGCACAAAAGTAATCCTATTTACTTCAATCAGACTATTCACACATGTGCTTAACTTTAAGCATGAATAGCCCCATTAAAGTAAATAAGAATACTTAGGTAATTGAAGTTAGGTATGTGCATATATATTTTCAAGATGAGGTTCAATTATTATTTGCACAGTTATAGGACACAAAGTGGCACATACTATACAACATATTGAAAGGCATGATCACTAACCCAAAGAGCAAGACACAAAGATAGACAAATGGATGAAGATGAGAGAAGTGGTCACAAAAACACAAGAGACCATTGGTTCTGCTTATCCAGTGTCCTACCCACAACAGTGGCCCATACTTGATGTTTCATTTTTATGTAGCCCAAATAATCCTGGCTTATTTGATCAGAAATTTGGTCACAGCTGACTAGCTGAGACTTGGTTAGGTAAACATGTGACTTGCTAAGCTCCAATTCATTGTTACATTTGGGAGATACAGGTCCCTTATCAGAAAGGAATTGTACTGAGCAATTGTCTTCAATCTGATTTCCTTACATGGTGGGATCTAAAAGCCTCTGTTCTTTGAGAATTACTTATGTTTGCAAAAGTAGCAGGAATAGTTTTGTTGAAATGTAGTCAGTTTGTGACTACTTATTCATTTTTGAAGTCACTGATGCCATGAAGAATTGCACTGCTTCTGTACAGAATTGACTCGTGGTTTATGGTAGTTCTATTAGTATAGACTGAGGGGCAGAGTTAAGGCTGGTGGGGTGACAAGAAGTGATCGTTTTATACTCTCATATTGACTTCCTTGTTTAATGTAACCTTCACTTTAAGTTTCCAGACATTTTAACATGCATTTTTTTAGTAAACCACTCTTCTTTTATTAGTTTTTTTCACTTAAGTAAATGATAAGTATTTACCCTAAATGTTACCTCAGAATTCCTTGACTTAATATACGTTTAAGAACTGCTCACTGACAGGAAATCCCGTGCTGCTTGCAGGTTGCACAGTGACTCTGGTGGTGCTTGGAAGCTGTGTAGTAACAAATAAGACTCTGTTGTTCTCCAGAGCACCCAGCACTGCCCCATCTCTTTTCTTTCCTTCTGGTCCTCAGGCACCTTTGTGCACTGTGGCTATGTGTCTCCCTTCTTCCCACTTTCCCCACCATGAAGACCCACATGGAGAGGCGAAGAAAAGAACTTGATTTAGCAGACTTCTAGGAGGATCCATCTCTAGACTGCTAAATGAGACCCATTTTCTCACCAGACCAGTTCCTGCTATGCACAATGTTTCTCTGTCTCTTTTCTCTTTCCTTCAAAGAGACATTTTTCCTCTTTGGGTTTTTTCCTCCTGGTCCCCAACCCCCTTTTTTCCCATTTTCCTCAGACCATCTTCCCATCTGCCAGTATGGTTGTCTCTCTCCAGTTCCAACATATCTCCCAAATGCCTTTTCTTATTTACTTCAAATAAGTTTCCAGAAAAATTCTCTCTTTTCATAAGTAAATGTTCAGGTGGACTTAAACTGTGGTGAAGTTGAGAGGGGGCAAGGCAGTCAAAATCAGGCTTTTAATTGAATTCAAACTTAAATTAGTAGATAGACTAGTCTGGTCTCTCCATAATACTGTTTTAATCATAATTTGAACTAATTATCTGCTGTTTTAGGACCCAGTCCTTCAAATATTACTGATCATAGCACCATACTAAAGAGTAAGTGTTTCCAAGACTAGGCTATTGTGTATTTAAAGAATCATTCCCCCGTCTCCGTCTACATTTTTCTTGCCTTTCTTGCAATTGTTCATATTTTTCCTCCATATCTGATATCACCATGTTCACATTTAAGATTTTAAATATATTCCTTCTAAGTCATTTTCTACTATCAAATCTGTTCTTTCTAATATTTTTAAATAGAAAAGGCTTGTACTGTCCTATGTTAACATTTACCTAGGAGCTGCATTCTAGACTGGCAAAGAACTCTCCTTTTATTAAGTAAACTCTTTTGTGTTTGTAACCATGTTACATTAATAATTTATTAGAAAACATGTCAAGTCTTAGTCCACCAGAAATATAATGAGCTTCACTTTGGGGATCAGTGTAGGTCTTGCCTAAGGGAAACTTGATTCTTTGAACAAGACAGCAGACCTATCGATTTCATGTTCAAGACTCCAAAAATTTCACTGCAGTATGATGTTGAAACATTGTGTGAGGCTCAACATTTAATGGAACACTCAATTTAGGAATAATCAGAAAATCAAGGAAAGAAAATACAGAACCTTAATTACCCCCATCAATTGCATGGGTGTGACTCCCATTCAGTTCAATGGGAGTAATCCACATAAAAAAGGTGGGATAATAAGTGATTTTCATTGCAAGGCCTCATTTCTTTTAAAATAGTTGTGTCAACTCTGGATAAAAAGGAGTTTTTCTTTTGTGTGCTCTTTTAATATCAATGACTAGTAAAATATACTTGCTATGTGTTTTGCAATGATTTGCCAATTTTACAAAGATGTAGAATATTTGAAAATATATACATACTGTAATTCCTCTTTGATTGTTATTATTTGTAACACCAAGCAGCACAGATTCTCTCTGTTATTACCTAATTCTCATCCTCCAATTGGAAGTCCAACAAACCAGCCTGGGCTCAAACAACACGGGACCACATAACTGCCCAAATGTCTTCACATTGTGGGCCCAGTGGGGCAATGGGCAATGAGGAGCTCTACGGAAGCTTCATGGAGCTGAGGAAATAAGCAAGCTCCTGCAAACAAGGGCCCAACCTCCAAGGGAAACTCAGTAAATCTTGCCCCTTTTCTCTTTCTTGCACGGCAGTAGCAACATGGTGCAGCCATGAGGGAGAAAGAGAGGTTTGGGAACTGATGACTAACCGGACTCCAGTGCATGGAGGGTCTGGGAAGCTTAGTAGTGGAGAAGCAATCATGCCCCCTCTGACCTGATTCCTTTTCTTTGGGAGGAAAAGAGGGCTGGGGTGGAGAGAGGGGGGAGAGTTTCAGCTCTAATGTGCTTGCTTACCTGGGTGACTCTCTTCTCTCACTTTGTGGGCTCTATTGGTTAGCTCAAAGGCCATAGAAAATTAATCTGAATCCGAGAGAATAATAAAAGTATGTTCAACAAATAGCATTGAATAATAGAGCATACAGATTCCCAGGCAAACCTGATTTCTTTTTTTCACGTTATAAAATTAGGAGATATGGGGAGAACACCAAGTAAGTATATATTTGGATTTTAGAAATGCATTTGTAGGATTGGTGGGGCCATTATAAAGTTTCTTCTGTGGCAGTGAGGGGCTTGCATGTCTTTAGATTTTAGATCAAACAAACATTCTATGAAATCTAAACTGAATCAAGAATTAACTATATTTAGGACACCCTAAAATGGAGATCTCTTGAATGTGCTGTCCTATGGGATTTACCTCAGAACTGCCAGGTAGATAATACAGATATATTAGAAATGCTGTGATCTTCCTGCAGATTCACCAAAGGATGAGCGCTCTCACAGGGGATTCTTCTTCCCACTCCCCCAGTACTTTATATGCTGTTATTTTTTTTCTTAGACAACTTTTAACAGTATTGCAAGTGCTACCAGAAACATCTAGCGTAAAATATAAATAAAACACATGCTATGAATGAAAAACGGAAATCAGCAGCAACGTGACATATTCTCCTTCCATTTGTGTAATGGAAACTATTTGGAGTGCAAACGTGTAGCCAAAACTTAGAACAGGAAAAAACTGACAAACACTAATAAGCCCCCATTCAATTTATGCAAAATCTAGAGGATGTTTATTTGCTTTTTGAATGCCACTTACATGACTCATCATGCCAACATTCTCTTCTTACTTTATTCATAGAATCATAGAATATCAGGGTTGGAAGGGACCTCAGGAGGTCATCTAGTCCAACCCCCTGCTCAAAGCAGGACCAATCCCCAACCAAATCATCCCATCTAGGGCTTTGTCAAGCCAGACCTTAAAAACTTCTATGGAAGGAGATTCCGCCACCTCCCTACGTAATGCATTCCAGTGTTTCACCACCCTTCTAGTGAAAAAGTTTTTCCTAATACCCAACCTAAACCTCCCCCACTGCAATTTGAGACCATTACTCCTTGTTCTGTCATCTGCTACCACTGAGAAAAGTCGAGATCCATCCTCTTTCGAACCCCCTTTCCGGTAGTTGAAAGCAGCTAACAAATCCCCCCTCATTCTTCTCTTCCGCAGACTAAACAATCCCAGATCCCTCAGCCTCTCCTCATAAGTCATGTGTTCCAGTCAGTGGTGAGCTGCCAAAATCTTAACAACAGGTTCCCTCCTCACCCCACGAGGGGGTCGTTGTCCAACCTGGCCCCTGGGACTCCTGCCCCATCCAACCCCCCCGCATTCCTTGACTCCCCCCACCAGGACCTCTGCCCCATACACCCCCCTCCCCTGTTCCCTGACTGCCCCCAGAACAGGGCAGGAGGGTTTCGTGCGCCACTGTAGTGGGTGCCCACCCCACCCCTAAGAGCCAGAGGGACCTGCCGGGGGGTGAGGTGGGGAGTCCCAGAGGTGCTTAACTGGGGCAGCTCCCAGGAAGTATCCAGCAGGTCCCTCCGGCTCCTAGGGGTGGGGGAGTGTAGCTGGGGGGAGCAGGGGGACCGGCCGCTCCTCAACTGATCACATCAAAAGTGGCACCTTAGGCGTCAACTCCCTGGGTGCTCCGGGGCTGAAGCACCCACGGGGAAAATTTGGTGAGTGAAGAGCACCCACCGGCAGCTCCCCGCCCCACACCCAGCCCTCGCTCACTCACCTTCGCTCCGCTTCCTCCGCTGAACGCACCGCCCCGCTCTGCTTCTCCGTGACCCTCCTCCCCCATGTCCCGCGAATCAGCTGTTCAGCAGGAAGCCTGGGAGGGCTGAGAAGCAGGCGGCAGCTTCCTCCTCGGGCCGAGGATGGCGGAGGTGAGCTGGGGCAGGGAGCGGTTCCTTTGCATGCCCCCCACCCCGGTTACCTGCTGCGGCGTGGGTGGCCCTCCTCGCACCCTCACCCTCCCAGCTCACCTCCATCTCCCTGGGCCTGAGCGGGAAGCTACGGCCTGCTTCTCAGCCTGCCCCAGCTTCCCGCGCGAACAGCTGATTCGCGGGAAGCCTTGGGGGTCAGAGAATCAGAGCAGGGAGGCACGTTCAGGGGAGGAGGCGGAGCGGAGGTGAGCTGGGGGTGGGGTGGGGAGCTGCTGGTGGGTGCTCTGCACTCACCAAATTTTCCCCTTGGGTGTTCCAGGGCTGGAGCACCCATGGAGTTGGCACCTAAGGCACCACTTTTGGCCAGTTAAATTTAGAAGCCTTTTTAGAACCGGTTGTCCCTTGTGGAACAACCGGTTCTAAAGGTGCTTCTAAATTTAACAACCAGTTCTAGCAAACCGGTGCAAACCGGCTCCAGCTCACCACTGGTTCCAATCCCCTAATCATTTTTGTTGCCCTCCGCTGGATGTTTTCCAATTTTTTCACATCCTTCTTCTAGTGTCGGGCCCAAAACTGGACACAGTACTCCAGAGGAGTCCTCACCAATGTTGAATAGAGGGGAATGATCACATGCCTCGATTCTTTTTTGAAGGATAATTTTCAGATGTAAATAGCCAGGTTGCTATCTTCGTTTAGTTAAGTTCACCCTGCCATAATCCACCCTATATTAAATAAGTTCTATATATGCACACCAAATTTTTTAAAACATCAGTTAACAAATACTCTCATCACGGATTCATAGCTTCCAAGATGAGAAAGGACCATTGTGATCTTCTAGTCTAAACTCCTGTGTAACACAGGTCATAGAATTTCCCAAAAATTATTCTTAGAGCATATTTTAATATGTGCTTTTTCAAGTTGTAATTTGTTAATTTATAACTTGCTGTTAAGTTTGCTACAATAAAAAAATATGACACATGGCTATGTCATTGTGACATAATCCGATATTTCCTACTAGAAAATGGTGATACACATCAGCATTTTCAAGACTAATTACTCCTCCTCTCTTGTTGGGATTCAGCACCTGCCAAGTACTTGTGTAACAATCATTCACATCTATTTTTGAGATGCCAGTACCTTAGTTTGCATTACAGACAGTAAATTACACAGTCTACTATCAGGCTGACTAATGGATGTTCTGCTAAACCATCTGGCCTGTCGCAACTAAAAAGGATCCTTGTTTTTTCAAATGGAAAAAGGCTTTCAGAAAGTCGATCCATCACAGCAGAGCTCACAGAATTTCTGAGCTCCTAACTACTGTATCACCACTCTTCTTATATTCCTTATATTTATTGCCCCCCTAACATTCCCAGTAATTCTTAGCTTTTTATTTTTTTGCCTATGATCCCCCGATGGAAATCGTTGAAAGAAAGGAAAATTTTCTAGTATTTTTACATGTTTTCTTCTTTTAAAATTGTGAACCAAGAGTATAGGCTGATGTGGATAGCTGTCAAAGAACTTTAGTTAATGTAATTGTCTTTTACTATTTGTAAATAGTTTGTAAAAGTTGAATCAAATGTCACCCTAAAACATAAGCACTCTGATGGAGTCTGAAGAAGTATCACCAATATGGTCAACTATTTGGGTAAACCTATATTTATTTTGTAAAATGTTTGCTACTAAAGTCACTTAGCAGTTCATAATAAATTAATACATTTTCCTTTTTTGGTTGATTAGAAATAATAACACAAACATGGTTATATGTTATTATTAGCAAATTTAACAATTAAATAAAAATCCCCTCTTGTATATCTGAAAATTTCTACCCCATATCTTTAAAACATGTCTATCTTTATGTAGTTCTCATTTTCCTTTGCTTTGTGAATGCTAGCTCTGCCATGACAGTATCTATATCTTTGAAAGGAGAAGGAAAAGAATTTCAGGACAGGGGAAGATACCAGAATGGGGAAAGTAGGGGAGGCAGAGAGAGAGAGAATCTGTCTCTGACCTTGACTAGACTATGAGTTAAAGGTGTGATGTTAGAACACATTAACTAACATATTCTGATGTATTTTGAAATGTCCAGTGTAAACAAGACAGTGCATACTTTAATACGGTTCTAAACTAGTCACATTAAAGTCTAAGCTCTCCCTAAGCTTTAGCACATCTAAATACATTTTAAAGGCAATGTGCTTTGACTACATTTTTCAAACAAACCTTTTATATTAGTCTATATAAGAAGTATCTATTTATATTTTCAGAGCAGGAAGAGAGCGTCCTCCAGCTGCTGAGGCTTTGTGTTTCAGGGCTTCTGGCCTGAAATGTACTGAAAGGGCAGAGAGGTGATAGGATTTGCGATTTTAATTTTGGAGTCCCTCCTCCTTTAGAGTTGCATTTTTTTTCTATCCATATCCAAAGATACAAACACAAATTTTTCATTGGGAGGATGATGACAAATGGTTCTGATTCTTACTCATTTGTACTTTGAGTGAAGAGAACCAAAACTGGTTTTGGTTTTTCAAAAATGTAACCAAACAATGGTTTCTAGATGCGAGGATGGGTTTATCTAACACCCAAAATTCAGGGAAGAGGTTCTAAATAACTAATTTCAAATTTTGCTTAATTTATTTTTAACATTTTACATATCTTATCTGAGTCTATTTCTACCAGTTATATAATTAGTTTTCCCCACACACTGTAAATACTAAATATCAAACACATTTTAATGGCCTTACATTACTTTAGTGAATACTCATTCCAACAACTGATTGTGTTTTTCAGTCACCACCAAAGTGGTCTTCAGTTTGATGATCTTCTCAAATTATTAATCATTGTGCTCCCTGAGGCACAGACTCTATCGATGGCTAGAAGTACCAGATCATCAAGTCCCCTACCTTCAGATGCAGAACTTACTTTAGTCAGCCAGGCTCGTGTTATCTTTAGTTTTGCATATTAACTCCATTTTGGTTTACCCCTGCAAAGCAATGGGACATTCCAGCCAGAGCTGATGGTAGCTAGCTGCTCCTCCAAGTGGAGTAGGCTGGCAAGGACATATTATACCTGTGTTATCTTCTGGGCATTAGTTGTCAATTGACAGCATAGTGGATCAGATCTCATAGTAGGGCATCATAATACAGCCTGTATGGATGGAGAGATATTAGCTAAATTTAAAGATGCTCATTGCTAGGTGCAAAGCCCCTTCATTTACAGCTTAGACCCAACCTAATTACAAGACCATCATCAAAATCTGACATACCATATGATCTATGTTCATCCAGAATGAAAGAAATGACTGTCTCAAGGGTGAGGAATAAATGTGGTAGAGAGTCAACTCTCTTAAGAGAGAGAGAACTTCAGGGTTGCTTCCACTTGACCACATTAGAAAGACATGCAAGACTTATCTCTTTGACCAAGCTTTGCATGCATGTGAAATCCTGAGCAGTCAGACATGCTCTTCAGGGCAAAGTTTATATTTTGCTTTTAGTATATTTTACAGGGTGTAAAACTGTGTATTGTTATGGCACTATACTGTTATAAAAAACAATGCATGAAAGTGTGGGTCATTGTACACAGTAAGGACCATTAAAATTGAACATTCACTACTGACAGTAGTTAAATTTATTACAGCTTGAGTTATTCCCATTCTAAATATATGGAATACACAAATACTGCTATAAAAGTAAATATTAAGCTAGATTAAAATCCATTAAAAACACTCACTAAACACTCATTATATTGCCATGTGTTATAATACCAAATTGTTATACCATTATGTTTTCAGTGGAATAGATTTTTCCCTAAAGGATTCTCACATTATACCACCAAAATTCGTTGTTCTGGCAGTGCCGACAAGATTTGGGCACTAATCCATTTATACTCTTACTGAATCACAAAAAAACCACAGCATTTGGTGCATGTCTGCATGAATGAGCTTGTTACAGATGCTTTAAAATTTGCCATCAAACAGCACTAGGCTATACCTAGTAATGAAATACAGCTGTCTCACTTTCCTGTCTGTACCATAGTCATAACCATGGGATCTGAGCAACATTATCTTATCTTTTTCTTTCATTTTTTAAATCTTGTTTTAGGTATAGGATTAAAACATAAACTTTTACTGCAGTTACCACATCACGGTACTACATGATTTCCTTGTACTCAGACTAGTGGTGTCTCACAGGGCCCACTGTGGTAGCTGTTGACCAAAACTGACTTTTTAAATGGAATTACTTGTTGTGAATAATAAGAATATGAGCTAATGGAGCTGCTGAATTTACTTAGCAAAGCACTCATCTGTACTCTATTGCTCTATTTTCTTTTCCTCTTTTTCATAGATCTATTTATTGGCATTTTTACTTTTTTAATTATGAATATTAAGGTGTGATATTTTCTACCCGTAAGACAAAATACCTTTCAATATGTGGAATATGTAGGAACCCCTCCTTCTAATAATTAATTACTTGATGGCAATTGATGTTCAGAGACTGATGCACAATAGGATTTCAAGCAATTGCTTGTATTTCTCTTTCTCTACAGTGTGCTTCTATTGAAAGTATAGCACCTAAATTATTAAATCAAAGATTTATTCTCCTCCTGCCTCTAATTTGATCCTGGTGTTATATTGCCAGAGGAAATTGAGACTCCACTGGTAGATTTTTTTTTACCTATTGTTCCTAGAAAAGATGTTGGGCAGTACCACATTAATAAAAGTATATTTAAAATAAGTTTTTGCTGTACATAAAATATAGTGACACAGTACAGATTATAACAAGTTCATTGTTTGTAATTAGGGCTGTCAATTAATCACAGTTAACTCACGGGATTAACTAAAAAAATTGTGATTAAAAAAATTAATCATGATGAATCGCAGTTTTAATCGCATTGTTAAACAATAGAATACCAATTGAAATTTGTTACATATTTTGGATGTTTTTCTACACTTTCAAATATATTGATTTCCATTACAACACAAAATACAACGTGTACAGTGCTCACTATATATTATTTTTATTACAAATGTTTACACTGTAAAATAATAAACAAAAGAAAGTATTTTTCAATTCACCTCATACAAGTACTGTAGTGCAATCTCTTTATCGTGAACATGCAACTTACAAATATAATTTTTTTTGTTACATAAATTCACTCAAAAACAAAACAATGCAAAATTTAGAGCCTTCAAGTCCACTCAGTCCTACTTCTCATTCAGCTAATCACTAAGAGAAACAAGTTTGTTTTCATTTATGGGAGATAATGCTGCCCACTTCTTATTTACAATGTCACCTGAAAGTGAGAACAGGTGTTCACATGGGACTTCTGTAGCCAGCATTGCATGGTATTTTCGTGCTAGATGTGCTAAACATTCATATGCCCCTTCATGTTTCAGCCACCATTCCAGAGGACATGTTTCCATGTTGATGATGCTCGTTAAAAGAAAATGTGTTAATTAAATTTGTGACTGAACTCCCTGAGAGAGAATTGTATGTCTCCGGCCTGCATTCTGCCATATACTTCATGTTATAATAGTCTCAGATGATAACTTGGCATATGTTCATTTTAAGATCACTTTCATTGCAGGTTTGACAAAACGCAAAGAAGGTGCCAATGTGAGATTTCTAAAAATAGCTATAGCACTTGACCCAAGGTTTAAGAATCTGAAGTACCTTCCAAAATCAGTGAGGGATGAGGTGTGGAGCACGCTTTCAGAAATCTTAAAAGAGCAACTCTCCAATGCAGAAATTACAGAACCTGAACCACCAAAAAAGAAAATCAACCTTCCGCTGGTAGCATCTGACTCAGATAATGAAAATGAACATGCATCAGTCTGCACTGCTTTTGATCATTATCTAGCAGAACCCATCATCAGCATTGAAACATGTCCTCTGGAATGATGGCTGAAGCATGAAGGCACATATGAATCTTTAACACATCTGGCATGTAAATATCTTGCAATGCCAGCTACAACAGTTGCATGAGAATGCCTGTTCTTACTTTCAGGTGACATTCTGAACAAGAAGTGGGTAGCATTATCTCCTGAAAATGTAAACAAACTCTTTTGTCTGAGCGATTTGCTGAACAAGAAGTAGGACTGAGTGGACTTGTAGGTTCTAAAGTTTCACATTGTTTTATTTTTAAATGCAGTTTTTTTGTACATAATTCTATACTTGTAAGTTCAGCTTTCATGATAAAGAGATTGCACTACAGTAGTCATATTAGGTGAATTGAAAAACACTAGTTCTTTTGCTTTTATAGTGTGAATACTTGTAATCAAAAATAAATATAAAGTGAGCACTGTACACTTTGTATTCTGTGTTATAATTAAAATCAATATATTTGAAAATGTAGAAAACATCCAAAATATTTAAATAAATGGTATTATATTATTGTTTAACAGTGTGACTAATCACATTTAATTTTTTTTAATTGCTTGACAGCCTTATTAGTAATTAATATTTTAGTGCCAGATTGTGCCTGGCTACTCTGTTGGGACCTGATCCAAAGCCCAGTGACTTCAAATCAAGCCTTGGGTATGCAGAAAGCTCCACTACTCTTATGGCAATGCACAATTGCAGTCCTTTTTCTCTCTTCTCTGTACCTGGGGGACAATACCCTAACATACTAAAGAGATATAGCAGTGGGTTTATCTTGTGCACTGTGGAACTCCTAAAGCCAAAATTCTTCCTGATTTTCCCCAAGGTGGTGCAGCTTCATGCCATACCAACATTGGACTACCCCTTCAAGGTACAACTCAGCCCTTAGTTCATCATTTAACACCTGATAGTTACTTTAAAGTTTTTGAACTGCTATACACAAAACCTATTACGAAATTAAGTAGGAAAATTTAATTTCTATGAATCGGGTATTTGATTCTGATTTTTCTTATTCCCCATGATGTTAGTATTCTTTTTGACACCATTAATAGCTTTGGTGTTATGAATTTTAGCTGCATAACCAAAACATGGTAGCATAGATATAACAACTGATTGGTGTTAGAAAAATAAGTGTGATGACATGTCATTTGTAGAGTATGGTTATACAATTCCAGTATAAAACTTACCTAAATATTCTAACATAAGAAAAAGATGGTTGCTGAAGCAATTTCAGAGGCACTGGGGGGAGGTGCTGATGGGCAGAAGTCACTTGGGGGAGGGAGAGGTGCTGATATGGGGGTTGCCGGTGGGTGCTGAGCACCCACCATTTTTTTTCTGTGGGTGCTCCTGTTGCTCAGTCACCATAATCTTCAAAACCTCTGTGGCATACACAAAGTTGGCCTGACATCAGTTGCTTGGAATAAAATGTCCCTTTGCCATTCAGTAATCTCCAGGATTGTTATGTCCTCCAAAAGGTGAAATATTTGAAAGAATTGACAAACTTTAACTCTCCGGCACCAGGCTACAGTGGTCTGCAATTTTTAAACATATAGCATTTGTAAGTGTCACCTTACCATTGTATGGTTTCAGAGTAGCAGCCGTGTTAGTCTGTATTCGCAAAAAGAAAAGGAGTACTTGTGGCACCTTAGAGACTAACAAATTTATTAGAGCATAAGCTTTCGTGAGCTACAGCTCACTTCATCGGATGCATTTGGTGGAAAAAAACAGAGGGTAGATTGATATACACACACAGAGAACATGAAACAATGGGTTTATCATACACACTGTAAGGAGAGTGATCACTTAAGATAAGCCATCACCAGCGGCGGGGGTGGGGGGGAGGAGGAAAACCTTTCATGGTGACAAGCAAGGTAGGCTATTTCCAGCAGTTAACAAGAATATCTGAGGAACAGTGGGGGGTGAGGTGGGGGGGGGAGAAATAAATGGGGAAATAGTTTTACTTTGTGTAATGACTCATCCATTCCCAGTCTCTATTCAAGCCTAAGTTAATTGTATCCAGTTTGCAAATTAATTCCAATTCAGCAGTCTCTCCTTGGAGTCTGTTTTTGAAGCTTTTTTTTGAACGATAGCCACTCTTAGGTCTGTAATCGAGTGACCAGAGAGATTGAAGTGTTCTCCAACTGGTTTTTGAATGTTATAATTCTTGATGTCTGATTTGTGTCCACACAAATTGTTTCATGTTTTCTGTGTGTGTATATCAATCTCCCCTCTGTTTTTTTCCACCAAATGCATCCGATGAAGTGAGCTGTAGCTCACGAAAGCTTATGCTCTAATAAATTTGTTAGTCTCTAAGGTGCCACAAGTACTCCTTTTCTTCTTACCATTGTATGTACACTTTTCACTCTGCTTAACTCAGATGTGTCCACAAAACATCTGGGAACCACAGTATTTCTATGAGAATATACTGAAATTAAGTTTTCCAATGTATCGCTTTTTGGCCTTATGATTCCACAGACACTTTTCCCTGAGGATGCACTGAACCTTTGTTTAAAGTACTTTAGTAAAGTACTTTTTAAGACAATATTCTGTTTGATGTCCATTTTCAGGACCTTCCAGCCAAGCTACATTCCAGCAAGAGCCTGGGATTTCTAACTGTCTCAGAGTGATCAAAGAGGAAGTGTTTCAGAAATTAACTTTATGGTGGATATCCTGGACAGGGCCAAAAAGCAAGTGATAGGATTAATGGCAAGTGGATAGGCACCAACAGGCAGCAGAGCATAAGGAGAGAATTGTAGTATGTTACGAAAGACTTGCGGCACATTTTAGAGCAGGAGCATCATTTGAGGGAAGAAACGGCAAAAGTGCAGCAGAAAGATCTGCTTAAGGGGCTATTTGTTCTAATGGCCACAAGATTCAGCCTCCTGCTCTACTCACCCCATGTCCTATGTCTCCTCACTGGTACCATGTCCTTCAGACCAGGAATGCATTGGACAATACTATATTTGGGTGGCCCAAGCAACTGGGACTGAATACTAATTGGACAGGGCAAGTGTACTTCCAGCAGTCCTCCAGTCTCCTACAAAAACGTCAAGTATGTGCTAAAACTTGTTAGAAAGAGAAGGAAGAATTAGGGGTGGGGAAATGGGAGGAGAAGATGCACACATAGGGAATTTATTTGTTTGCAGTGGTTTTTCACTGTTTTGCACTGTTCATTGTTTGTGTTTTGCACTTTATTTTATTACAGGTGTTTTGGAACAGCTGGCCTGCCCGGCAATGCTTATTACCATCACTGCATCACAATAATATGAGTATTTTAAGGAATAAATATAAAGACAAGATAAGGCATAACTGGGAAGTTGTATCCAAACACAATTTCTCAATATATCTATTCAGATCAGTTCAAAATCCCAAATTAATGTCATACAAACCACCATCCCCCAACATTGTCTGAGCAGTCGTCTCATCCACAATTAACAATCCATGATAAAAACATCTAGCATTCATAGCATACAACAGTAATTCATTTCCTATAAAAATTGCTGTACAAATACATCCATAAACATACTAATCATTGGTCCATGTAAATCCATAATATAGGTGCACCAGAAGCACAAGTCTACATAGGAGACATCAGTATCTATTCTAACAGCAGCATCGGCCAGTCTGAGTTTGCCATCTCTGTATCCTCCTTTGACAGGTGCCTTTGGTAGGTCAGAAATCACAGCCAAAATGGCCACCATCTCATGGATACCCGGCTCATTTTCTGAAATAGGAGCAAAAGAAAGACAAGTTCTTCTAATGGTGACTCCTCCATGTTGTGGGCTCCAGTTGTCAGGAGTGTGCAGACCCAGAAAATGGCTTGGCTGGACGTTTTGGCAGGCTGTGAAAACTTCCTGCAAAGCACTGTGGGATGGACAGTTTTCCCATGGTTCTCCATGAACAAAGGGCTAGAATGGCTACAGCTGGGTGGTATAGAGGCTTCAGTGAGGGTATGAGACTCAGGTCCAGAAATTCTAAACCTGGGGCCATTATTCAGTGTGAATGCTCAAGGCCTGGCTTACAAACAACAAACCTGCAGGCTCAAGTCCCAAAGGTGTAGACATACCTTCTGTTATTTAAAAACACATCACAAGATCAAGACAAAGTGAGCAACAAATGCTACCATGTAGCATCTGAAACTAACTCCATAACAATACCCCCAGTATATCCTCCATGTTTCCCAAGTCCTCCAAACATGGTTCTCACACTGATCCATCATGTGTGAATCATGAAAAGTGGAGTGAAATCTGTGGAAGTACAATGAATACAGAAGAACTTGTTTAAGTACATTGACTTAAAAGGTTCACTCTTATAATGCTAAAAGATAGTGTTTTCCAGAAAGTTCTGAGTATTTCTAGAATATTTATGGCTTGTACTAAAAACTAAATGTTCAGTCTTGAGTTTCTGGTTGAAAAAACATTGCAGAAATTTCTGACAATATAGTCATAGCTCTCACACCAAAAACAAAGTAACCCTAAGTTGTAAACATCTCTTTTCTTCAGCTGTATGTAGTCATTTTCTATGTGTATATCTCTCTTTCAAGAGATATTCCATACACAAATTATCTATCATCTTATCATACTGAAAATGAGCTAGATTTTCAAAAATAGTACCCTAAATCTGCATAAATTTGTTCATGTTTCTGGGTCTGAACTCCACACACATGAATAAATCTTGCATTCGTAATTGTGCTAATTTCATATGCAGCAATAGGAACTAAAATGTGTGCAAACTTCATCCTCACTTTGTCATAATCTGATCTAATCAAAATTGGGGCCCTGTGGTGCTATGCGCTATACAAACACAAAGTTAGAGGTAGCTCCTGCCCTGAACAACTTAACACCCAATTTAAGACAAAATTCACTAAGTTACAGATACCTTAAATTTCTTTAAAGAAAATTATTTTTCAAGAAACATAAGATTGTCAAAAACAAATGATTTTTGCAGAAATATCTAATTTTAAATTGAAAAATAAAAAAGTGATATGAAAAACTCAAGAAAAAAAATGAGTATTTTTGATTTTTTCATTTTGAGATTGGATAAAAAGTGCCCATCATCTCATTTCCCCCCTTTCCTCATTAAAAAAATGAAAAAAGTAAAACAAAACATTTAATAAATAAAGGTTTCAGAGTAGCAGCCGTGTTAGTCTGTATCCGCAAAAAGAAAAGGAGGACTTGTGGCATCTCCTTTTCTTTTTAATAAATAAAGTAACACTTTTGAAAGTGAAAGTAACAACCTTTCTGTCACTTTTTAAACCTTTACTCTTTAAAATAAGAGAAAGAGATAAAATAACACTTGGTCTCCTCCCCCATCCACCCCCACCCTCCAGGTAACAGTTAGAAAATATGAGAAAGTGAGAGGGAGAACCTACTTTTCATGTTTAACTGTTTTCTAGCAAAAGTTTGAAAACAGTATGGAAATGAGGAAAGTATGACATAATAGAAAAGCAGCATGATCGATTTGCATATATCCCAAGTTTACACCAAAGAGTTAAGACCCTTTTATTTAAATGGTCAAGCACACAATACTCATACAATTTTTTTGAGGTTCTAGTTTTGTTTCTAAAAAAGTTCTGCAGTTCATTGGAGGACAGAACATTCTAAATTGTTTTTTAGTTTTAATTAATATCTGTCAAAGGGCATGCCTGTCCTGTAGCCTATAGAAATGATGTTTGCTTATGTTTATATAGAAATGTAAGTAGGCCCAGAAATCTATTTCCTAAAAATAGGCTTAGTCAATAGTCAAGTGAGGCCTGGTAAAATGTGAGTAAAGTGAAGTGAGATAATTCAGGACAGGTTAGAGGTAAATTAGGGTGTAATCCCAGTCATATTGTGCACAGGTTTTGGTCCTAACTGTTTTTATAAGTGTTTTAGATGAAAAAGTTGACGTTTTGAAAAACGCTATCTATATTGGTAGTTATTGCTATGGCATTTACACAAATGTATTTTAAAGAGAAGCTTCATGTTAAATAGTCAATGAGAAAATAAAAAATATGTAAATATGGTTAAAAGGTGGATTTAACGTTAATTAATTAAGGGACATTATTATAACTGATTATGAAAAGGGTAGCATGCTAATTTTAGGTAGACATGCCCATCCACCATTAAGATATTTTTAGAGAAAGGATTATACCCATTCTCCTCATGTAGGGACGAATCACCCCTAAATAGATTCATAGATTCATAGATACTAAGGTCAGAAGGGACCATTCTGATCATCTAGTCTGACCTCCTGCACAGCGCAGGCCACAGAATCTCACCCACCCACTCCTACGAAAAACCTCACCTATGTCTGAGCTATTGAAGTCCTCAAATCATGGTTTAAAGACTTCAAGGAGCAGAGAAGACTCCCTCAAGTCACCCATGCCCCATGCCACAGAGGAAGGCGAAAAACCTCCAGGGCCTCTCCAATCTGCCCTGGAGGAAAATTCCTTCCCGACCCCAAATATGGCGATCAGCTAAACCCTGAGCATATGGGCAAGATTCACCAGCCAGATACCCAGGAAAGAATTTTCTGTAGTAACTCAGATCCCATCCATCTAATATCCCATCTCAGGGGATTAGTCCTATTTACCCTGAATATTTAAAGATCAATTACTTACCAAAATCCCATTATCCCATTTTACCATCTCCTCCATAAACTTATTGAGTAGAATCTTAAAACCAGATAGATCTTTTGCCCCCACTGCTTCCCTTGATCCTATGATCAACCAATACCCCAAGGTCCTTCTCCTCTTCTGTTACTTCTAATTGATGCGTCCCCAATTTATAACTAAAATTCTTGTTATTAATCCCTAAATGCATAACCTTACACTTCTCACTATTAAATTTCATCCTATTACTATTACTCCAGTTTATAAGGTCATCCAGATCCTCCTGTATAATATCCCGATCCTTCTCTGAATTGGCAATACCTCCCAGCTTTGTATCATCTGCAAACTTTATTAGCACACTCCCACTTTTTGTGCCAAGGTCAGTAATAAAAAGATTAAATAAGATTGGTCCCAAAACCGATCCCTGAGGAACTCCACTGGTAACCTCCCTCCAACCTGACAGTTCACCTTTCAGTAGGACCCGTTGCAGTCTCCCCTTTAACCAATTCCTTATCCATCTTTTGATGTTCATATTGATCCCCATCTTCTCCAATTTAACTAATAATTCCCCATGTGGCACGGTATCAAATGCCTTACTGAAATCTAGGTAAATTAGATCCACTGCATTCCCTTTATCTAAAAAATCTGTTACTTTTTCAAAAAAGGAGATTAGGTTGGTTTGGCACGATCTACCTTTTGTAAAACTATGTTGTATTTTGTCCCATTTACCATTGACTTCAATGTCCTTAACTAATTTCTCCTTCAAAATTTTTTCCAGGACCTTGAATACTACAGATGTCAAACTAACTGGCCTGTAGTTACCCGGATCACTTTTTTTTCCTTTCTTAAAAATAGGAACTATATTAGCAATTCTCCAATCATTCAGTACTAATCCTGAGTTTACAGATTCATTAAAAATTCTTGCTAATGGGCTTGCAATTTCAGGTGCCAATTCCTTTAGTATTCTTGGATGAAGATTATCTGAAATGCAACATTTCATTTTAGAATGCAGTGTATGGTTATATTGTAATGCCTGTTTGCTTAACTAACTATTTTATATTAAATAAAGTTTTTAATTTTATCACTCATTGGGTCATTCACAGTCCTCCACTAAATTAAATAATCTGTAACTGCCCTGGGGGCACCAACTTTAAATAATTCAGCTTGGTTTTATTCCTTATTTTTAAATTACTAATTGCAGACACGTAAATCAAAGGTTACAACATCCTTTTGGCCAAGCATAGTGGAGCAGCACCCTTCCTCAGTTTCCCCACACAAGCCAGATAGTCAAAATATTCCCCTTCTGGGAAGTCCCATACAGACTCTTTCAAAAGAAAATTCAATCTTCATCCTAGTTTCAGCTAAATCCAGCCCCGCCTCTCTGAGAGTTGTCTTCCTGCCCCCATAGCCTCTCTAGCCTGGAATTTGGCTTTTCCCTCTGGTGTCATCCCCCTGCTGACTCAGGAACCTTCTTACTCGCTGCAGTGCCTACAGGCATTTGCCAACATTCACATGCAGCTGTCTCCCCCATTAAAGGATCAAGTGCCTTCTTTAATCGCTGTTGGGCAATAGCCAGTTCAGCACTGTATCTACTACATCTTAAATGGGCCAAATGCCTACGACATTTTCCGTCTTGTTTATTCATTGTTCAGAACCATTCGAATGTATACTGAGGTAATGCAAACAGACATTGAATTCTGAAAATTTTGTGGATTGAATGTTCATGTGAATCAAATAATTTAATGTGGTCTGTGAGCTTAATGTGAATGCAAACTGCAGTGCCCTGGCTTGTTTCTAATCAGCATTAGAGATGTGCCAAACTGTCAACAGCTCCTGAGCAATATGAATGCTATAGTTCTTCACACCCTTTTGAGTGCATATCAATCACTTGAAAATAACATTTTTTTTCAGAATGAGCTGTCAGTATCAATTTGAATAGTGGCTGTTCAACTGGAATTTATGCAATTTTCCAGCAAGCCATTTGGTTCATTGTATCATGAACCAAATGACTTGCAAAAACCAGATTCTTTTCAGACTGTTTGCAAGACAGACATGTATGAATAGGCATTCCAGGCTTACATTGCCCAGTTAAGATATTTAGCATTCAATATAACAGTTGAAAGAAGCTTATTTATTAAAAAAGGAAATCCTGACATGTTACCCCAGTAGACTATGGTATAAAATAAAACCTTTATAACACATTTTTGGGGGGTGTAATATTTTGAATGCAGTAATCAATTGACAATTTGTGAGTTACAAGCAATCTCTCTGAATTGAATATTTTAATATTCCAGACCTATACAAGGAATAATCTGAATAATCTTAACCATAAATTTGGCATATAGAAGTTAGTATTAAAAAGCAAAGTTAAAGTGAATTAATATAGCTTGCCAAATAAAATAATATAGCTTGTCACAATATAGGTGGTCCAATAAAAATATTATCTTGCCTATGTTGTCTTTCTAACATAGCTTAGTGAAATTAGACATTACTAAACAGACACATTTAAATAAATTGAGTTATATTATAATCAGCTTCTGTCTAAACAGGAGTTTTCTTCTACCATCTTTTCATCACATATGCTATTTTACTTTCTGCTATATTACATTCCAGCATTTGATAACTGTTATTGCTTCAAGACCTTCACTTCAGACAAAAGCCGGTAGTGGTATATTTTTACTTACTGTTGAAGTGTGCTAACAAAGGCCATTTTTTACCGCCCCACCAAAAAGAATCCCTCCCTTCTCTGAACTGCACTGCACCTCAGAAAGTAATAGAAAGACAATAAATAGAAATATATCCCCAAGAAATATATTGGCTATAGAAATCTCTCTCAGTATCTCCCAAGAGAATTCTAACTCAGATTCTTTTATTTGTTCCCATTCTTCCATAGCCACAAAATGTTTCATTTATAGAGTACACCGGATATTCTGAAGTATCTTTAGCCAAAATAATTCCTTTGTTTCAATTTCATGGTTTCATTCATAAGGGTCAGATTGTGACCCAACTGGGGACAGAAGGAGTGGTGACATCTTTTCCTTGTTCCTGCAGCCTCCCAGTATCTAGGCGCTGGTATCCTGATCCAAAGTCCATTGAAGTCAGTGGATAATTTCCATTGACTTCAGTAGGCTTTGACCTGGCCTCTGGTATGATGGGACAGCAGGGACTGTGAGTATGGTACTTTCATTTGTCTCCTTACAGAGGTGTGGGGAGTAGGCAGAAAAAGAGAGGAGAACATATCAGTCTTTGCAACTGAGCTAGCCCTGGGGAAAAGGTCTGCATTTGGTCAGGGGATGTAACAAAATTATTTTCCCCGGAAGCAAAGAAAGGGCAGGAAATTGTGACAATTCATTCCTTGGGTTTCTAAACCCACTTCTTGCTGCAAGGATTCAGCTTATAAAAACAGTCTCATATTTCAAATGTGAGCAAGTGCAGAACAACTGTAGCAATAAAGCTTTTCTTTTCAATCTAGTGGGTTTTTCTTAATTAAGAAAAAAAGAAGCCTATTTGAGTATCAAATCTCTAGCAAAAGAACCTTCTCAGATCAAGTCTCTTAGGTTGGATTTTTAGCTATTACAGCAAAATTTATGGTATGGAAAGTACAATAATATGGATCAATTGAAAAGGCCACTTTAAAGTGAGGATGAATTTGTTGTATAAGAGTTGGGTATTATATACCTAATTGTTAATAATTGTTATTAATAGTTATTTTCCTCAAATAAATGATCTAAGCTATAATCCTATATTCCTTGTAAACCTCATCCTCCCAGTTACCCAATTGTTAATTTGAGGTGTGCATGGAGCACAGGATCAGGCAAGCAGTATTAATTTTACTTCATCACTACCAATTTAGTGTTGCCATGCTGGCCATAATGTCAAGGTTTATGGTTCAATGATTACGTTTCCCTATGAAAAGGCTCTCAAAATTAATAAATAAGAAACTCTCTTATTTATTAGATGGGTATAGTTTGTTTAAGAAGAAAAGGCAGGGAACAAAAGGGAGGTAGTGTTACATCAAGAATGCATACATTTTTTCTGAGGTCCAGAAGGAGGTGAGAGGCAGACCAGTTGAAAGTCGCTAGGTAATGAAAAAAGGGGAAAAACATGGGTGATGTTATGGTAGTGGTCTACTATAGACCACCAAGGAGGAGGTGGATGAGGCATTGCTAGTACAAACAACAGAAATATCCAAAACAAAAGACCTGGGGACTTTAGTAATGGGGGAATTTGACTGCACAGACATCTGTTGGAAAAGTAATATTGCAAAACACAAAATGTCCAGTAAGTTCTTGGAATGTGTAGGGGACTATATTTTGTTTCAGAAACTGGAAGAATTAACTAGGAAGATACCCATTTTTAGTCTTGATTCTGATCAACAGGGAGCAACTGGTTGTGAATCTAGAAGTTGAAAGCAATTTGGGTGAAAGTTATCCTGAAGTAATAGATTTGGTTGTAGCAGAAAGGAGGGTCTGAGAGAAGCAGCATAAAGACAATGGAACTAAAAAAAGCAGTCTTTAATAATAAACTCAGTACTGGTAACTAGATTCCCATTGGAAGAAAATCTAAGGGATAAAGAAGTTCGGAAAAGCAGTCAGTTTCTCAAGAAGACAATATTAAAGGCAAATCTATCCCAATGGAAGGGGAAGAAAAATAGGAAAAGGCCAAATATTATTCAATTAGGAACTCTTTAATGACCTGAAAATCAAAAAGGAATCCCATAGAAAGTGTAAACCTGGACAGATTGCAAATGATGAATACAAAAGAATACCACAGATATGTAGGGACAAAATCAGAAAAGCTAAGGCACAACATGGATTACACCCAACAAAGCACTTAAAAGAAAAATAAGAAAAGGGTCTATAAATACATTAGGAACAAGAGAAAGACAAAGAAAGGGTAAGACTTCTATTTTGTAGGAAGGAAAGCTAATAGAAGACGACATCAAGAAGGCTGAGTTGTTTAAAATCTATTTTGCTTCACTAAAAAGGTAAATTGTAGCCAGATACTTTACACCATTAACATTAACAACAAGGAGGAAGGAACACATGTCAAAGTGGGGAAAGAAGAGGTTAAAGAATATTAGCTAATTTAGATAATTCTTCAGGGCCTGATGAAATGAACCTGATTTGGCACTGTTGGGGCCTCAGCTGGAGTTGTGTGTCCAGATCTGGTGCCACATTCTAGGAAAGATGTGGACAAACTGGTAAGATCCAGAGGACAACAAAAAAAATGATAAAAGATGACCTATGAGAAAATGTAGGAAAAAACTGGGCATGTTTAGTCTTGAGAAAAGAAGACTCAGGAGGGACCTGCTAACAGTCTTCAAATATGTAGAGGGTTGTTTATAAAGAGGAAATTGATCAATTTTTCTATACATCCACTGAAGGTAGGACAAAAAGTAATTGGCTAAATCTGTTGTAAAGATTTAGGTTAGATATTCAGAAAATAATTCTAACTGTAAAGATAATTAAGCACTGAAACAGACTTTCCAGGAAATCCCATCAGTGGAGGTTTCTAAGAACAGGTTAGACCAATGGTCACCAACCAGTCGATCGCAATTAACGGTCGATCCTAGAGGATCTCCCAGTCGATTGCAATCTCTGGCAGTGTAATGTGACTGCAGCTAAGGCAGGCTCCCTGCCTGCCCTGGTCCATGCCGCTCCCGGAAGTGGCCAGTGTGGCCCCAGGGTGGGGGGGGCAGGGTTCTCCCTCCACATGCTGCTCCTGCATGCAAGCAACGCCCCCGAAGCTCCCATTGGCCGGGAACAGGGAGCTGTGACCAATGGGAGCTGCAAGGGTGGTACTCACAGAGAGGGGCAGTGCATGGAGCCATGTGCCCCTTACCCCCGCCAGGGGCCACAGGGGTATGTTGGCCTCTTCCGAGAGTGGTGTGGGGCCAGGTAAGCAGGGAGCCTGCCTTAGAGGCAGCCATGCTGCACCACCAACCCAGAGCTGCTGGAGGTAAGTGCTGCCTGGTGGGAGGCCTCGCCCCAACCCCCAGCCCTGAGCCCCCTCCCAGAGCCAGCACCCCATCCCCCCTCCTACATCCAACCCCCAGCCCTGATCCCCCTTCCGGAGCCAGTACCATGTACCTCCTCCAGCACCCCAACCTCCTGCCCCAGCCCTGACCCCCGTCCAAGAGCCTGCATTCCCATACCTCCTTCTGCAACCCAACACTCTTGCCCAGCCCGGAGCCTTCTCCTGCACCCAAACTCCCTCCCAGAGCTTGCATCCCTCACCCCCTCCTGCACCCCAACCCCTGCCCTAGGCTCAGTCCAGAGCCCCCTCCCACACTGCGAACCCCTCAGCCCCAGCCCAAAGCCTGCACCCCCTCCCGAACCCCAACCCCCTACCCCAGCCAGGTGAAAGTGAGTGAACGTGGGGACAGCGAGCGATGGAGAGAGTGGGGATGGAGTGAGCAGGGCGGGGCTTTGGAGAAGGGGAAGGTCCTCAGGGAAGGGGTGGGGTAGATCCTGGGTTGTCCTTAAATTCAAAAAGTGATCTTGGATGTTAAAAGGTTGGAGACCACTGGGTTAGACAAACACCTGTCAGATATTGTCTAGGTATACTTGGTCTAGATGACCTCTCAAGGTCCCTTCCAGCTCTACATTTTTATAATTCTATCATAGTAACAAATTTTCTAAAGCAAACTGTGAACAATCTAAATCTACTGAAAAAGAGAAATGCATAGATATATTGTTATGAAATATTTCACTAGACTGTACTCCAGTTGTGTATGATAATTTGAAAAATGAAAGTGTCTTAAGAAAGCTGTGAATGCAAAATATGTGTTATGATATCTTAATTAGGCAATTTTTCAAAGATTCAGAACCTTTATCCAAATACAAAACTAACTGTACTTGTTCTCCTCACAGGTCTATTTTGTGCATTTATGAAAATGTCCTCACATATTCATACCAATTTATTATTGAAATTGTAGCATTTCACTCCTTTTAAAAATAAATATTACAATAATTATTGAATGAGATACCTAAAGGCAAAACTGCATTCCTGCTATTAGATCTCACTTATATATCATCCATTATTGATTCAGTGTTACATCTAGGTCGTGTAACAGTTGATCTGAAATCTAGGAACTATTATGAAATTTATTACTGTCGAGAGCACAACAAGTAATGTGAAACAATTTAGTCAAATAAAAGAAATATAGCCTGTGCTTCTTCATCAAATGAAAATTCCTGTAACTGCTTTTAAGACAGCATTGAGTGATGTGATGCTATAAGGTCTTATATGATAGCATTATCTAAAACATTTGAATGGCTATATGAGTAACCTATAATGGTCAAATGTCTTTTTTGCCATAGTATCTGAATTTAAACAAACATACTGTGAAATTATTCAAAATGAAGATATTCAATATAAATATGATAGACATTCAAAATAAAATAGAAAATAATATGGTACGTATTGACTATAGTGAATAGTGTAGCTATTTCATTCTGATTTGGGGTGAAAGTCTAAACTGTAATTGGGTGGAAGAAGAGGGAAACCACTCTAATTCTAGTGGTAGTAGCACTCTCATAGTAATGAGATGCAGTAGTCATCCTGTCAGCTCAGTTAAGGATCGCTCAAGGCAGGAAAGAAAAGTTTCACACAGTTTAAGGCCAGAAGGGACTATTAGATCGTCTAGTCTGATCTCCTGTGTACAAAGATCATCACATTCCTGAACCATCATTGCTGAATTGAGCCCAATAGCTAAAGCATTTCAGTCACAAGGAGATTAAACTGTAGTCTCATAGAACAGGAGAGACATAGGTGCCATCAGTGCCCAAGGCAGCAGCCATACCAGGGAATTGATTAGAAGTGATATGCCCAGAGGATCTTAGAAAGTGATCCATGCCCCATGCTGCAGAGGAAGTCAAAACAAAAACAAACCAAAGGTTATGCTAAACTAGCCCGGCCCCAGATCTGCTTTCTGACACCATATCTGGAAATTATTATGTCCCTGAGCATGTGAGTGAGACATACCAGTCAAGAAGTCTTTAAACCATGATTTGAGGACTTCAATAGCTCAGACATAGGTGAGAGGTTTTTCTCAGGAGTGGGTGGGTGAGATTCTGTGGCCTGCGTTGTGCAGGAGATCAGACTAGATGATCATAACGGTCGCTTCTGACCTTAATATCTATGAATCTATAAGAACTTAAGACAGAGGATTCTCTGTACCATCTCAGAGCACCAGTCCACCCAATTTAATGTCCTGTCTCTATCTGTGGCCAATCACTAATGTTTCATAGGAAAGTGAAATAAAACCCTCAAAATACATCTGGCCATTGGGGGAAAAATCCTTCCTGACCCTTGCAGGTGATTCACTGAAGCTCTGAAGCAAGACATTGGATTATATTCATTGTTTTAATGAAGAGTTGCAAGTGTTATGAGCATGTTGAGCCAAAAAAGAGCTTCCTGTTCTCTCCAGGGCCCATGAAGGGAAGGACTGGAGATTCATGGACTACAAGGTCAGAAAGTACCACCATGGCCAATGGACCTAGTCCCGATTTAGGGTTTTTGATTGATTGTTTGTTTGTTTTTGTTTTATTTTTAATATGTTTCAAAATGCCTTCTTATTTTCTTTAACTCTATTAGCCATTAGATATTTCATTGACAAGGAAAGCCAGTTACTTATTTTTTTAAAATGTGTAACTTATATTTATTGTCATTTACTTCCATTTCCCCCCATTTTTTATATATTAATTTTATATATTGATTTTTTTCAACATTTTTATCTCCACTTTCACATCTTCTTTTAACCAGGATGTTTTTTTTTCTAGCATAACTTCTTTGGATGATTGTGTACTCATGATGTCTTGGGGACCTTTGAACAATTCCGAGGTTCTCACCTCCTTTAAATTTATGTTTGCAGTAAATTATGCCGACAACTGCTTTCACCTGTAGACAACTGACCTTTCAGTGTTTCAAATTTACGTTAGTGGTTGATGCCATAATTTTTGCATACAGTAAATATAACCATATGATTCTCACTAGTCAACTACTATTGTGTAGGTCAGTGGTGTGCTCTGACACTAGTTTGTGCTGATACATCAGTGGGAAAGACTGCAAACTGGTAAACTGCTGCCCTTTGCCTTTTGGATGGTATGCACTGTGCACAGTGACAGAGGGCCTTGTGCCTGGTAGTCTCTTGAGCAGCCTGCTGTGCTGCTGCAGGGCACTGATGGTAAAGAGAGTTTCCCAGTCTTCTATTTCTCAATTCTTCCCTTGTGGAACTGCACTTTCTCATTGTACAGTACTGTTGCCATTAATTACACATCAAATTATTTTTTAATGGCAGTATCATACACATACAAAAGATTCGGAGCCTGATTCTGTGTTGCCCTGCACATTGTGTAGCCCTTACACCAGCACCAAGTGGGTGTGAAACAATGACAATTAAGAATGTTAGCATTTTCCACCCTATTTACACTCATTTTGCACTGGTTCAAATGAGTATAAAGGTGCAGGGCAATGGAGAATCAGGTCCTGACACTAAGAATACAGTGATATGGCATATATGAAATGGGGGGGAGGGTTAATTCTTCTTTTTGGGGAAAAAAACATGATACAGAGGTCTAGCTGAGAGAACGCTCCATGAGTTTCTCTGTTCAGAGTTATTTCAAACACCATTCTATTATCCTCTTATCCCTACTAAACAAGCAAAAGATTTTGTCCCTATAGTTGGTGCTTCTGTTCTAATCAGCTCTGTAAATCTGTGCCCTTCAGCTATTTGACAGCACAACTCTAATGGAGATACATTATTAGGATCTGCAAGTACCCGTCCTCAGAATCCACATGAAAGGAGGTTCCACACTGTGGAACAGGCCACACAGAACCTTGGGATACATTCTATTGTTGCTGGATTTCCTGCAGGGCTTGGAGGGAGGACTATGTGCATGATCCACACACCCCCGCTCCCCACCCCCCACATAATCCCCAAGTGGGTAGGCACTTGGATGCTACAGACCATAAAATATGCAGGGAGAACAGTGCAGTAAAGCTGGCTGGCCACCCCACCATATCAAGTCCAGGGACCCACTCTGTGTGGCTAATCTGGTGGTGAGGGAAAAGGACAATCCCACCCTTTAAGGTATTGCATGTTGTCTAACATTAAGCAAATAGCTGTACAAATTCTAATATTGGGTCTGCCCCTGCAGGCTTTCTGGGTTCAGAACTCCTGCTGACACAATGAGAATAATTGTTTAGATTTGTATAGTAACAGAAAATAGGACTCTATTGAAGTTTGCTATGAAAGTCAATGTGAGCCCAAGGAGTAAAATACGATAGACCTTGGCAGAATGGATAGAAATAAACTGTTCCAAGTCCTTTACAGTAATGGACCTCATAAAGATATTTTTCTGTTAGCTTGGCATTGTTTCACTAAAGACTTTATGTGAAGTTTTCATCTAAGGCACTTTTAAACTCTAACTAAAAGCAGTGGAAACACGCAATTTATGGTAAGCATTTCCAAAGTCACCATCAGAAGAGCCCCATTCAGAAAAAAAAGTGTTATTCTCTTTAGAGAAGAACAAGATCCTGTAGTATGATTAACCATTTGCCCAGAATTCCCTACTTCACCAGGCCCCGATCCTACAATTTACATAGCACAAAGAGGCCACTGCCTCCACACAAAGACCCACTCAAGTGCACCAACTGAGAGACCCTCTGATTTCAGTGAGGCTCCATGCAGACACGAGAGTCTGCTGAATGTGACAACAATTCCAGAATCAGGTCCTAATTCATCATTATCATTCTATCTCCGCATCATTATTACTGAGAGAATTGTCAGATATATCATTTTATTCCAAATTACCTGCAGAAGTCTAATACCCAAAATAATTTCTTGCTAATAGTTAATGTTATGTTACAATTCTACATAGAAGCCACAATTCAGGGTAGAAAAATTAAAAACCTGAAACAGACTGGTAATGTTTGGACAAGTTATGTCAGATTGTGTTATTCATGCTTTGTTACATCAAAGTCACCATTTAACCTCAATTAATCCTTATGCACATCTCTGTGGTGTAGCAAATTCCTGCCAAATATATATATTAACCCTTCAGCAGTAGTGAGCAGGGAGATGATGTGTACATCCAAGGGCTCACCACAAGGACAATGAAATTGTCTGATGACTTAGGATGTAGTGGTGGGGTTCCGGAAAGTGCGGATGGTGTGTCATTGCAGATATACCTTGGTTTGAGCTTCAAATACAGCAATTTAGAAAAACCAGGGCTAGCACCATTAAGGGAGTTTTAAAAACCAGACAGTGCCAAATTAGAGTGAATCTAGCACTTTGTAGCTGGCAAAGAGAACACAGGAAATTAACAAGTATTATTTTGAAGAGAGAGCTTTTCAGCTATGCATTTTTTATCAAGTGTAATATTGGCCATCAGCAGATAGCACCTCAATTCCAAATTCTTCACGAGCTATTCCTCTACTATTAAAATTACATTTATTAATCTGGTGAAAGTTATCTTCCTAGTTATATACCTTTCTATCTCTTAGCATTACAAGTGAAAGAGATTGGCCCTTTCTTGTGAGTCAGGTGGTTTTTTGGACTATGTTTCCCAACATTCATCTGCCAGGGAGCCGTGCCAGAATCATGACATACTGAATCTCTCCAAAATGCTGCGCTGTGGTGTCCAGCTGTTCTCTGTACTGCCATTGTATGGATGCCTAACAGTCTTGTTCACTAAAGTTTAACATGTTATTTTTCAACTGCTCTTGATAACTTGATCTTGCCTAATTGCTATGTTGACGTTTTTCATTTGTGCACCTGTTGACTCCCATCAGTTGCATTGCAGAAAGCCCAGATTTGAGCCTCAAACAATGAGACAGGATTCCAGCTACATAGATGTGGATACCAGAGCCGAGAGTTCTATCAGAGGTTTCCAATGTAAACCAAAGAATGCTTTGTGAGCAGCTGTCATTGATGGTGAAGGATAAATTGCACAGTATCAGCCCATAGAAAATATTTAAAGTCTTAGTTGCTTTTGCTTATAATAGTGCTAAAATTGTACAGTATTTTTAAAGTGGAATTTATTAAGGCTTTATAGTTTTAAAAATAAAAAGACAAATCTTTCTTTACAAGGCAGCATATGAGCACTCTGGAGGATGTTTAACAACTTTCTGTACAGTGATATACCACAAGTGCTTTGACATGAATGGGAGAGTTAGTCTTTGCCTAAAGTAACTCAACCATTGAACACGGTCTTACACCAACAAATTGAATTTTTCAAAAATGCAGTAAATATTCATGACCACATTAAAACAAGAAATATATAGTGTCAGTTCCTCACCCATGTTCACTGTTATCTCTCTTTCCTTGTACAGTTTATATTTCATAATAAATTCTTGATACACTGCAGGGATACCACCATTGTCTTTAAATGTAACATTGCTTTTGGAAGGACTGAGACCAAGTGATCCCCCTAGGGCATCATAAATCTTAGTTTTCATTTGGAATATAGGAACCATAAAGAGTATAAAACAATATTTAAGCCTCAGAGAAGACCAATTTTCAATATAAAATGGGATTGTTATGACACTAAAGAAATGAGTAGATGAGAATAAGAACGTTCCAATTTTACAAAAGCCTGCCAAAAAGAGAACAAAAGGAAGCATTTGATAGCCAGGGATTGTACATGATAGATCAGTGACCAGAAAGCTGAAATAGTCCACAAGGATTTATTTGTCTTTTTCTGACACATGTATCACAGAAATATAAAGTATATACATTAAAATACTATACTTAAAAATCAAATGAGGAATACAAGCAACAGATGCGACATGATGTGCTTAAGTAAAGTATCAATTTCACAAATAACAGGTCAGTTATTTTAACAGACTTTAAAAAATTCAAAAATGTTTTAAATAGGGTTAAATAATTTTATGGAATTAGGTCATATTTGATCATTTTCTCTAATTGTAGACAACATCTTAATTATGTTATGCTTTATCAAAGAGGACATCCAATTTATTTTAGTAGTTCTTGGAAAGTCAAGAAAAAGAAGGGAAAAAAAATTTTCAAATTGCTCAGAACCCCACAATACTGCAACTTTCTTTTTTTCAGAGAACCTCTAAGGTTTCCACAGAACAACAAAAGTGGACAAGCTTAGAATCATGCAAGGGAAACTTAGACATAATATATTATAAGGTAAGAAATATGCTTATGTTTTTATTTATAAAGTGTAAGGATATGACTAATGAGAATACTTGTAATAATGCTGAGAAAAATAAAGGGATGGGGAAGTTGAATGGTTTCAGTTTCTTGTGAACTATCATCACAAACCTCCATTTACCATCACTACTTCTTCCAGCATTCAGAGGGATGGGACCAGACATTCTACAGTGGGTTCAGTTTCTTGTGAACGACCATCATAAAACCATTACATGTTTGCTTAGTTCTGCACTGCTGGAGGTCTTTTCCCCATTTGGGTTAGCTCTGTGAAATAAACAAAATCATAAAGAATTAGATGTCTAATCACATTAGAGAGTGACGTATTTCTGTGGACTTAAGGTTTATTGATAGAGCATTGAGCACAAGTCCAGTCTGCAACAGGGTCCAAAGATGAATAGAAGACTTCAGTCAATGGCCTTTTCAATTGCCTGGTTTTTACCCACACCAAATTATTTATTTGCATCGAAAAAAGCATCAAGAGTTTTAAAAGATGCCAATCAATTGTCTTCAGGCTGTGTCACAGTACACTATAGATTCTAAATTCTGTACACTGAAAGCGGGGAAACTTGGAGATTTTAGTTTACAAAGAACTTTAAAATGATAGCATTCAACTAATTTAAAAGAAGTAAAGGTTATTGAACTTAGATATCTGCATTAAAAAACAGTGCAATGATGTCACTCTTGAATGATAGAGATAATAATAGCTGTGCCAGACTCTATTTCTAAGATTTCTAAGATCCTTAATATGAAGAAATCTTAGAAATATGAAATGAAGAGCCTGGAGGGGAGAACAGTGCAGTGTATGTTCTCCTTTTTAAAAAGACACGCATGATTTTCCTTGCAGATTAGAATCATAGAATCATAGAATCATAGAATATCAGGGTTGGAAGGGACCCCAGAAGGTCATCTAGTCCAACCCCCTGCTCAAAGCAGGACCAAGTCCCAGTTAAATCATCCCAGCTAGGGCTTTGTCAAGCCTGACCTTAAAAACCTCTAAGGAAGGAGATTCTACCACCTCCCTAGGTAACGCATTCCAGTGTTTCACCACCCTCTTAGTGAAAAAGTTTTTCCTAATATCCAATCTAAACCTCCCCCATTGCAACTTGAGACCATTACTCCTCGTTCTGTCATCTGCTACCATTGAGAACAGTCTAGAGCCATCCTCTTTGAAACCCCCTTTCAGGTAGTTGAAAGCAGCTATCAAATCCCCCCTCATTCTTCTCTTCTCCAGACTAAACAATCCCAGCTCCCTCAGCCTCTCCTCATAAGTCATGTGCTCTAGACCCCTAATCATTAATTCAGGTGGAAGCCTGCATCTGAGGTTAGTCTATTCATCATACACATTGGCAAAAGATCTAGAACAGGGGTTCTCAAACTGTGGGTTGGGACCCTAAAGTGGGTCAGGACCCCATTTTAATGGGGTTGCCAAGGCTGGTGTTGGCCCTGGGCCCCAGCAAGTCTGAAGCCCAAGCCCAAGCCCCACCGCCCAGGGCTAAGGTTACATGCCCCCCCACCCCCCAGGGCAGAAGCCCTTGGGCTTCAGCTTTGCCCCCCCCCAGGGCAGTGGGGCTCAGGTGGGCTTGGTCATCAGGCCCCCCCCTCCTGGGGTTGTGTAGTAATTTTTGTTGTCAGAAAGGGGTCATGATGTAATGACGTTTGAGAGCTGCTGATCTAGAAGATTTTAATGGGAAGTAGCTGTCAACAGGAGGTTTAGGTGGCAGAGAACCGCTCCAGTGGAGGGGGAATCACAAAATGTGGACCTTGTTTATCAATGTTAATACTACTGATTTCTTGGGCTAGTTTCTAGGAACAGAAAAGAGACTCAAATAATGCAGATGTGCAGTCCCAGCTCTAAAGAATCCCAAGAAATACTTTAGTCTCTGGGTACTGCCATTTCTTCTCCAGCACTTCTGGATGATGAACTGAGTTGGACAAAGCAGAGCCATTAGTTCTGCAGACTTCTTCAGGGTGCTGGCCTGTACGCTTCTTTGTATATACAGTTGTATTTGATAACTGCATGCCCATGAATAATCACCTTTGTTAAACTAAAGGTGACCTCCAAGGCATGTGATAGGAATTCACTTGCTTTGTTTTTTTTTCTTATAAAGATTTTAATACCTTCCATCTAAAAGGGTGGGTAGGGGAGGGGAGAAAGTTGAGTCTGCTTGTTTGATAAAGTGGAAATCTGGTCTTTTCTGCCATGGAAGACTCTGGCAACTGGAGACAGTGTAGTTGAGTGTTTATCTAAGTTTTTTAAAATGTCATAAGGTTTTGTGATAATAAAGCTTGGAGATCAAAATAAAACGAATGTTTTCATTAGCCTGTGTTCGAGAGTTGGACTATAGGTACAAATAGTTTACAAGAGACTAAAAAAAAAGGGGAGGAATGCAAGGGAAATACTAACAGATTTTCAGAAGTTATTTTTTTCCTCAGATAATCCAGTTTGGGTTGGAACGTTATCCGTATGATCTACAGGGTGTCTGTACGAAACTGAGCAGCCTCTGAATAGGAAATGGTATCTGTGTCTTGGGAAAAAACTTGGCAAGAAAAACAAACAAACAAAAACAAACAAACAAACAGGTTAAAACATGTTAACTGGCTATACAATTGTAGTCTTCTATGAAACATGAGGGTAGTTTAATTTCTTAATTTTATTCTCTGGCTTTAAGTAAAGACTGCTAGGTGAGGAGGGATACATACAGCAAGAGATTCAGAAATGTATTTTTGTAAACTCTTTAAAAAGATATCCAATAGGGAGGCAAGTTTCACTATATGTCCATGTAGTGAGTAGATGCATCAGTGATCCCGCTCACTGGCCAGACAAACTCTATGACAGAAATAATTTAAAAGATTTAAATTGACTTGATTGTGACACCAGTTTCATTGCTGATGAGTCACTGAGAATGAAAAGAACAAAGTAAATGCTGAATTTAAATATGGCAATGTGAAATAAAAGAAAAACTAAGCTGGTGCAGCAAACAGGGAGTACAGGACAGACCAAGAGACATTGTCTTTTCAACCTGCTACATCATCTGGAGATCACAATGAGCCCTGGTCTACACTACGAGTTTAGGTCGGATTTAGCAGAGTTAGATCGCTTTAGCCCTTCACCCATCCATACTACAAAGCCATTTTTTCCAACTTTAAGGGCTCTTAAAACTGGTTTCTGTACTCCCTGACAAGTGGATTAGTGCTGGAATCAACCTTGCTGGGTCCAATTTGGGGTAGTGTGGATACAATTTGACAGTATTGGCCTCTTGGAGCTATCCCAGAGTGCTCCAGTGTGACTGCTCTGGACAGGACTCTCAACTCAGATGCACTGGTCAGGTAGACAGCAAAACCCCGCAAACTTTTGAATTTCATTTCCTGTTTGGTCAGCATGGTGAGCTGATCAGCACAGGTGACCATGCAGAGCTCATCAGCACAGGTGATTATGCAGTCCCAGAATTGCAAAAGAGCTCCAGCATGGACCAAATGGGAGGTACTGGATCTGATCGCTGTATGAGGAGATAAATCTGTGTCATCAGAACTCCATTCAAAAAGATGAGATGCCAAAATATTTGAAAAAAATCTCCAAGGGCATGAAGGACAGAGGCTATAACAGGGACCCGCAACATTGCCACATGAAATTTAAGGAGCTCAGGCAACCCTACCATAGAACCAGAGAGGCAAACGGCCACTCCGGGTCAGAACCCCAGACATGCTGCTTCTATGATGAGCGGCGTGCCATTCTAGGGGCAACTACCCCAGCCCTGTGCATGGACTCCGTCAATGAACTCTCATGCAACAGGGATGCGGACTTTTGGGGATGAGGAAGATGATGATGAGGAGGATGTTGAAGCACAGCAAGCAAGTGGAGATTCCCCAACAGCCAGGAACTGTTTTTCACCCTGGATCTAGTACCTCCCAACCCACCGAATGCGGGCTCCCAGACCTAGAAGGTGGAGAAGGGACCTCTGGTGAGTGTACATTTGTAAATATAATACACGGTTTAAAAGCAAGCATTTAATGATTAATTTTCCCTATAGACTTGGGATGCATTCGTGGCCAGTATAGCTACTGGAAAAGTCTGTTAATGTGTATGGGGATGGAGCGGAAATCCTCCAGGGACATCTCAATGAAGCTCTCCTGGATGTACTCCCAAAGCCTTTGCAAAAGGTTTCTGGGGAGGACAGCCTTATTCCATTCTCCATGATAAGACACTTTACCATGGCAGCACGTAGTTTGGAATCATTGCATAACAAAGCATGGCAGTGTATGGTACTGGTGTTTGCTGGCATTCAAGCAACATCCATTCTTTATCTCTCTGTGTTATTCTCAGGAGAGTAATATCATTCATGGTAACCTGGTTGAAATAGGGGAATTTTATTAAGGAGACATTCAGAGGTGGCCATTCCTGCTGGGCTGTTTGCCTGTGGCTGAACAGAAATCATCCCCGCTATTAGCCACACAGTGGGGGGAGGGGTGAAGCGATCATCCCAGAGAATTGAGAGGGGTGTGGGGGTGATTAGTTGGGTTTGTGCTGCACGTTAACCCGAAAACTGCAGCCCCTTCTTTTAAATGGCCAACCCATTTTAAAGGGCCAACCCAACAGGTGCTTGGTATGTGAAATGAGGACGCTGCTGTTTGAAACCATTTCCACATGTTAGGAAGGTTGAAGAAGCCAAAAGACTGTGGCTTACTATATCTGCCTGCAAGCCGAATTCTGTTGCCTGCTGGCCCTGTGTGTGTGATCTCTCACTCCATACCGGCAGGCCCTTGATATAAGAGGCAAAATGCGACCTTGTAAAGAAAGCACACGTGCTATGTAATGTTAACAGCTTGGTTCACTGTGAAAGAGACTACTCATTGTTCTTTAAAATCTCTCTTTTTAATGACTAATCTCCTTTTTTTCCCTCCCACAGCTGCAAATGTTTCATCACTCCACGTATCATCTCCGTCCCAGAGACTATCAAAGATTAGAAGCTGAAAAAAAAACGCACTCACAATTAAATGTTCTCTCAGCTCATGCAATCTACCCATGCTGAAAGAGCCCAGCACAGTGCATGGAGGGAGACAATGTCAGAGTCCAGGAAAGCACAAAATGAATGCTAGGACAGGAGGGATGAGCAAGAGGCCAGGAGGGATGAGTGAGAGGAGAGGTGGCGTCAGCGTGATGAGAGGAGGCAGGATGCAATGCTGAGGCTACTGGATGATCAAAGTGATATGCTTCAGCATATGGTGGAGCTGAAGGAAAGGCAGCAGGAGCACCGACCACAGCTGAAGCCGCTGTGTAACCAACCACCCTCCTCCCCAGGTTCCATAGTCTCCTCACCCAGACACCCAAGAACGCAGTGGGGGCAGGCCTCTGGGCACATGTGAAAGTTTTGCAGCCACTGGGAATCATCCCAGACTTGCAACACTATGCGGTCCCACCAGTCTGTGCTTGTTTCCTGGGCCCAGAATTGGTGTTCTATGGCGTGAGCCTGCCCCACTGCCACCAGGATGGCCAAATTGCCGGGGCCCGTACTTTGAGAGAAGTCTGTGTCCATGTCCTCATCATTCTACTCACCGTGCTGCCGTCACCTACTCGCCTGCTTTTGCGGGTTCTGGTTCTGATTCTGCATATACTGCTGGATAACGTGCATGGTGTTTAGAGTGGTCACAACTGCCACGGTGATCTGAGTGGGCTCCATGCTTGCCATAGTATGGCATGAGCAGGAGAGCAGAGTGGTAGTGGAAGCAGCGGGAGGTTGATAATGCTGACAGCAATACGGTGCCCGCACGGAAAAAGGCGTGACATGATTGTCTGCCATTGCCTTCACCGAGGGATGAGCAAGGGATAGACTGGCAGCAGACAGTGCTGCTGGCTGAGAGAGCAGCCTGAAGCAGAATGGTCCCCTCAAGGATTGAATTTACAACCCTGGGTTTAGCAGGCCAATGCTCAAACCACTGAGCTATCCCTCTGCCAATATTTCAGGCTGGACTGAATCTCCATTAGGCAAAACTCAAAGAAGAGACTGACCTGAGTCACTCCCATTTATGTGCAGGTGCCCCTCACAGACATTACTGAGGTCTGCCAGGAGCACCCATGTCTGCCCAGTTGCCCCTGACAGACCTCACCGAGCCTGACCAAGAGCACCCGGGAGATAATGAGGATGGCTACTAGTCATACTGCAGTATCTGCTGCCACAAGGCAATGGAGCTGCTTCTGTGTAGCAATGCAGTCCCATGTTTGCCAGCACCCAGGAGACGTACGGTGATGGTGAGCTGAGCGGGCTCCAGGCTTGCTGTGGTATGGCAGGGGTAACCCAGGAAAAAAAGGCACGAAACGATTGTCTGCCATTGCTTTCCTGGAGGGGGGGGCTGACGACATGTACCCAGAACCACCCACGACAATGTTTTTTGCCCCATCAGGCATTGGGATCTCAACCCAGAATTCCAATGGGCTGCAGAAACTGCGGGAACTGTGGGAGAGCTACCCACAGTGCAACACTCCAGAAGTTGATGCTAGCCTCATTACTGTGGACACATTCCACCGACTTAATGGTTTTAAGTGGGGACACACACAATCGACCGTATAAAATTGCTTTCTAAAAAATCGACGTCTATAAATTTGACCTAATTTTACAGTGTAGACATACCCTGAGAGCCCTAGGAAATCTTCTCAAGGAATTATAGACAGGAACAGTCCTTTTGTAAATTTAAACCGAGGAGGAACGACTAGATTTAACTGCAGAAGTCTCAAGATCCACAAGAGCTGAGGAGGAAACTGATGATGTGGAAGGTAACCTATACTAGTTCAAATGTGTCTGGCCTTACAACTTGATAGTTTTGTTATTCCTGTAGAACCCAGCTGTCATGACCATATGCTGTGAGCCAGTCCCCTCAGGTAACCTCACCTAGTCCTAGTAGCATCGTTTAGAATGGATATTATGGGTGCAATGTGGCTGGTGTCAAGGTGAGAGGGAAGGAGATTACAGGTTAGGACAAACCAGCATCCTTAAGCAGTCTGGACCGACAATAAAGGCACAGTCTTTTAAAATATTATGTAGATGGATGCAGCAAGATATACTAATCAAGAGTAAGCATGTGCAGAATTGGCAATGCCCATGTTAAGATTCTCCTATGCATTCTGCCCAGGATCTAAAATGTATAATTTAGTATACATCTTAATCCCTTTCTGATAACCAGTCATTAAAATTATAAATAGGAGTGAGACACTGCTTAAATTCTAAACAGATTTGTTTGTGAATGATGCCCAAATTTTGGGACATATCCCCAGCATAGGGACTAATCCCAAGATATGACTTTTAACAGTCCCAGCTAGAACAGAGCAAATAGACAGAATGACTGCATCAATGACTATGGGCAATGTTAATGGGATGACAAAAAATGGAAGACAAAAATGCACTTTGTAGATATGTGAAATAGTATCATATGAGATAGTTAACAGCAATTTCTTAACAGCTGTTGCGTTGAGGCACTTAACGAGACAGATAGCATTGCATGAGCATTTTATGTCAATATTTATGTAAATAGCTAATAGATGACAGTTCTGATATGACTGCTGTCTTCTCAGTTCGGCCCCATAATGCACCTGTGACTACTCAGTTGTTTGTGACTGGCACCAGCTGGGGTGAATAGTGACAGAAAGTAAATGCAATGCATGGCAGGTATGTAAAATACTGTTGTTTTGTCATGAATTAACACAGCAGTGGCCCAACCCCCAGGTTCCTGGCAATGGGACAATTAACCAAACAGGCAAGGCTAGAAGACCATTCCATTTACTAACAGGTACTGTATACATATATGTGATCACTAACTGCAGTGAATGATTATTTATAGCAAGGAAAAAATGGAGACCAGTGAATTTGCTGTTGACAGACAAACAATGTACATAGGATAAGGGAATACACAACAGCTCCTTAACCATTTTGACCAGAGCCCTAGCATTCAGACAGTGAATAAGATGAGAGACAATAGTAGGTGACTGAATCCTGTACAAATAGCACAGATTCGATTAACATATGTGAATCTGACAAGAGTTTTAAAGTCTCCTAAAGAGCCAGAAAATATGGTTTATCTACATATTTATTTATTTCTCCCTCAGTCTAGGAGTCCGCATGAACGGTCATAAACATTGTGCTTCCTCATGCAAAGGAAGACATGAAATCCCCTAGACCTGTTTCGTTTCTGCTAGCTTTATATCCTTACTGTGCTTCCTATATTTTTTTCTTGAACAATACAAGATTCCAGGGAGCTGTTCAGGCATTCCTCTCCATACTAGCTATCATAGATATTTATATGCCCTCCATCACTGCCATAACCTAGTAATTCACAGTCTTTAAAGTATTTATCCTCAACACTATCCCTGTGAGGCAGTATCATCCCAGTTTTACACATTATATCTGCAGAGAGGGTAAGTGACTTGCCCTAGTTCACACAGGCAGTTTGTGAGGAGGAAGGATTTGAAACTTTGGCCTTGCAAATCCTAAACTAGTGCCCTAACTATTGGACCATCCAACCAGAGTAAAACAATAACAGGTAACTTAGGTGACCAATCACACAGTTTGAAAAGCAAATTCAGCATATTAAATACTTGAATAAATGAGCTCAGAAAAGAGTTCATGAACAATCTATAGATATAAATATGTTCACATAAAGAATCTATCAAACAATGTTGAATAATGAAATACATTAATAAAAATCATGAACTGCCAACTGGCAATTTGTGAACAGACTAAGAGGTCAGATTCAAGGCATAAATTGTTTTCAATCAATAACTCAATCTGCTTTTGTCATTAGCTTTTAAAATATAATTTTATTTTATGAATAGATTATAGTTTTACCTTGTAACGTTTAGATTCCTCAGTTCCTTATAAAATCTATAAGAAAGGCAAGAGAAACAACAAAGTTCCTACTTAGTTACAAAGTTTTATTAAACAGCATTATGTTCTAAACATTATTTTACAACTATAAAGTTATTCCTTGGGGACAAGTATATATTCAGCCAAATCCTTTTCACATGACTTAGGCTGAAATATCTTTTATTTGAATTGATTTTGTGAAGTTAACATAATACAGAAGTGTTAGAAACTAGTAATTTCAGTTTTTGTATATCGAGAGTTGTGAGCTGTATTTTAAATTATAGCCCTTTTTAATTTTTTTCCAGCAGTCATTGCCTTTGATTTTCAGTATTTTACTTTCATCTTAAAAACGTATATTTCCAACTCTACCATTACCTAGTAACATACAGAACACAATCTGTGGAAGTCTCCAACCTCTAGGAAGGAGAAATTCAGAGATTCCACTTTGGAAAAGGATAACCATGTATTTAATTCGTGGTCATCTAGATTTCAGGCTCATGTTATTTCAGTACACTTCATATTTCTTTATGAACCAGTATAATTTGACTCCATAGCATATTTCAAGAAGGGAGGAACTCAAAAGTTCATTGGGATTACTTGGATATAATAATTTTTCATTCTGTGATGTATATCATGTAAAGATCTGCAAATGAGAAATATAGATCATCACAATCTTTGGTCAACTAACTGAATCCGTGAACCTGAAAATAAATTGTCAATCAGTGACATAAATAGCACAACAGATTGGACTGACAACATTGCTTTCTTTTCTTCCTTCTTAATGCAGACATACTACATCAAATGGTCCAGATCCTTAGTCCCACTATGATTCCTGTGCACTGATGCACAGGCATCAAATCCCTATTGTAATGGGGCAGGTACGGGCCTTCTGGCATGACAGAATCTCTGGCTGGCATAAAGTCGGGATAGTCAGGTTTATTTTATGCCCCCTGTTCCCTCAGGCCTAGGGGCATTTGCCCCCCAAAAACTGTGCTGGAGTGATCCTCAGTTACTTTTATGGCCCCTAAACAGCTATTACTGCCCCAAAATTAGAGCAGCCTGGAGGCTTTTCTAATTTTTGTTGGGGTCTGAGGTGTCTCCTGGCAAACCTGGCAATCAGGGAAATGACAAGATGGTGTACACAGTCACCTTTGCCTCCTGTAGCCCCCTAGCCGCTTGCTCACTTCAGCTCAGCCAGACTCCAGGATTGAGGCTCATTACTCTAGATGAATATGATATTTTTAAACTCACATTGGTGGAAGTTAGTCTGGAGAAAATAAGGGCAACAAAATATGGTAAATATTGTTTATTTGGAAAAATGGCAAAATGTGTCTATATTTATGAATATTTGTGAAATATTCAGCCAACATTATGAGCAGGACAAATGATATAAAAAAATCCAAAGAATTTATTTTAAAACAGAGTCATCAATTGAATACATTATTCTATGGTTTCCCAAAACTTTGAAAGAAGAACCCTCCTCCCATGCCTCATCCCACCAACTCAGAAAAAATGAAACCAGTCACATACCCTTTCAACCTTGCCATTTGTTTTTAAAAATCTATGCATCAAAATGCATCATCATCTTCTGCTCTCAGATCTGACCTCCTGAGTAGTCCTGTATGCCCTCTAGGGAGGCACACCCCGTAGTTTAGGAAATGCTGAATTATTCAATTAATATAACAATAGCAGAAGCTGTAGTCAGGGTTATACTCATACCATCTTCAGAAGTTCTAAGGAATTCACTGTAGACCCATCTGCTCCCACTGAAATCAACGCCAAAAGTCTGACTTCAGATGGAACAGGAGCAGGTGCTAAATGAGCTAATCATGTGAGTAGATGAAGATTTCAAGTAGTTAACTAACATTGGCATGCTGAAAATAAAGAAAAAGGGTGGCAAGTGAAGTAGTATATTTGAGGAAGTAAAGTTTACAAATGAAGAGGAGTCTGACAGATTCTATTGACATGTAAAAGTAAAAATAATTCCATTTGTTTCCAAAGCAGGTTTTCAAAAATATTGAAGGTCATTTGGCAAGAAAATACTGTGACAATGACTATAAAAAAGAGGTGTAATCTCTAATCTGAATTGTAAAGGAAGGCTACCCAAGGCCATCAGCTGGTGAAAGCTCTTATTGATTAAAATGTGTAGCCAATTACTTAACTAATAATGTGGTTCAATATGAAAAATGTTTAAGAGACCAAATGACCCATCTTAGCCAAGTTTATTAACTAAAAACAAAGCAATATCATACAAAAAAGAATTAATACAATAACCTACCTTCTGGGAAGCTTGTTTCTCGAAGCACATGGTTTACCTTATATAGAAGGGGTTCTTTAAAGATATACCCACAAAAGTACCTGTAATTATATCATGGCTGTTTACAAGTTGTAAAGCACTGTATGTATCACCTAAGATCCAATCCAAGTTCCTTCATTTATTGTTATGGATTGTTCCTTATTTCTGTTTTGGACACTACATTCCAAAACAGTCGGGTGTAAAAGGCAAATCCCAACATGTGCAAGGACATACCACTCATATCTTTTTCTTGACAGGCATACTAGTTTCTAATGCCAAAGCTGATGTCAGAGTTGCAGTGCATTGTGGGATATACATCTTGACATGAATGAACAAAAATGAATAGCATTGTGGGAAAGACATAATATAATTTGGTTAACATAACTGCATGTTGGGTATAATACAATAGTAATGCGAAATACACTACCCCAAACATATACATATTAGCTAACATTCTAAATGTATTGTATATACAGACACACTTTTTTTTAATTTCAGTATGCCAGTGTTAGTTACTACTTGAATGTAACAAAGAGCAATGTATTAAAGAAAGGAGAGTTACACAAGCAACACATCTGGTCCACAAAAGATCATAAACCAACTAGAAGCCAGTACAACTGCACAAGAGCAAAGTCATCTCTGAATTATGCCAGGCTGTGATGATCCACAACAGGCTGCTCCACAGCCAGGGATCACAAGAAGGCAGCAATCTCTGGCCACATCTACTCCCGACCCCAACACAATTCTGGCAGAAAATGTGGTATACAGCCAGTTTTTCCGCATCTATGATAGGGAAGAATTTTTCGCCCATTGCACTTTTTGGTCATGGCTACTGGTAATGACGGACTAATGGGGATATACTTCATTAATTAAATCACCCTCCGTGCATTGTTAAATACACAAAAACACTTTGTGGTACATGTTCCCCCCCCGCCCCCTTCTTTCTAGCAGTACAATGGAGAGAGCAGCAGAATGTGGGTAGAAAGAGGAACTAGCAAATTCTAGCACCTTCTATAGAGACACACCATAGAGTGAAATCAGGAGAGGGAGGGAGTAGACAAGGTTGTTACAGAAGGTCTCTCTCTCTCTCTCTCAATTAGTTAAATCATAGAAAAGGTGCCAGTTGATAATGCTCAAAATTTTGTAGCATAGTTATTGGGCTTTGCAGGATGAATAAAACTTGTTGTTTTGTGCATTTTGTGAAGCTCTTTACATTAACTAATAGATAAAAATGCTGTTATTCGGGTATAAATAATAAAGTCATGTGTAAAAAAACTGCAAATGGCTGAGAACTTAAAAACTGGATGGTAGCTGATCATGAATCCCAGTGATGATTGAGCCTGGTGATACTCTAAACAAAAAAACCCTCTCAACAAGGCTCGTAGCTGTTTCCATTGCTTCCTACTGACTCACCAGACATTTTAGGCTTCAGGGTGATGGCTAAGATTATTGTGTATCTTGGTTGTGTTGATTTGTATGTGGAGAGTTGTGTTGTGCTGGGAGAGTTGTATGGATTTGTGCGGGTAGTGAATAAGAGATGTGTGCTGCAGGCAGGGGCTATGTGTGGTTTCGATTATTGTACATGTTGGTAATGTTGTGTTGATTTGTGTCTGGGGGTGTTGTGTTCGGAGTTTTGTGTTTATTTGTACAGATGGCAGGTGGGCAGAGATGTGGCAGTGGGGCAAAGTAATCCTGCATACACCCTATGAAATTGTTGCATGCAAATTAGATGTAGAGTAGAGTAAAGGAGCAGACTGGGTGAGATACCTCTGAATTTACAATGGGCTATTGGCATGACAGATACATGCCTTCGTGTGACTTACGCCACACAGGAGTCTTTGTAAAGTCAAAATGGCTGACAAAATAAAACTTGGACATAACAGACCATAAAACTCAGTGATAATTCAATCTAGTGTAGCCCATAGGCTTGCCTTTACTATGGTCACTGCCTTGCCTTCATTATATTTAGTTGCTTTCATTATATTCAGCTGTACTGTAAGAAACCTACAGTATCCTGCATCTTGTAAGACATTAGCTGAAGCATAAGATAGCATAAGTGTGGTTAAGTAGGCTTAGATCAATGGTTGCTTTTAGATTTTAGGAACTAAGGATAGCTTCCTCAATGGTAGGAGGTAGAATGTTCCAGTAAGTGCTATCACAAAGAACATGGAAGTAATAATGGAACATGCAAGTCCGCTTAAGCAAAGGGTGACAGGTATGCTCATGAGCTAAAATGGTAGTTACACGTATCAGTATACTAACCTATAGAAGAAGGACACCTTGACATTAGTAGGATAAGGAAATACCAATCAGGAAAAGGGGGAAACCCCTACTGAACATGTATTAGACATGCTGGAGTCAGTGTAACATATTATAAAAGTTGTATCCCAGCCTGTTGGGAGGCATAGAGTGTGAGAGAGATGTAGCCCGTGGCAGGGGCCAGAATGACGGCCACTCGTGATGGTGATGGTGATGAGGAAGATAATGGCTTACAATTCAGGTCATCCTGCAAGGGATAGTGAGAGTATATGGATGTGAAGATATACATTGTGTAGTCTTTCTATTTACCTTCGTGAGTTGAGGTGTTTGTGACTTTGCTAAATGTATTAATACACTATTTGGAAATATAGAAGAGTTCCTGTAGTGTGAATAGAAAAGGAGTACTTGTGGCACCTTAGAGACTAACAAATTTATTAGAGCATAAGCTTTCGTGAGCTACAGCTCACTTCATCGGATGCATCCGATGAAGTGAGCTGTAGCTCACGAAAGCTTATGCTCTAATAAATTTGTTAGTCTCTAAGGTGCCACAAGTACTCCTTTTCTTTTTGCGAATACAGACTAACACAGCTGCTACTCTGAAACCTGTAGTGTGAATGTTGCAGCTATACACATCGGGATTCCCAACTACATAATAATTTTAATAATACTGAGCCTGATCTTGGGACAAGAACCTGTCAACCCTCAAAGTGATAAATGGGAATTGTTAAGTAATCTATATCACTGGTGATATCCTGAACAAAAAAGCCCTCAGCCATGCTTGTGGCTGTTTCCATCACTTCTCATCGACTCAGCAGACACAGTAGACTTCATAATGACACAGAGAGTGACAATCCTGGAATCTTATTATATAGATTACTAAAGATCTAGCACTAAGTGAGCTTTTCCTTCCATTGAAAAATATGTTTATTGGCTGCCTTTTCAGTTGTCTTTGGGGAAGAATCATGGATGCTAGACAGCCTTTATGCAGAGTTCCACAGCAGCAGCATGAGAGGGCATAGGCATAGGGAGTAAGGAGCTGCCAGCCTGTGATTTCAAAGAAGCACAAGATAGGGATCTATAAATGGGGATCCGCGGCCTACCTTTAGAAGTGATGAAAGGGTAAAGTATGGAAAATAATGGGCAGGTAGGGAGGTCTTCCTGCTAATTTTCAGGAGTAGTAGGGAAGCAATGATGAGAGTCAATGAGCTATAAAGTGAGGTTCTATTAGAAGGCATATATTGGGGAAGGGGAAAGAGTCCCAAATGATTTATCTGGTTAATTCATTTTAATTTTCAGGTCAGAAAAGATTCTAGGAAATGTATGGCAGTGGGGGGAGGGGACAAAGATGGGTATCTAATTGGCAGCTACAAGAGCACAACTTGGTTTGGATACCAGTTGACATTACACTAAGGTACATTTTTCTGTCCCCTTTGTGGCAAAGTGTGGTCCAAGACCTAGCCCAAGAGCTACACATTTGCAAAAGTTAGATCTTTCGTCATGTGGATGAATTCTCTAACCTAGAGCAATAAAGGTCAACGAAGGAAACCAATTCCATGAGTCAAATTTTAATCAAGAAAATGTCCATAAATATATTTATAGTATTCCTAAATCCAAATGTTTAAAAATTATGAGTCAGAGCCCCCAGTATAAGATGCCTTTAATAAAAATATTAAATCACATTGTTTTTCCTCTTGCCTTCTGCTCTTTTCACCTTTATGGGGAAGCCACGTGATAAAGCTAATCTGTGTGAGATCATCCCAAATTTACACCCTAAATACGCATGCAAATATCCCTACTTTTCTGTTTACTACTTGGATTGGAATTCTGCTTACCCTCTCTTATCCTCTAGGATGTGGGGAGCTGCCATTCTATCCCTCTCTATCCCACCCCACTAGGTGAATAGGATACTCATCACTTTTTCACTCTCCTACCCATCCTGTCTCCTACCCACCACTTTTTCACTCTCCACCATACCACTTAGCTTTCCTGCGACTTAGTCTGCCTCCTGCTTTCCACATTGACTTGGCTACTTTCCTTCCAAACATATTTCCTCTTTCTTGCTGTCCACTCAGCCTCATTTCCAGCACCTTCACATTCTCCTGTCTTTTGCCTGAAGTACCTAAAAGTACTATGCGTTCAGTCACACTGGAAACAATTGGAACTGGCAGCCTTATTTTTGGGGAACATCCTCACCTCTACCTTCAAAAAAATAAAGAGAAATGGTGGCCAACTTTCTGAAGGCAACATGTGGCTTCAGGCTCATTGACAGTTCTGGAAAATGGAAACCTTTTGGGGTTAGGGCAAAACTTTGTGAGAGAAGACGGAAATCTGAAGAGCAAAATCTGAAGTTCATGAGAACCCTTAAAGATATTGTGAGACTTTAATAAAATTGAGTTTGCAATATTGCATTAATCAATAGATGATTAAAAAATATGAATTTCAATTTCTAAGAGAGTCTGAATCTGATTCTTTGCTGCCATGCACCTGGCATAGCCATGCACACCTGTGCAAAGGGAAGGCAAAATGCTATCCAATCAAAATGGTAGGATTTTATACACATATTGCACACATCTACATTGCACATCACGAGCCCTATCATTTAGGGCATGCACAGCTATATACTGCATTGAAAAGCAGGCTGTGTCCCACACTGTGAAGTGCTGCTACATACATCAGTGAAAGGTTCTGATAGCAGGAAGGAAGCTGGACATTATGCTATTAAAATAGCATTTTAGACAGGGGTGGCACTGCTTGGGCACACATAGTGCTATGTAGAGTATATACCGAAAGGTTCAAATATGTCTTTACATTCCTAAGCAGTGCCTTACTGTCTATGCTGCTATTTATACCCACGCTAGGGGAACATGCAGCATAAGTACTCTACACACTGCCATAACTACTGTGCAATGTAGAATACTACATAGCTGCTTGATGGAGAATTAGATATTTTCTCATGGGCATTTACATCTTGATTATCAGCTGGTAAGAGATTATTAAAAGGTGAAATATTGGTATAAGGTAAGTGCTCTCACCCTATTGCCAATAGAAAGTGATATTTCCATATCTTTTAAACAGGCATAAGCAATAATATATTCTTTGAACATTAATATAATCTGCCTATCAATTTAACAGGGTGTTAGGGAGAATAAAAAAATCACTGAAAAGTTCTAAGGAGTCTGACTGGGAGATTGGAATGGTTCATATTTATAAATAAAGGGTCCTAATTAAGATAAAAGCATAATTTTATTGATCATAGCCCATTCTCTTCTATTAAAACAATAACATTAATTAATATCACAACATTAACAAGTCAGAGCTCACTGAGGACAAACAAATGCATTGCAAACATTGACACTGGTAGTCACACCTGCCAAAGGGTTACTGCTCTTAACTTGCACACACTGCATTTTGCATTGGTTTACATTGTGGAAATCCATTAAAAACATTTAATATAAAAATATTTTGTTCAACATTTCTAACATTAAATAAAAATTTGTATACCCTTATCTTAAATAGGGTTGCCTTCATTTTAGGCATGCACATTGACCCATTAACATCTTTATATTATATTTAATTAAAAATTATCCTCATGATAATATTTTAACTATATATATATATATATATATATATATATATATACACACACACACACACACACACACACACACATTATTTAGTAAGTTAGCTATTTTAACTATGGAACAGCTATAGTAATGATGAACATAAAGCATACAAAAATATATAATCTGTAGATGCCAGAAATTATTTAAAAATTTCAAATTAGCCACATGACAACTGGGTCATGCGGATTTCTTATCAGAAAGTGTTCATACTTTGCCTGAGCATCAATTTCCATAACACATATTCACTATAGTATACGTGTGGTGAAAGTGGTTTTTAGCAACTGTAATTTTCTGTTGATTCCTTAATTCCATCTCTTTGTTTTGAGATAAACAGATGGAACTTGATTTTCACAATTAGTCCAAACCAAGAAGCTCATACTTAAAATGGAAAGGTACTACAACACACTCAAACATTGTTCAGTCTGGACATTGAAACATGGTAAAATAACTACCTCTAGCATATTATTGTAAACTGATGCAGTTTCCAACACCTTTCCAAGACATCAAAAGACAAGGGAGATGGCATCACATCCTTAAGAAAGCAGTAATGTGGGTAGCAAAACATTTGTCCTTCCAATGATTGACCAAATGTCCCCATATTTAGAAATTCCCAAATTTTCCAGGAACACTTCCAATATTTTAAGTTGTCAGTGCCAGATTCTGCTCTCAAGTACAATTAAATAAATCAGATCTGGCCAATTGGTTCTGACTTATATACTTGCACACTCAACATAAATAAACAAGCAACATCAAAATCACAAAATACGTTTACACATATATATGTACACAATTGCTACTTAGCTAAAGCAAACTAACATTTTTTCATTGGTTTTCATTTTATTTTAAATATGTGCATGAAGATGTGAAGGTTCTCCTTAATATAATCTCTATATAATGACTATAGACCAGAGTTGAGACGTATTATAGAGATATAGTTGCAAGACAAGTTGCTGTAGAGTCCATATTAGTCCCATTGTTCCAGCTAGCACTTCAACACCAAGCCTGTGAACTTCACAAAGTTCAAAAAGAGTCAAGATGGGAAAGGGAGCAGGAATCAGAGTAAAGGAAATCAGGGAATAAGAGGGAGCTGAGTTATAGAGCCAGTGTGTACGAGAAAGAGGGAAAGGGGAAAGTAAATGCCTCAAGTAGTAACCTTCCTTCCCCTTACCATTTCCTCCACGCTCTTTCCCACTCCTCTGGCCATCGGAGTGAGAAACCTACTTCTATAGCTGTTATGAGAAAGCCCACCATATGACTAAGATGCTCCTATATAGTACTGTTATTATTCTGCTGCTGTGACTACTATTATAGTAGTTGTTCATTAGCATTTAAATCAGTCCATAAATATTTCACTTTAAATTCCTAGTTTAAATAAGCCTTACATCTGGTCACTGTAATGCTGTGGTTTAACATCTGTTGTATGCCTTAATTTTAGCCTGATATAATGCTATTGTACAGTCATACAGTTTCATAAGGGCACTTATACAATAAAACAGAGATTTAATGGAGCACTTTATTGTTTTGCAATTTTTAGTTTCAGCTGACCATGGCAAGTGAAGGTAAAGGTTGTATTATACAGCACCTCTTCCTCTGTCAGGAATTCTCCTTTACCTAAAAGGGGTTTGCATTTTAAGAAACTGATGTACATATATATAAAAGGTGTCTTGTTAAGGATTTATCCTATTAAACTGGAATATATTGTAATTGTCTTTTATGAATGTCTCGTATTTCTTTCTATTCCCACTCCTCTCACCTTCTCTCATTTAATTTCATAATGTTTTTAATTATAAGAATGGAATTGAAGAAAATGATATTTTCAAAGTACAATGGGTCTTAAGGAATAGCAAATATAAGTATGAAAGAGTTACAAGTGAGCACTCAGATGCAGAATTTGAATATACAGCTACAGTTACAGAATATTCCACTTTTTATCATTGGTCTATATTTACCAATGGAAAATGTTTTTACAATAACTACTTTTAGTCTCCATTATTATCGTCCTTGAATACTGACTGTGAAAGTAGCTTTCACAGTAAAATCCAGAGTTTTGCCAAATATGGAAACTTTGCTATAAATATAGCAACCTTTTTCTCCATCAATGTGTACATGTGACTAGTTCCTAGAAAACACCAGAATAGGGGAAAAAACATTAGTACTTAATGGGTAGTAGTTTTGTTACAGTATGTAACCCCATACATGACAATCACAGTTTTAAGACGGTAGCAAGTGTTATATTATCCTTCTATATCTATCCATAATAGCATATTAAAGACTCTCCAATTTAATAACTCTATCCTGGGCAACTTCAGCCTATTTATCATCATGAAATGTGCAGTACAGTACATTACACTGATGCAAATTTAATACTACTACTGAACACTTAATTAACAATTTGCATGAAAGGATCCCAGGTCACTTTACAAACATTAATTCATTAAACTCCACAACAACCTTGCAAACAGTTGGGAAATTGAAGCACAGACAAATTAAGTTATTTGCCCATACAGTGAGTAAGTAGCAGAGATGGGGATAGAAGGTCTTGACTTCTAGTCTTCTTCTTCTCTGTCTGACCATTACAGTAATCTTGAAAAGATATAGAGAGTGGTTGTCAATATATGCTGTGGTTTGCTTACATAGACTTCATATGAACATTAAAAACTAGAATTCAATGGCAGAGATTCATATTGGGCCAAATCTTTAAAAGAGCATAGGGCTAGGTTTTCAAGTGTCCAACTCCCTCTACTGTGGCCAGATTTTCAAAAGTTGAGCTGCTATGTAGGCTAGAATTTCACAGTGTTCAGAATCCAGCAGTTACTATTGTGATACTTATAGCCAGATTTTCAGAACTGCTCATAGTCCAATGTGCTGCACTCCTCTGAAAACCTTGGCATTTATTTTGATGCCACAATGAGACCTGAGCTTTATGGCAAAATCTAGCCAGCATTGTGGCTGCTGAGTTCTTTTAAAAATTGTGACCACTGAGTGCAATAAGGAGGTTAATGTGACTAAAAGGGGTGTGAGTGAGAGAGAGAGAATGCACACCAACACAATACCTATTTGTAACAGTGCCTGTGGTGAAAGGTGAGGTCTTTTGTATTTTGTTTCCCTTATAAACACACATGCTGAAGTTTGCCATTTCGTCTTTTGGTATGATTCCTTTTTCCTCTAAAGCCACTCTAATCATGGCATGTTGACTTTCCAACTGAATATCTGGAATTTTGTGGTTTAACTGCCACTTGCTCTGTGGTATTGAAGGTAAACTTAGCATCAGCTATTGTCTGTTGGAAGTGGCTCCAAAAAATCTGTGGACACTTTGGCCCTTACGCAAAAGCCAAAACATACGCAGCTACACTATGATAACAACCTGGCAAAATGTCACCTCAAGCAAACAGTTCCAAATAATTGATACTCTGCTTACAATATACTTGTGACTAGACTAACAACAAAAAACTACTGATAAATAATGGGCCAGGATTGAATAAAGTGAAAGTTAGAGGTTGCCTTTATCTTTCTCCATCAACTGGACTCCTTATAGGGTTACCATCTTCTGTATTCTGGGTAGAGCTATTGAAAAATGAACGCTAAAGCTCAGCCTTTCTTGTCAGATATCAGGTACAGAATACGTACCTTATGCTTGGAGCAATTAAAATGACATGTGAAACTAAAGGAGACATGCAGAAACTGTAGCTACAGGAACCATGACAGAACACACATCATTTTGGCTGTCCGCAGAACTGCCATATAGTGAGTGATAATTGTTAGAAAAGAAGATGCTAGCTTGGTCCAAATTCAAGGAGCAAAATGAACCCATATTTCAACTGAACAGAGACTTAGAGAACTGGAAGAATGCTTTCATGAGCAAAGCAATAACAAGTTTGTAAATTTTAATTTACCAAAAGGCACCAAAAATCACAGTAGTGAGACATTTGCTAAAACAGTGAAGACCAAAGAAAGGAGCTGACCTATTGCACTCTTTGCAGGTGCTGTAAAAAACAATGCCAGTTAGATCTTTAGTAATATCCTTTTTTCAGAGTAGCAGCCGTGTTAGTCTGTATTCGCAAAAAGAAAAGGAGTACTTGTGTCACCTTAGAGACTAACAAATGCATCCTATGAAGTGAGCTGTGGCTCACGAAAGCTTATGCTCAAATAAATTTGTTAGTCTCTAAGGTGCCAGTAATATCCTTATTTAATAAGCATAAAGAGAATTTATATGAGCTTCAAGTTGATTCTAGTAAATTTATGACACAGAAATTTTAAGGATTTTCTGCAAAAGATTCACATGAAGACCATAGAAACCCAAATTAAAAAAAAGAATATTCCAGTTATTGCTTGAAAGTTTGGCTAATAAAAAACTGTATGAAACTCTAGTGACAAACAGAACAGTTTATTGTTTCAGAAAAGCATAAATTCCAGAATTTGAGGTTCAAGACCTTGCAGATGGCATCTGTTATACCTCTTCTGCCAAATGCTTATTACAAGTTCCTCAGTTCAAGTGAGAGTTGTATACAAATAATGTAGAAATGCTTCCTTCTAAGGGGCAGAGTACAGTAGCAATATTTCTTTTCATTAAATCAGAAATAAAGTATGTGCCATGAACACAATCCTAACTAAAAGGAAAAGACCAAGGGAAGAAAAACAAAATAATATAAAACAGACAAAAAAGAAAAGGAGTACTTGTGGCACCTTAGAAACTAACAAATTTATTTGCGCATCAGCTTTCATGAACTACAGCTCACTTCATCGGATGCATTCAGTGGAAAATACAGTGGGGAGATTTATATACATAGAGAACATGAAACAATGGGTGTTACCATACACGCTGTAACGAGAGTAATCACTTAAGGTGAGCTATTACCAGCAGGAGAGTGGGGAGGGACCCTTTTGTAGTGATAATCGAGGTGGGCCATTTCCAGCAGTTGACAAGAACATCCAGCAACCACACGCCACACAACAGAACCACTAATCCAGGAACCTATCCTTGCAACAAAGCCCGTTGCCAACTGTGTCCACATATATATTCAGGGGACACCATCATAGGGCCTAATCACATCAGCCACTCTATCAGAGGCTCGTTCACCTGCACATCTACCAATGCGATATATGACATCATGTGCCAGCAATGACCCCGTACATTGGTCAAATTGGACAGTCTATGTAAAAGAATAAATGGATACAAATCAGATGTCAAGAATTATAACATTCAGAAACCAGTTGGAGAACACTTCAATCTCTTTGGTCACTCGATTACAGACCTAAAAGTTGCAATTCTTCAAAAAAAACAAAAACAAAAAAAACAAACCTTCAAAAACAGACTCCAATGAGAGACTGCTGAATTGGAATTAATTTGCAAACTGGATACAATTAACTTAGGCTTGAATAGAGACTGGGAGTGGATGGGTCATTACACAAAGTAAAAACTATTTCCCCATTTTTATTCCCCCCGCACCCCCCACTGTTCCTCAGACGTTCTTGTCAACTGCTGGAAATGGCCCACCTTGATTATCACTACAAAATTCCCCCCCCCCCCCCGCTCTCCTGCTGGTAATAGCTCACCTTACCTGATCACTCTCATTACAGTTGTAATGAGAGTGATGTAACCCATTGTTTCATGTTCTCTGTGTATATAAATCTCCCCACTGTATTTTCTACTGAATGCATCCGATGAACTGAGCTGTAACTCACAAAAGCTTATGCTCAGATAAATTTGTTAATCTTTATGGTGCCACAAGTACTCCTTTTCTTTTTGCGAATACAGACTAACACGCTGCTACTCTGAAATAAGAAAGACAGACATTTTCTGAATGTAGTACGGGAAGAAAAGCTTTTTTGACTGACAGGTGCATAGATTTTTATTTTATGCAGATAATATTATGTATGGTAAACCATAATCAGTGAAAGACCTGCTGATCACATCTTAGTTTTCAATTTAAAGAAATGTAAGGAATTATTTTTTCATTTTATTTGTGAAACCATAAAAAACAAATCATACATGGGAAGAAATTCTGGCCCTACTGAAGTCAATGGCAAAACTTCCATTGACTTCAATGGGGCCAGAATTTCACCCATAGCATTTTCCACTAGGATGTAGACATTTACCATCAATAATCAAACATCTTAATGTTCCTGTACTCAGCATAAGAAATTACTGCAGTATTTCAGGTAATAGAGATATTTGCTTTCAAATGCTGACATTTACAAAATGATCACTATATCAATCTTGTTACATTACTATTCAAAATGGATTTCTTCTTCTTCTAGATAGTTATATGAACAATTAAAAGGCCAAATTTCTGCCTGTGTTACTTTTGTGCAACTGGAATGAAATCAGTTATGCTGAATTTGACCTGTAATATGTTAATCAGTTTGAAGCCATGCTTTAAGCAGGTTTCAGATCTTTACAAAATTTTGCTTGGTTACTACAATTATCTGCAGCTTAATATAAATCTTTCTGGGTCATTTCTGTAACTCCTGACTGGTGTGAAAAACGGTACTTCAGTTATAAATGTACATTATGTCACATTGCAGTGGCTAATTACACTGAAAATAGTTGATTCGTTATCCTGCAAGCTTGATGTATTGTGATATTCTCAGAAGGTGACATCTGGAAATGCAGAAATTACAGTGGGCTGAGGGAAATGGCTTTAAGGAGTGAAATAGGTAACAAAATACAAGCTATGTCTATGAGCAACATATGTCCTGAGTTACCTGAATCTTCTCAGAATCCAAATGCATCCAACGTGTCAACTAAAACTGCTCTATTTCATATTCTCCCAGAGGAACAATTTGTAAATCCTTAGGGCCCTACCTACCCAGATCCACCTGTGCAACTCCAGTCAACATCAGTGTTATGCAGAATGTGCTTATCTGGGCCTGTTTCAGGAAAGCCCTTAAGCATGTGCTTACCTTTCAGTACATAGAATCATAGGACTGGAAGGGACCACAAGAGGTCATCTAGTCCAGTCCCCTGTATTCATGGCAGCACTAAGTATTATCTAGACCATTCCTGACAGGTGTTTGTGCAACCTGCTCTTAAAAATCTCCAGTGATGGAGATTTCACAACATCCCTAGGCAATTTATTCCAGTGTTTAACTACCTGAACAGTTAGGAAGTTTTTCTGAATGTCCAGCCTAAAGTTCCCTTGCTGCAATTTAAGCCCATTGCTTCTTGTCCTATCCTCAGAGGTTAAGAAGAACTATTCTTCTCCCTCCTCCTTGTAAACACCTTTTATGTACTTGAAAACTGTTATGTCCCCTCTCATTCTTCTCTTTTCCAGATTAAACAAACCCATTTTTTTTCAATCTTCCCTCATATATCATGTTTTCTAGACCTTTAATCATTTTTGTTGCTCTTCTCTAGACCGGTTTCAGAGTAGCAGCCATGTTAGTCTGTATTCGCAAAAAGAAAAGGAGTACTTGTGGCACCTTAGAGACTAACAAATTTATTAGAGCATAAGCTTTCGTGAGCTACAGCTACAGAAGTGAGCTGTAGCTCACGAAAGCTTATGCTCTAATAAATTTGTTAGTCTCTAAGGTGCCACAAGTACTCCTTTTCTTCTCTAGACCTTCTCTGGTTTGTCCACATCCTTTCTGAAATGTGGCACCCAGAACTGGACACAGTTGAGGCCTAATCAGCGCAAAGTAGAGTGGAAGAATTACTTCTTGGGTTTTGCTTACAACATTACTGCTAATACATCCCTGAATGATGTTTGCTTTTTTTTGCAACAGTGTTGCAACGTGACTCATATTAAACTTGTTTTCCATGACCCCCAGATCCTTTTCCACAGTAATCCTTCCTAGACAGTCATTTCCCATTTTGTACGTGTGCAACTGATTGTTCCTTCCTAAATATTGAATTTCATCCCATTTATTTCAGACTATTTCTCCAGTTTGTTCAGATCATTTTGAATTTTAATCCTATCCTTCAAAGCACTTGCAACATCTCCCAGCTTGGTATCATCTGCAAACTTTATAAGTGTACTCTCTATATCATTATCTAAATAATTGATGAAGAAATTGAGCAGAATGGGACCCTGAACTGATACCTGTGGGACCCCACTCATGGCCTGCCAGCATGATTGTGAAGCACTGATAACAACTTTTTTAAGAACTGTTTTCCAACCAGTTTTGCACCCAACTTATAGTAGCTACATCTAGGTTGCATTTCCCTAGTTTGTTTATGAGAAGGTCATGTGAGACAGTATCAAAAGCTTTACTAAAGTCAAGATATACCACCTCTACTACTTCTCTCCTATCCACAAGGCTTGTTAGTCTGTCAAAGAAAGCTATCAGGTTGGTTTGACATGATTTGTTCTTGACAAATCCACGATGTTTGCAAATTGATTGCTTAGTTATTTGCTCTATTATCTTTGCGGGTACAGAAATTAAGCTAACTGGTCTGTAATTCCCCAGGTAGTCCTTACTTCCCTTTTTATAGATGGGCACTATATTTGCTGTTTTCCAGTCTTCTAGAATCTCTCCCATCTTCCATGACTTTTCAAAGATAATCACTAATGGCTCAGATATCTCCTCAGTCAGCACCTTGAATATTCTAGGATGCATGTGTATTGAGCATTCTAGGTTACCTTCCAGTGATTTAGGGGTTTAAAGTTTAGCATATGCTTAAGCACTTTGCTGAATTAGTGAAATAAATTGAAAACTTTAAAATAAATTGAAATTTTGTGTCCTAGTCCTCACTACTAGTCCTAGTCCTCACTACTCTTGCTGACATCAAAGGATTACATGAAAAAGACCAAAAACACTTGCTAAATCACTCTTTCCTTCAGGATATTCATAATAAATTGAACTAAAGATAATTTTAGACAACAAAGTCACAATATTTGTAACTGTTGGAACAACAGTTATTTCATTGTGATTGAATGGAATATCTCCTTGTCGCCAAATGAGAATGCATTAATTCAACTGGGATTCAACTCTGAAAATAATATTTTCAAGACCAGATGTAAAAATTCCATTGATAAAACTGGATAAAAAAAATTATGCCATGAAACAACCACAACAACAAAACAACCAACCAAACAACCAATCTACCCTCAGATGGATTAATGTTAATTTACTGTGGTAACAATGTTTTGCTACATTACAAGTGTAGGAATTTTATATTTCTCATGCTACTAAAAATAACAAAATTAGTATATACTAATTAGCGATGTTGAAAAATTTATAAAACCTTTTTACTGCTATTAGTTATTTTAACAGGTATTCCTTATAGTTATAATAGGAGAAAATACCTGCTGAAAGCAATACTATTTTACATACCATTCAAAAGATAAAATAAATCCTGCTAATTTATGTTTTTAACTGCAGCCATTGTAATATGTAATATATCTGACTGAAACCTAAGTTCAAAGTAGCTCTCCAAAAATATTTAGACTGAAAACAGGTTTTAAATATGATTTGAAAAGAGAAGGAAAAAAACCTGAAGATGAGGAGTAACCGGAGGAAGTAGAAAACTAAAAACATTGGTGGGGTGATATAGGTGTTCTGTCCTGGACAATAATAAAACTGTTATTACAGAAAGAGATGGCATTCTGTGAAGAGGTGAGTTGCTGTTGCTGTTACTTTACTGAAGGTGTTTTGAAATGGAAACAACAACATACGTGAATGTCCTGACCACACTAGGTTGTATGTGGAAATCAGACCTGTACTTGGCAAACAAAAAGAAGTACTACAATCAAAGCTGGACACAGAAGTGCAACTTGTATGTCCACCAAAGAATTAGTATGTGGCAGTGTGGCAAGGGATGATAAGTGAAGATGTTCTAAACTGCTTAAAAAGCCACAAGTAAATTATTTTTGTTAGCATGCTAAGGTTAGAATGCTGCTCTCACTTACACTGGGGTAAGTGTAGAGTAACTGTTCTGAAATCATTTGAGTTTGTCCAGATTTACAACAGTGTACATGAAGGTAGCATTTTGGTAAAATTATTTTAAACTGAAAGATACATATATTCTTTCAACTGTATTTAAGTAGATAAACACTGGCTACCATCAAGTGATGAGCATACTAAGCATACAGTATCAGATTGTTTCTTGTTTTAGTCAAGATACTGCTCGTTTTTAAGAAGAAATATCCTAAATCTCATTACTTAACCATATAGCTTCCCTGTCATCTCCTTGAAATGGCTAGGTTAATAAAAACAAAAACAGTGTTCAGATTTTTTATACAGGTACTACTAATGTATGTCATGTACCTATGCAATATCACTGCAAACAGCTGATGTAGATTTATATGATAGATTTCTGGTACAATCTGTGTTTATATCTAATGTGCCAAATACTATCAAAGGGTGAAGGTTCTTTATAAACAAATGAAACTGTATTCATCCTGCAGAGAGAAATGTTATTGTACTTGATTCTCCACTGTATTGCTCCATATGTAGTCATTTAAACCTGGAACTCTCTCTCTCTCTCTCTCTGTGTGTGTGTGTGTGTGTGTGTGTGTGTTGTGTTATTTTTCAGTTTTTTTTTCTCACTTGTTAAATATGTTGTTAAATGTTTCTCTTTAAAGATAAATTTCTCTGATTCCTCAAATAGATATCTAAGCAATTTACAAAGGATGTTATACGTACCATCTCTAAGATTTTTCCTTTCTCTGCTTCTTTTTTTTTAAACAAGTGTCTGTATTTGTTTTTCTTTCTGCCCCTGTTGTCTCCATTTTTTACTGATTTTTTTCTACTCTCTCAGCTCCTTTTTACAGTCTCTCCTAACTGGAAGGTGAACATGATATTATAGCCAAATTTTTGAATCTTTGAGATTCAAATCATTTTGAAATTATGAAAAGCAAGTTTGTTCACCCTAATATCAACTGAAGCAGGAAAAAATAAAAAAGTGTGCCTATCTAACCCTTACTAAAAAAAAAATCTCTGAGCATTTGTTAATATCAATCTTGTTCTTATAAGAGAGTGGAAGAACTCATTCTAAATAGAGCTGAAGAATATGAAACATGGCTGAAGTATTCATTGCCTTGTGCATATATCAAAATGTTTGGATGCCTGTGGGTAAAGTGAATAATTTACTCCAAATTAACTCCAACTGCTTTTCAGGCAGTAGAGAAGTGCTTGTATAAAGTGAAAACTTGTGTCCCCTTGTTTCTGAAGCCCCTATCTCTATTACTTGACATATGTGCTACCCCACTGTTAATATTTTAGTTCCTCTCTGTATGAGTCAGGCACTGTTACAGAGTTGTTGGGAGGAAAAATAACTAGAAACTGGCAAAAGCAAGCAAGAATACTTAGAACTTTAAAATCTATTGTTTCAGTAGTGTGGGGTTTGGGGGAACTCAGTGTGGAGGCAGGAATGTTCTTTCTGATAGTTTCATCAAGCAGATTCTTATGGGTGTCTAAGGCTGAGATAGAAGGAGTAAACATTAAAACAATTAAAATAGGCATTCTGGAAATCAGAAAAGAAATGGAGGAAACTGCAGAAAGATGCAAGTCTTCAGAGCTTAATCAGAACACTATACTGTGAAAGGAGAGCTCCTGATAGTCCATTTTATTCAGTAGGCACAAAACTGAAAGCTAAAATTCATTATTCAAGTGTACTAGACTAGGTATAATATACACAGTGGATAGTTTAGACTTCTCCTGAGATCCCCTTCAATATGCCATTCTACCTGGGATTAATTTTGTAATAATTAGTAAAAATAAATGTTAAGAAACAATTATTTCTATGATTAATGTAGGACACTAAGGGAATAAAGGGGGACATGGCAAGCCTAGACCATGGGCTGAGGAACTGGCTTAAGTATCAAGGTAACTAAGAAACTGAATAACTGAATTTGAGAAGCTGTGTGAAAATGAACTGTAAGAAATAATGAGTTTAAAGAGAGAGTACAAAAAGAACATGAAACCATAGACGAACATATGGCCGATCTAAGGTAAAAAAGCCAATTTTAAAATATATGGGGAACTGAGATTGTGATAAGAGTCTAGATCATGATTGGGATCTGGAACAGAAATATTCAGAGAAACTACTACAAGTTCCAGTATTAATCCATGACAAAGAAATTAGAATTTGTCATGCAAAAGAAGTCACTTATTCTAGAATAAAGCTTATGGAGGGTGGACAGTGCCAGGACATTATAAACAAGATAGAGAATCCAATATACCACAAAGAAAAGAGAACTGAGAGAGAAAGGCACATATTGCTCAAAATGAAAGTCCAGCAAAAACACCACCTGGAGCTGCAAACATTGTGCCATTCAACACAAGCCAAGACAGTGCTTAGTATATGGAAAAAAGATGAAAGAAACACAGTGGTTTACAGCACTTTGCAAGAGTTTGCAAGTACTAGTAGAATGGACAAAGAGGACTATGCCAGGACCACTAGCTCAGATTAATTCTTCATAGCAGCAATAGACAACATTGCAGAAGAAGATGATTGGCCTATTTACCTGAAAGCAAATGGGCCATTTATTAGTCTTAAATTAGACACAAGCCAATGTGTTTCTAGAAACAGTTATTAGCAATAAAAGAAAAACCAGTGGTAGAGGAAGGTAAATGGATAAAACTCGGGGCTTTCAGTGATGAGCTTATTCCCATTCAAGGTGCATGTGAACTAAATGTATGGATAAACAATATATTGGAAAAGCTAAAATGTGTAATAGTACCAGGGAAAAGAGCTCCCATTTTAACCCATTGTATACAAGAGAGAGCAAGGGACCAAAAAATTGGGGAAAAAATAGAGGACATCTTCCCTAGATTGGGAAGCTCTCAATAGAGTACAAAATAGAGCTAAAGAGCCAATTGCTGCACAAAGTTCCCCTCCCCTAAGGCAGACACTAAAAGAAGAGCTAGATAGATTTATTACTCTGGGATTTGTAGACCAAGTAGATGAACCAGAGTTGGTACACTTGTTGGTCATTGAAAAAAAATAAAACAAAAACAGAACCCCTCATTTATGTATATACTCAAAATAATTAAACAAATATGTAAAAATAGATCATTTTCCACTACCTACAATGAGATAAATGTTCGGGATGGCGGATGTTGTTCATGCTACCAACTACTGTAGAGTTCGCAAAAAAGAAAAGGAGTACTTGTGGCACCTTAGAGACTAACAAATTTATTTGAGCATAAGCTTTTGTGAGCTACAGCTCACTTCATCAGATGCTCTGAAACCTGCTGTAGAGTTGTTAATGCTACTAATAGTCTCCTATTCTTAGAGCTCTGGTGTTAGCTGCACTAGCAGAGAATGCAGCATGTTGATTCAGCAGACCCTGATGTTATTCATAAAGAAAGACCACAGGCTCAGTTCAGTGGCCAAGGCACTAAGCCAGGTTTATTGTCAGCAAAGCATGATACTAGTGCCCTGTCCAATGAGTCACAGGGACACTAACACACATATGCCCTCGACAAGGTAAAGGCTCAGTCAACATTACAGGTTTCAGAGTAGCAGCCGTGTTAGTCTGTATTCGCAAGAAGAAAAGGAGTACTTGTGGCTCCTTAGAGACTAACAAATTTATTTGAGCATAAGTTTACAGGATTCTGTCCCTTCGGCTGACACAAAAATGCTCCTCCTATCACTTCTTTTATATATTGATACAAACAAGTTACACATATTTCACTCCAGATGTTTGTAACCTTTTTGCCAGGTGGAGCCGGCAGCAACCAGGGCCGAGTTCAATAGCTAGGGCTTCCTTTACAACAATACAACACAGAAATGGCTTGAGCCTCCATCTGGTAACCTTGGGAAAACTACACATCACCCCGGGCGCCTCACCAGCCACGCGTTCCACTCCGTTCCCACCAACCGACTGCTCACCACTCCCACCAGCCACCTGTTGGTCACCTTCTGCTGACAACTGCTTCTCTGCTCTGACCTCTGCAGGTCAGTTTCTTGAGATTCCAACCAATTCTCAGCGATTGTCAGCTTTTAGTGATTTTCAGCTCCTAGTAGGCTGGGCTGAAACGCTGTGCTACCACAAGTGATTTCAGCTTTTATGGAGCACTTAAAATAACAAAAGGCTCCTAATGGAGCCTATTTAGCTAGATCTGTGAACAGTGCAGAGGAACAAGTTAAACAAGACTGGGGACCCTAAGGGAGAGTCCATAACCCGTGGCTGGGACACCTATCCCCACCCCCTCTTACTTTCACAGTGGTCTGGCATTCGAGTCCCTGCCTTAAGGAGTTCCTTTCAACTGGGGGTGACCCCTCATTCAGGACAGGCTCAGCACAGTTCTGCTCCCCTTTACTCATAAAATAAAGATAACAACATGGATAACAAAAAGAAAAGGAGTACTTGTGGCACCTTAGAGACTAACAAATTTATTAGAGCATAAGCTTTCGTGAGCTACAGCTCACTTCATCGGATGCATTTGGTGGAAAAAACAGAGGAGAGATTTATATACACACACACAGAGAACATGAAACAATGGGTTTATCATACACACTGTAAGGAGAGTGATCACTTAAGATAAGCCATCACCAACAGCAGGGGGGGGGGGGAGGAGGAAAACCTTTCATGGTGACAAGCAGGTAGGCTAATTCCAGCAGTTAACAAGAACACCATACAAAGCAAAGCTGCAGCGATTAGCAAAAGATCTTCTAAAGCAGTTCCAAGTAAAGAATATCAGAGGAACAGTGGGGGGTGGGGTGGGAGGGAGAAATACCATGGGGAAATAGTTTTACTTTGTGTAATGACTCATCCATTCCCAGTCTCTATTCAAGCCTAAGTTAATTGTATCCAGTTTGCAAATTAATTCCAATTCAGCAGTCTCTCGTTGGAGTCTGTTTTTGAAGCTTTTTTGTTCAAGTATAGCCACTCTTAGGTCTGTGATCGAGTGACCAGAGAGATTGAAGTGTTCTCCAACTGGTTTTTGAATGTTATAATTCTTGACGTCTGATTTGTGTCCATTCATTCTTTTACGTAGAGACTGTCCAGTTTGGCCAATGTACATGGCAGAGGGGCATTGCTGGCACATGATGGCATATATCACATTGGTAGATGCGCAGGTGAACGAGCCTCTGATAGCGTGGCTGATGTGATTAGGCCCTACGATGGTATCCCCTGAATAGATATGTGGACAGAGTTGGCAACGGGCTTTGTTGCAAGGATAGGTTCCTGGGTTAGTGGTTCTGTTGTGTGGTGTGTGGTTGCTGGTGAGTATTTGCTTCAGATTGGGGGGCTGTCTGTAAGCAAGGACTGGTCTGTCTCCCAAGATCTGAGAGAGCGATGGCTCGTCCTTCAGGATAGGTTGTAGATCCTTGATGATGCGTTGGAGGGGTTTTAGTTGGGGGCTGAAGGTGATGGCTAGTGGCGTTCTGTTGTTTTCTTTGTTGGGCCTGTCCTGTAGTAGGTGACTTCTGGGTACTCTTCTGGCTCTGTCAATCTGTTTCTTCACTTCAGCAGGTGGGTACTGTAGTTGTAGGAATGCATGATAGAGATCTTGTAGGTGTTTGTCTCTGTCTGAGGGGTTGGAGCAAATGTGGTTATATCGTAGCGCTTGGCTGTAGACAATGGATCGAGTGGTATGATCTGGATGAAAGCTAGAGGCATGTAGGTAGGAATAGCGGTCAGTAGGTTTCCGATATAGGGTGGTGTTTATGTGACCATCGCTTATTAGCACCGTAGTGTCCAGGAAGTGGATCTCTTGTGTGGACTGGTCCAGGCTGAGGTTGATGGTGGGATGGAAATTGTTGAAATCATGGTGGAATTCCTCAAGAGCTTCTTTTCCATGGGTCCAGATGATGAAGATGTCATCAATGTAGCGCAAGTAGAGTAGGGGCATTAGGGGACGAGAGCTGAGGAAGCGTTGTTCTAAGTCAGCCATAAAAATGTTGGCATACTGTGGGGCCATGCGGGTACCCATCGACATTTCACTACCCCTGCATTCAGTACTGCAGTGTTTTGTAACCCAACACTAGTCAAAAATGATCACTTTTGAGCAACACAGCTTCTGTCTGCTATACAGAATATACCTATATATAGCTATACCTATACAGAGCAGGTGTGTTCATGTAAATACAGTTTGCTCCTGAAGTCTCGCCCCTTCCCAGCTAGCTGTCAGGAGAGAACTTTCAGACCCTGCTTACATCTTGTTAATTACCAGCCTTATATATCTTGTACCTGCCAGTTGAAACAAAAATCCTCATCCATTATCTTGTCATCCCATTCTTATATTATGAAGAGTCAGTGTGTTCCTATATAATCTCTTGGGAATTTGTTTATGTAGTTACTTGAGAACTCTGGGTGTTCTTGTACCTTCCTCTCTTGTCAAGAGTGTGCTTACTTGGTTAGCCAAAATCTAGTGTGCTACCAAAAGGACTGAAGGTAAAAAATCATTACAATCTACATACCACACAGACTATGCTGACAGCTTGTGCCACACACTCTCAAAGAAACTGCGGAACCACCTGATCAACATGCTCTACAGGAAACAGGGAAAGATTAAGAATGAGCCCTCAAAACTGGATACTCTCATAAAAAACCCAACCTTCCACACAAACTTCCTCATAGCTGTACTTTACAAAAACTAGACAAGCCATTTACAACACACACTTTGCTTCTCTACAAAAGAAAAAGGACACTAAACTACTACATGCCACAAGGGGCCACAACAGTGGTTCCCTTAACCCACCCAGCAATATTGTTAATCTATCCAACTATACTCTTAGCCCAGCAGAAGGATCTGTCCTATCTTGGGGCATCTCCTTCTGCCCCTCCACCCCCACGAACATGATTTAGTTCTGTGGTAAGCTAGAATCCTATTTTTGAGGTCTCCAACTCCAGAAATATTTCCAACACACCTCTGAACAACATACTAAACCACAGAGACCTTCCTACCAAGATTACAAAAAGAAGGATTCTGGGTGAACTCCCCCTGAAGGTCGAAACAGACTGGACTTCTACATAGAGTGCTTCCGCCGACGTGCACAGGCTGAAATTGTGGAAAAGCAGCATCACTTGCTCCCTAACCTCAGCTGTGCAGAACACAATGCCATCCACAGCCTCAGAAACAACTCTGACATCATAATCAAAAAGGCTAACAAAGGAGGTGCTCGCAAAAAGAAAAGGAGTACTTGTGGCACCTTAGAGACGAACAAATTTATTAGAGCATAAGCTTTCGTGAGCTACAGCTCATGAAGTCTCTAAGGGGCCACAAGTACTCCTTTTCTTTTTGCGAATACAGACTAACATGGCTGCTACTCTGAAACCTGTCAAAGGAGGTGCTGTAGTTATCATGAATAGGTCAGAATACGAACAAGAGGCTGCTAGGCAGCTCTCCAACACCACTTTCTACAAGCCATTACCCTCTGATCCCACTGAAGGTTACCAAAAGAAAAGTACACCATTTGCTCAAGAAATTCCTTGAAAAAGCACAAGAGCAAATCTGCAGAGACACACCCCGGAACCCTGACCAGGTATATTCTATCTGCTACCCAAGATCCATAAACCTGGAAATCCTGGATGCCCCATCATCTCAGGCATTGGTACCCTGACAGCAGGATTGTCTGGCTATGTAGACTCCCTCCTCGGGCCCTAAGCTACCAGCACTCCCAGCTATCTTTGAGACACCACTGATTTCCTGAGGAAACTACAATCCATCGGTGATCTTCCTGAAAACACCATCCTAGCCACTATGCATGTAGAAGCCCTCTACACCAACATTCCACACAAAGATTGACTACAAGCTGTCAGGAACAGTATCCCAGATACTGTCACGGCAAACGGTGGCTGGACTTTGTGACTTTGTCCTCATCCGTAACTATTTCACATTAGAGGACAATGTATACCTTCAAATCAGCAGCACTGGTATGGGTACCCACATGGCCCCACAGTATGCCAACATTTTTATGGCTGACTTAGAACAACGCTTCCTCAGCTCTCGTCCCCCAATGCCCCTACTCTACTTGCGTTACATTGATGACATCTTCATCATCTGGACCCATGGAAAAGAAGCTCTTGAGGAATTCCACCATGATTTCAACAATTTTCATCCCACCATCAACCTCAGCCTGGACCAGTCCACACAAGAGATCCACTTCCTGGACACTACGGTGCTAATAAGCAATGGTCACATAAACACCACCCTATATCGGAAACCTACTGACCGCTATTCCTACCTACATGCCTCTAGCTTTCATCCAGATCATACCACTCGATCCATTGTCTACAGCCAAGCGCTACGATATAACCGCATTTGCTCCAACCCCTCAGACAGAGACAAACACCTACAAGATCTCTATCATGCATTCCTACAACTACAATACCCACCTGCTGAAGTGAAGAAACAGACTGACAGAGCCAGAAGAGTACCCAGAAGTCACCTACTACAGGACAGGCCCAACAGAGAAAATAACAGAACGCCACTAGCCATCACTTTCAGCCCCCAACTAAAACCTCTCCAACGCATCATCAAGTATCTACAACCTATCCTGAAGGACGACCCATCACTCTCACAGATCTTGGGAGACAGGCCAGTCCTTGCTTACAGACAGCCCCCCAACCTGAAGCAAATACTCACCAGCAACCACACATCACACAACAGAACCACTAACCCAGGAACCTGTCCTTGCAACAAAGCCCGTTGCCAACTGTTTCCACATATCTACTCAGGGGAAACCATCATAGGGCCTAATCACATCAGTCACGCTATCAGAGACTCGTTCACTTGCACATCTACCAATGTGATATTTGTCATCATGTGCCAGCAATGCCCCTGTGCCATGTACATTGGTCACACTGGACAGTCACTACATAAAAAAATAAATGGACACAAATCAGACATCAAGAATTATAACATTCAAAAACCAGTCGGAGAACACTTCAATCTCTTTGGTCACTCGATTACAGACCTAAAAGTTGCAATTCTTCAAAAAAAAACAAAAAAAAAACAACAAACCTTCAAAAACAGACTCCAATGAGAGACTGCTGAGTTGGAATTAATTTGCAAACTGGATTCAATTAACTTAGGCTTGAATAAAGACTGAGAGTGGATGGGTCATTACACAAGTAAAACTATTTCCCCATGTTTATTCTCCCCCATGCCCCTGTTCCTCAGACGTTCTTGTCAACTGCTGGAAATGGCCCACCTTGATTATCATCTCTACAAAAGGATTTCTCCCTTCCCCCCCCCCCCCCCCCCCCCCGCTCTCCAGCTGGTATTAGCTCACCTTACCTGATCACTTTCGTTACAGTGTGTATGGTAACACCCATTGTTTCATGTTCTCTGTGTATACAAGTCTCTCCACTGTATTTTCCACTGAATGCATCCAATGAAGTGAGCTGTAGCTCACGAAAGCTTATACTTAAATAAATTTGTTAGTCTCCAAGGTGCCACAAGCACTCCTTTTCTTTTTGCGGATACAGTCTAACAAGGCTGCTACTCTGAAACCTGTACACTGCAAGGCTTATTCTGGTTCACACTCTTAGGGCTCCAGCGAGGCCTTAAGCTGATACATCAAGTGTGAAAAAATATTTGGTATCAGCAAACTTCTGGCAGATATTCTTAGAAAAACAGTGATCATTTTTGTATACTGAACACCCCTTTGGGAGAGACTGTTTTTATAGACAGCTGTTGGCATGGTGTTCAGCACCCAAGATGGTCCACAAGAAAAATACAGTACAACATTTTTTTGATGGTATAATGTTTATATAGATGTCATTTTTAACAGATGTAGAGCATACCCAGGGGCTCTGAGCAGATCTGGAAAGACCCAGAGTTTCTAGGCTAAAGCTAAGCAAACAAAAATGTACATTCTGTGTAATGGAAATAACATACCTGGGAGAGAGTCACACAGCAAGGTGCACATGTAGATCAAAGTAAGGTTGATGCCTGCCCCAACAGATAGGGGAGGGATACAATGATTCCTTGGAATGGATTACTATGTAGGTAAAAAGAAAAGGAGTACTTGTAGCACCTTAGAGACTAACAAATTTATTTGAGCACAAGCTTTCGTGAGCTACAGCTCACTCATCGGATGCATCTGGTGGAAAATACAGTGGGAGATTTATATACACACAGAGAACATGAAACAATGGGTTTATCATACACACTGTAAGGAGAGTGATCACATAAGATGAGCCATCACCAGCAGCGGGGGGGGGGGGAGGAGAAAGAGGAAAACCTTTCCTGGTGATGACTCATCTTAAGTGATCACTCTCCTTACAGTGTGTATGATAAAACCCATTGTTTCATGTTCTCTGTGTGTGTGTGTATATAAATCTCCCCACTGTATTTTCCACCAAATGCATCCGATGAGTGAGCTGTAGCTCATGAAAGCTTATGGTCAAATAAATTTGTTAGTCTCTAAGGTGCCACAAGTACTCCTTTTCTTTTTGCGAATACAGACGAACACGGCTGCTACTCTGAAACCTATGTAGGTAAATTTGGGTGTAATCTAGCTGCCCGAACCAGGGCCCTGAGAGTGCTACCTTGCAAAGATGTGCAAAGATATGTGATGCAAATCTTAATAAAAAGTTAGAGAAAATGAAGGAACTAATTAAAGAAACTCCTGTCCTGGGGTACTGTGACAGTCAGTGAAAAACTAAATTGTCTGTAAATGCCTCTAAATAGGGTGGTGTTGCAGTTCTCTTGCAGCAGTAACATCAAAACTGGAGACCAGTGGCTTATACATCACGGGCACTAACAAAAATAAGTGTCAATATGGTTAAATAGAAGTGTATGCTTTGCCTTTAGTCCACTGGTGTAAAAAGTTCAATGTCTTTATTTGAGGGTGGCCTGTGTTTGCTGAAATTGACAATCAACCACTCATTACCAAAGGGGGCCTGGCAAGCACAACCTCAAAAATACAGAGGGTTTTTTTTTTTAAAGATACAAATGTACATTTTGAAAATTGAACATAAACCTAGGAGAGATTTGGTGGCTGCAGACACTCCCTTTAGATGATTTGACAAAAGTGCTGTGGACATGTCAATCTGATAAAAAATAATATGTCTGGTCTCGAGTAAAATGTGGATTGTGATTACCAGAGCTACTGCTCATTTTGAGACCCCATAGAAAGTAATCAAGGCTATTAGCTGGGACAACAACATGTTCTCAGCCCCGTTATCAGTTTCAGAGGAGGCTCTCAGTACTAGATGGGATTTTGTTTAAAGACACAAGGATGGTGAATCCTAAAATGTTACAAGTATTTTTATGAAAAAGAATTCATGATGGTCGTTTGGGCACTGAACAATCTAAGCCAAGGGCCAAATATGTTTTATACCTAGGGCTAACAGTGACATTGAGGAAGCTGTTAAGACTTCCTGCATATACCAAAAATACTGGTTAAGTCAAGCTAAACAGCCCATGTTGGTGGCCCATGAAAAATTAGCCTCTTGGATCAAAATAGTCATTGATTTGTCAACATAGGCTGAAAAAAGCAATCAGTCTCATATGCATGATAGAGCCTTTCTAGACCATACTACAGCCAAGCAGTTGACTGTACATATCAAATCTACTTTTGCTAGGCATACTGGACATAAAGATGTCTGATAATAGGCCACAGTTTAGTTGACATGAATTGAACCAGTTTGTGGTGAAGTATGTATTTAGACAGGTCACAACTAATCCCCATTAATTCCCAGTCTAATGGATGGGTGGAAAACCATGTCAGCATATTAAAAGCCTACTTAAAAAGACCTCAGAGTCAGACTCTGATCTGTATTTAGCACTGTTAAATTACAGAATGGCACCAGTGAAGCATGGGTTGCCACCTGCTGACATTTTTGTTCAACAGGAAATTGAAAACAAGAATACCTGCACTTTTAACAATTGATGTCAGAGTCCCTGGGGACTTACAGATGCATAAAGAGCAGATAAGGCAAAGCAAAAAACATCAATATGATTTGGGTTCATGGGAGCTACCACGACTTCATGAACAGGATCATGACAGGACAGGCAAACAAACAGCAGGGAAATGGAGGAAACCTGATCTGGTATGCATATGTGCCTTTCATCAATTCCTTCCTTCCCCTTCTTTTAAAAACAATTTGAATTGTCATTCCTCTGGGGAAGAAGCAGAAGTGTGACTTTCTCCATAACAATTCCCAAGAGCATCTTCCCCACTGATGGATTTGCGTTACCCTATATAATTTGAAGGGCTGGATGACAGCCAGAGGAACTTCATAATGTCTTCAACTTTAATAGGCCTGTGACAGCTGAAATCAATAGTCATACTGAAGACCCCACATATTTTTGCATCCACCACATATAAACATTAAAATGATTAAAAATCTGAGTGCCAAGAACTGCAGACGTATTCGTCCAAGTACACTCTTAACAAAAGAGAAGTCAAATCTCTTACATAAAAGTAATTGTATCTTTCCCGTATTTGAACATCTGCAAGCATTGGATACTATGTGAAATCTGACCATGGAAATTGCTTTAAAACTTTCTAGTGTACTGCATATACCTCTCATAGCATATAATCCCAGAGCGAGAAAACAAACAAACAAATCAAAATAATGCCACCAAGCTACTATCCATTCAGGTTTTGGAATTTATCGGGAGAAAATCCCTTCTAGATGCAATTCAAATAACGAGGAAGCACAGTGTGGTCTCTTGTCCATACAGATTTTCTTTTTTATGTATGATACTGTATGCAGCTAAGAAATTATTACAAAGAAAGTATTATCAATGTAGCTGCTATTCTTTACATAAACTGTTCATAACCTTTTATATTTTCAGCAGTATAGCCCCATTCAAAGCACTTAGGCAGTCAATTCAGGATCATCTTTACCAATTTTTAATCATGAAAATTTCCTGTTCATAAACCAACCTTTTATTGAACAATAAATATATATGTAGCTATTAAGAAATGATGGTGATAAAGGATACAAAAGTCTATTATTGAAATATATCCTATATTTAAATAATAATATCTGATTGCATTCCACTAGTAGAGATCTGATTATGACAAAAAAAAAATAAGGAACGTGGAAACAAAATGAAGGAACTGTCATAGTAACAATGGCTTTTTGTGGAAAATTTATTCCTTTTCATGTACTTTTTACATCCCATGATACACTGCATTGTAGAAAAATGTTTCACAGGTTTTCACTTTTCATCTGATAATAGCTCACAATTGCTGCAAGTATTATTCTGTACAGACACTGTATTTGTTAAATATACTTCTTGGAACTACAGAAGTGTGCTGCATAAGTGCCTAGCCACCAAGCATTTCCCAAAAACAATACCATCAAACTAATACAGCTAGCATGATTGATTTAGCCTGGCTTTTCAATGTGAAAAAGCTATCCTCTCTAAGCAGGAAGACTAGGATATTTCTGATTCAGTTTACTCTCAGATGATATCAATCATGACTGTTTGAATTTATGTTATATTCTGGAAGGAATATTTTTTATATATTGATTCTCACTCCTGTTCTTCCCTTCCTTTTAGATATTTTTGATGTGTTGGTAGTTTCACTTCTCACTAGCAATGTTTTGTAATTTCGTTGCACACTTTGTGACATGTTGCAATGTTCCTCCACTGTGGTAGGTGCATTTTTGTGAGTGACATTATTCATTAATGTAATTTTTCTCTCTCAGGACCCATTTTAGCAAGGAACTTAAGATCATGTGTATCATAAAGCACAAGTAATCTTGATAAAGATAATGGAATTTTCCCATGACAAAACTTACATTTCAGCTGAAGTACTTTGCTGAATCAGGGCCTCTATGGGAGAAAGCCATGTTGTTGTTTTTGGAATATTTGTACATTATTTAAAAGTATTTAACAGATGCTTCAGACCAATTTTAGTATATTTACTGCTAACATTGTGTTGATTGATTGAGTACTTGATCTTTGAAATTTTCCATTGAAGATACAGGATAAGTCACTTAAGTTATATAGCATTATTTCTGCTCCCTGACTGGATGACCTACCCTATAGAAACGGGAATAGAGCCTGAACCATATATTAGCTTTGATTATCTTAGGACTAGGGTGGGGAGGAACACTTTACCACACAAGAATCAGCAGGAGATAAACAGGCCTGAGGAATTCTGGAACATTTTAATCATTTTTCTTCCAACTTTCCACAAAACAAGCATTGTAAATGGCTATGTACACAATCACAAGTTAACCCATACTTGGGTTCTTGAATGAGAAAATCACCTAGGGCTGCATTCTCCATCCTACTGGGTTCCCAGAATAAGCAGGAGGGGCCAGTCCAGGTGTGGGCTGGAGGGTTTAATGCAACTGATCTCCAATATGCTATTACAGAGCTTAAACCAGCAGTCACAGCTGGTTCCCTGTAGTTACTACTGACCGCTGTGTCCAAGCATAGTTCAGAAGTATTGAAGAACCAGGTCATATCTGCACCATTGTCACTGAGGTCATCATCTCACCTGTAATCTCTGTGGATTGTAATAAATCATTTCATAACTGTAAAAAACTAAACAAAACAAAAAAAACCAAACACCTCACTCTAGAATTCAGTCAAATTGGCTGTCAACACCATGACACAAACAAGAAGCTGACTGAAGGACTGTACAGAAAATAATGACAAATGACAACATAGCAAGTGATGGGAAGAGGTGTCTCTGGAATCTTTGTTAGAACCAATTCCTCTGTAGCGCAGAGAATGAGGCTGGATTTTCCCCTTAATGACACAGGGCAGGCTGAACCAAATTACACAAAGTAGGAGCAGAGAGGCAGGACGAGTCTCAATTTCTCCCTGGACTCTAAGGAGCATAAGAAGGGGTTTGTAAGCTGCACAATCTTTTGAAATGGAGCAGGTTGCCTCCTCTGAGTGCATCTGGCCAAGCCTGTGGGCTGGGGCAGAAGGAAATATGGTCATGGTCCTAATTCCCCACTTCCTTTGCCATGATTTTCACCACCTGGTTGCATGAAGGAAGAGTCCCTATGGTTGAGGAATGCACAGACTGTGGTTGTGTGAAATAAAGGAGACAAAAGGCTGATTGCATGCTTCCTTACACGCTGCGCATGGACCAGAGAAAATCTGCCTGTTATGGCTCTTTTTTCTTTTTGGTATTTATTTATTTATGTGCATCGAAGAAGAGAAAAACTCAAGGAGGGAGCTGTGATAAGATGAATTCAACACTAAGTGATGTCATTTACTCAGCAGATGTCATTTTACCTGACAGCAACTCTGCATTTGATTATCTGAGAACTTTCAGTTGTAGTAAAATCCATCATGTTTATTTCTATACAATGTAAGAATCATCGTAACACACTTTCTAATCCAATACTTGTGAAGACAATCCATTGTGAGTGAATAAAATAAGGAAAAACTTAGGTAAGACTCAATAGAAAAAGTTCCTTAAAAATAATGCATTTTTGTGTGTGGACAAAAAGCTAGATAACAGCGGTTTCTTGAAATGGATTCATCATGGCATTACAAGAGCAGAAGCAGTACCAGTGCTTTCTGGTGTGGAACTTTTTCATAATGTCATCATTTTTTCCACTGCAAGCAGGTTTTAAAAAAACTTTGAAAAAAGTATCAGGTCTTTCCAAGGGGACACCATAATTTCTAGAGATGGGTAAATCAGAGGGGGACAACTTGGATTTGTAAGCATGGCATTCATTTTCAACTAGTTCCAACTGCTATTTTTCACTAGAAGTAAAAGGAGAAATATAATGGCAATATTCTGCCATACTTGGTGCATTGTTGTTTGCAAGGGGCAAAGTTTGGAAGTTTCACTTTTGAAAGGCTATGGTTAATACTATTAACCAAAAAGAAGTAAAGAAGCAAAGCAGAAGAATCTAAAATGTTAGGCCTAAGTACAAAACAAACAGTACTGTGTGGAGTAAGATTTTTCAAGAAATAATTATCTACAATCCAAATTGTTAGCAGCTTTTCATCTACCCCTCTCCTGATGCATTTGAAGCCTTCTCCTGCCATTGATTTATAATCTGTTATGAAACAGACACAAATCCTATCCTGTTGGACACAACCTATATTTTATCATTAAGCATTTATACTGTGTAGAGGCTTTAATTGGAGAATCTCAAATGCTTTACAAATATGATTATAATTGTCCCCATTTTACAGATGGAGAAACTGAAAAACACACAGGTACAGCGACTTGCACAAGGGCCCACATCTTAGCAAGATCTTCAGCAGGGTTTGGTTAGGCTAACACATCCTGCATACTACACAGTGTCAGCAATAAAAATGTGCTAAATGAAACATACACAGAAACATCACCCCCAGAACTGTCCATCTTCACATAGACAATTTTATAGTCATGGTAATAGTAATAAGTCCTGAAAGGCTTGAAAATTCACTTTGCATTGATGTTTATCCTAACAGCACCTGAATTATCTTGAACCTACAAAAGTGGGTTGATATCTCATGAGAATGGCTTTCTTGTGAGATTAAGAACACACTGTTTCCAGTTGGACCACAAACACTTTGAGAACAGATTTTCTAACTGTATTTTGACAATCCTGCTTCCTGCCCTGGATGGAATCAAGTAAAAGGCAGGATTATATGCAAATCACAGATAACAGAAGAAAAAGTTAGGGGACCTTCCCTCCCCCATTTAATTCTAATTTTATCTGAATTGGATTGCCCACTCACCTATTGCTAGATACCATGTTATTGAGATCAGTGCTTTCCCTGATTTACAAACATCACACAGAAGTAGCAAGAAGAATGTGAATTTGGTCCCCAAACAGTACTTGCAATTTTCAGGCATTGCATATGGGTAAATCATTAAATAGAGTTATTCAAATTATTATGTATTAGTTTCATTATTCCACATATGTGCATGGCACTTGACAGACATAAAAAAACCAAAGAGGATTCTGCCACAAGGAGCTCAAATTAAGGGATAAAAATCAAAGTTTCCTAATAAATCACGCTTAAATTTTGAAAGAGAAGCCAGCAGCGAAAAATGCATGCACAGTGGGCACCTATGTTGGAGTAGGTTTCAGAGTAGCAGCCGTGTTAGTCTGTATTCGCAAAAAGAAAAGGAGTACTTGTAGCACCTTAGAGACTAACAAATTTATTTGAGCATAAGCTTTCGTGAGCTACAGCTCACTTCATCGGATGCATTTGGTGGAAAAAGCAGAGGAGAGATTTGTTACTGTGAATGCATATACAAATGGATATTAAGATGCTTATGTTATTGTGAATGACTAACTAGCTATTTGCTTGCTTAGTAGTGGGATGTGGAAAGGCAGGCACAGAATGTCTTGCGCAACATTTAAAACAATAGCCCTTTTTTAATATGAAACAGTTTGAGTCAGGTGAGAGTGATTAGACAAACTGTATATATAGATCTGCAGCCTGGCAATGTTGTTACCTCAGGTCCAGGTGACAGGATGATAATTTCAATCATAAAGTTTCTCAACATTATTGGTTGATCAAAGATTATCATCTTATCACTTCTGAAATACCAGTTCTTTATGGTGACAAATTTACCTAATCTCAGTGTCCTACACATTACAACAATCCCAAGAGACAACTAACTAATAGACTAAACAGGTTTTTACAGCTGATCTTGCACAGCAGCTCTCTGATGTGTTGCTAAAGTCCCTTTGATAAACATAGTCCCTTAAAACCTCAGCAAAGCATCTCTGCTAAGCCTTAACCCAATGAAAGTAACAGTGACAATCTGCTAAAATAATAAATGTTCAAACAACTCAAATCTAACTGTTATACTGGGAAACACTGTAATTTTAGAGATATGATACTACAGGCCCTTTCTCCTTCCTGAATATTGCTCATTCTTTCTACTTGACAGGTTCTGAGGAACTCTTTCTTACCCCAGACCCTATATCAAGGCCAATTCCCCACTCTGGCACTTAGAGTGCATAAGGTGGGGGCCAGCAAGGATTCTAAAAATTAATACTGGCCACTCCGAGCTTGTATTAAACTCCCAAAGTTACAGCTTTTCTCTGACCTTGGATTGGTAGATGCTGCCACATCCAAGTGCAGAACGCATTTGAGAGCCTAGGAAGACCGCACTTGGGAATTCCTTCTTGTGGGTTACCCTCAAGCCCTTTCCCCTCTTCTCTGGGGAAGAGCTGAGAAAGAAAAACAAAGGAAATCAGCTGTTGCCACCAGATAATTAAACAACATGTGCACAAACCTCTTAAGACACAGAAATCCAATCCTGTTCTTAAAACAGGTAAATTTTATTTAAAAAAAATGAATAACATACATCTGGAAACTCAGGCTATTGCTAGATTTTAAAAGAGCAACTATGAGGATTAAGCACCAAGACTAGCTTTCCTGAGGTCCAGCTTAAAGGTTACAAGCAAAATAAAAGAGTTTGTGTGGCATTAGCACAGAGGAGTCCACAAGCCGTAAAGAAATTTAAAAAAAAAAAAAAAGAGATAAACCTAATCACGTCTTCCTAGACATTTCCTGGTCTACTTACATATCTGTGGTTTCAAATGAGTACTTTCTAAGTACGATACCGAGGATTTTTCACACCTGGCCCAAGCTCTTATGACATAGCTGTTGCCCTGTCTTCCTCTCCCTGGGAAAACAACAACAGACATACAAAAGCGGAGCCTTTGTTCAAGTTTAAAAAGTTCTAGCCTTCCCATTGGTTCTTTTGGCCAGGTGCCCACTCAGTTCCTTTTACCTATACATAGCAGTGAGACTTTTTAACCCTTTACAGGTAGAGCACTTAGAAAACAGCTTCTAAGAGAGATTTTATAGCTACAAGGCTGGCTGGGTGTCCATAAAAGGGGGCATCCCCCCCCACACATTTATCACATCCTATTCTTTGTCCCATGCCTGTCTTTTTAAGTCTTCCTCAGCTTGCTTCTTTCTTTCTTTCTTTCTTTCTTTCTTCTGTAGGCCTTTTCAATTTTCAGTACCATATGTCACTCCCTGTCATTGTTACCAGCCACAGCTATACTCTTTCAACCACCACATTTCATACTGGTTTATCCTGTACCACATCTTACCCATAACAGGTCTGAAACTGAAGCCATCAGAATGTCATTGCAATGATAGTACTTTCAATAGTGCTGGTATGCATTTTAAGCAAGGCAATTTGAAGTACTGTTGCTGAAATGTCACAGGAGATGCATTCTTAGAACATGAAACATTTCAGTATACTCCATGTTGTGAGTAAACTTTAAAGTCATGAACTAAGGGTATATCTATACTACCCGTCAGATTGGTAGCGGGGTCAAGACGTGGTAAATCGACCCCCGAGCGCTCTCCCTTCGACTCCTGTACTCCAGCACCGCGAGAGGCTCAATCATAGTCGACGGGGGAGCGGCAGCAGTTGACTGAAAGATAACAGATCAATAGCACTAAGACCTGAAGATCTTTATTTATCCATATAACAGATATTAAAAGGTAGCTACAGTACAGGTCTTTTTGAATCAACTCAGTGATGTGCCTGAACCCTGAGCTGGAAATATCTCATATAAAGTTGAAAGATTTGTTTATCCTCCATTCTCATTCCTGGTTATTTCTGCCAAGAAGAATGTAAATGACCAAAAACTGAATTGGTAGATTTTGTGATTTGAACATCTTTCCATTAAGAACTCAAAAGACCCATTACAAATCGCCTAGATCTGGCAGGCCTGCTAGAGGTATTTTCTTTAAGAGGTAAAATCCTAGAATTAAATTACACATCACATTAGTACAGAATTACAAAATGCGAGTAACAAAAAAATGAAGAAGAGAAACTTTGTTCTGGTGATCAGTTGGATGATTATAGGTGGTTTTGTAGGTGACCCAAACTATATTTATTCAATGGTCATGCACAAGCTAGACATACTATTTACTAATTTCTTCAAGTTCTTGTTAAGAATTCAGACATGAATTAATGGTATTAACTGAGACAACATGCAACAATAAAGCTAGTCTGTATCAGTCAAAGTAGCATGAGGAATTATGGTCAAGCATGTGATAGCTGTTCAAACTAGGAAGTAAAATTTTTGCCAGTGAAAATAGGGTAGTCTATCAGCAATATCATTCATCTTCCCAGAACCACAGCTAGTTCTGAAGTGAATATTTTTCAGCGGACAGTAAGTCCTGCTTGAATCAGTGCTGTTTGCACAAGTAAAAAAATATAAGTCCTTGTCTTTACTGGCAGTCAGAGAATATAGGAAATAGAAAAAAAAAGTAACTAATGGTGTGAATTGGTAGTGATCTTATATAGTTTTAATACTAAATATGGTAATATGCTTGTTTTCTATTTCAAAGTTCAATTCATTTATTTGAAACTGTACAAAGCTTTATTTAAAGTAACAATGCAGCTGGACCTAGTTCAAATGGGATTCTGGCATTCTGCACCAACAGCACTGAGAAGAGGCACTCTAGCAGTGAAATAGAAAGAATATATTCCCATAACATAAACAGAAAATACAAAGTGTGAATATTAGGCAAACAAGGATCAACAAAAAAGCCTGGAAATTCAGACTTAACATTGTCACTCTCTCCTCAACTTGCACCACTGAAGAAAAATGAAATACTGTAATGATAAGGAAAGGAGGATGATTTTGTGGTTAAGGAACATGACTGAGACCTGGAATCCATGCCCGGTTCTGTCAGTTAGACTTCCCATGAGATATTAGCATTGTGACCAGGTTGGATTGCAGAAACCCCTGGGAGCTGCCACCTGATGTGCCAAGACTACTTCTACTCCTGCTTTCTTGCCCAGTCAGCTTAAGACTTCAGTACCCTGCCTGGTTTGAGCCAGACTTGCTAGACTGCTGCAAACCCAGACCCAGGTCTGAACCACATCCCCTAACAGCTGTAGGCTTAACTGAAAGCAGCTTACAGAAGTGTGCCTTTCATTAACACTTAGATGCCCAACTCCCAATGGGGTCCAAACCCTAAATAAATCCATTTTACCCTGTATAAAGCTTATACAAGGTAAACTCATAAACTGTTTACCCTCTATAATACTGATAGAGAGATATGCACAGTTGTTTGTCGTCCCCCCCCCCAAGTATTAATACATACTCTGGGTTAATTAATACGTAAAAAGTGATTTTATTAAATACAGAAAGTAAGATTTATGTGGTTCCAAGTAGTAAAAGACAGAACAAAGTGAATTACCAAGCAAAATAAAATAAAACACGCAAGTCTATGTCTAATAAAACAGACAAAACCTCACCTGTTCCAGTAAGCTTCCTTTTACAGACTGGTTTCAGAGTAGCAGCCGTGTTAGTCTGTATTCGCAAAAAGAAAAGGAGTACTTGTGGCACCTTAGAGACTAACAAATTTATTAGAGCATAAGCTTTCGTGAGCTACAGCTCACTTCATCGGATGCATTTGGTGGAAAAAACAGAGGAGAGATTTATATACACACACACAGAGAACATGAAACAATGGGTTTATCATACACACTGTAAGGAGAATGATCACTTAAGATAAGCCATCACCCACAGCAGGGGGGGGAAAGGAGGAAAACCTTCCATGGTGACAAGCAAGGTAGGCTAATTTCAGCAGTTAACAAGAATATCAGAGGAACAGTGGGGGGTGGGGTGGGGGGGAGAAATACCATGGGGAAATAGTTTTACTTTGTGTAATGACTCATCCATTCCCAGTCTCTATTCAAGCCTAAGTTAATTGTATCCAGTTTGCAAATTAATTCCAATTCAGCAGTCTCTCGTTGGAGACTGTTTTTGAAGCTTTTTTGTTGAAGTATAGCCACTCTTAGGTCTGTGATTGAGTGACCAGAGAGATTGAAGTGTTCTCCAACTGGTTTTTGAATGTTATAATTCTTGACGTCTGATTTGTGTCCATTCATTCTTTTACGTAGAGACTGTCCAGTTTGGCCAATGTACATGGCAGAGGGGCATTGCTGGCACATGATGGCATATATCACATTGGTAGATGCGCAGGTGAACGAGCCTCTGATAGTGTGGCTATCAACAGAACGCCACTAGCCATCACCTTCAGCCCCCAACTAAAACCTCTCCAACGCATCATCAAGGATCTACAACCTATCCTGAAGGACGAGCCATCGCTCTCTCAGATCTTGGGAGATAGACCAGTCCTTGCTTACAGACAGCCCCCCAATCTGAAGCAAATACTCACCAGCAACCACACACCACACAACAGAACCACTAACCCAGGAACCTATCCTTGCAACAAAGCCCGTTGCCAACTCTGTCCACATATCTATTCAGGGGATACCATCATAGGGCCTAATCACATCAGCCACACTATCAGAGGCTCGTTCACCTGCGCATCTACCAATGTGATAGATGCCATCATGTGCCAGCAATGCCCCTCTGCCATGTACATTGGCCAAACTGGACAGTCTCTACGTAAAAGAATGAATGGACACAAATCAGACGTCAAGAATTATAACATTCAAAAACCAGTTGGAGAACACTTCAATCTCTCTGGTCACTCGATCACAGACCTAAGAGTGGCTATACTTGAACAAAAAAGCTTCAAAAACAGACTCCAACGAGAGACTGCTGAATTGGAATTAATTTGCAAACTGGATACAATTAACTTAGGCTTGAATAGAGACTGGGAATGGATGAGTCATTACACAAAGTAAAACTATTTCCCCATGGTATTTCTCCCCCCCACCCCACCCCCCACTGTTCCTCTGATATTCTTGTTAACTGCTGAAATTAGCCTACCTTGCTTGTCACCATGGAAGGTTTTCCTCCTTCCCCCCCCCGCTGTGGGTGATGGCTTATCTTAAGTGATCACTCTCCTTACAGTGTGTATGATAAACCCATTGTTTCATGTTCTCTGTGTGTGTGTATATAAATCTCTCCTCTGTTTTTTCCACCAAATGCATCCGATGAAGTGAGCTGTAGCTCACGAAAGCTTATGCTCTAATAAATTTGTTAGTCTCTAAGGTGCCACAAGTACTCCTTTTCTTTTACAGACTGATCTCCTTATAGTCGGGGTCCAGCAATTACACCCCCCCCGTAGTTATTGCCCTTTGTTCCAGTTTCTTTCTTGGGGATGGAGAGGCTCTCTCTTTAGCCCTCTGAAGACAAAATGGAGGGGTCTCCCAGGGGTTTAAATAGACTTTCTTTTGTGGGTGGAGACCCCCTCCTCTCTCCTATGCAAAGTCCAGCTACAAGATGGAGTTCTGGAGTCACCTGGGCAAGTCACATGTCCATGTATGACTCACAGTTTTTACAGGCAAAAGCCATCGTCCACATGACAGGTTTCAGAGTAGCAGCCATGTTAGTCTGTATTCGCAAAAAGAAAAGGAGTACTTGTGGCACCTTAGAGACTAACAAATTTATTAGAGCATAAGCTTTCGTGAGCTACAGCTCACTTCATCGGATGCATTGTCCACATGGTATCTTGAATGTCTCCAGGAAGACTTCTTATGTGGATTGGAGCATTCCAATATTGCATATGACTCATATCCAGCATATGACAATATGCTGGATATGAGTCAGCAGTGTGCCTGGATATGAGTCAGCAGTGTGCCCTTGTTGCCAAGAAGGCCAATGGCATTTTGGGATGTATAAGTAGGGGCATAGCGAGCAGATCGAGGGACGTGATCGTTCCCCTCTATTCGACACTGGTGAGGCCTCATCTGGAGTACTGTGTCCAGTTTTGGGCCCCACACTACAGGAAGGATGTGGATAAATTGGAAAGAGTACAACGAAGGGCAACGAAAATGATTAGGGGTCTAGAGCACATGACTTATGAGGAGAGGCTGAGGGAGCTGGGATTGTTTAGTCTGCAGAAGAGAAGAATGAGAGGGGATTTGATAGCTGCTTTCAACTACCTGAAAGGGGGTTTCAAAGAGGATGGCTCTAGACTGTTCTCAATGGTAGCAGATGACAGAACGAGGAGTAATGGTCTCAAGTTGCAATGGGGGAGGTTTAGATTGGATATTAGGAAAAACTTTTTCACTAAGAGGGTGGTGAAACACTGGAATGCGTTACCTAGGGAGGTGGTAGAATCTCCTTCCTTAGAGGTTTTTAAGGTCAGGCTTGACAAAGCCCTGGCTGGGATGATTTAACTGGGACTTGGTCCTGCTTTGAGCAGGGGGTTGGACTAGATGACCTTCTGGGGTCCCTTCCAACCCTGATATTCTATGATTCTATGATTCTATGATTCCAAGATGCATTGTTCCTTAAGTGCTTCTTGATTGGGCACTTAACTTTGAAAATTCCTTTCTTCAGGAACTGACCAATGCTCTACTAAGGTTATGTAAAAAGAAAAGGAGTACTTGTGGCACCTTAGAGACTAACAAATTTATTAGAGCATAAGCTTTCGTGAGCTACAGCTCACTTCATCGGATGAAGTGAGCTGTAGCTCACGAAAGCTTATGCTCTTGAGCTGTTATTCACGAAAACTTATGCTCTAATAAATTTGTTAGTCTCTAAAGTGCCACAAGTACTCCTTTTCTTTTTGAGAATACAGACTAACACGGCTGCTACTCTGAAACCTAAGGTTATGTAGAAATCAAGCCAGTACATGGCCAATATTCATAACTTCAAACACAAAAATGATACATTCATACAAATAGGATTAATATATTCAGTAGATCATAACCTTTACATAGATATGTTACATGGCATATGTAGCATACATCATATTCCAGTAATGTCATATATTCATAAGTATATTTCCATAAAGCCTTATGGGGGGCACCATCACAAGCATATCACTTAAACTCTGTGTCTCAGTTTTCCCATCTCTAAAATTGAGATAAATATGATACTGTAGAGTTTTATAAGGTGAGGTGAATGGTTCAGAAAATTATTAATGCTGATGCACGTATTATTTAGCTCTATTAATTTAGTATTATTCATTTTCATTACAGCAATGCCCAGGAATCCCAAGCAAGCACCATGGTCCCATTGCACCAGGAACTGTACAGACCAATAACAAAAGACAGTTCCTAGCTCTGAGAATTTACAGTCTCAGTTTCAGGATGCAATAGGTAAACATTAAGCTATTTGAAATCCACTTTAAGGGTCAAATTCAGACATGTAACTTAGATTCCTGCATCGTTATACTAACAGCCTCTCTTAATTAGATGCTCTCCCATCAAAATGGAACTGAGTGTAAAGGAAGTCTTAATGTCAAACTAAAAAAAGAGTAGGATGGTGTACAGTAAATTAAAGGGGTACATTACCTTATCTCCTGTTAAACATTTCTGCTTTGCTTTACTTTCTACAATCTTCTCTTAAGATATTTGACCACATGTGTTACACCATCTTAGATTGTCCTGCACTCCATTACACTCAGAGTCAGTGGTTCAAATTCAAAGGTGCTGTGTAAAGGTCTGGGGCATACAATATTCAGACTCACACCCACATACTCATGCATGTGTCTGTCTAAGTTGAATGTGGAAGGGCCTGGAAGAAGTTGAAAGTCATTTTCTCAGCCCTAGCCAACAAACAGATGTCAGCATAACAAAACCTATCACCCTAAGTGGAATACATGCAGCCTTTTCAGTGGAGTGACTGAATGGGCATAGAAAATTAAGTATAACTCTAGAGAAGATCCCTCTTGCAAAGTTATGTGTGAAGCACATGGGTGAGGACAGTTTGGGGAAGTGACCATTGTGGTAACTGACCCAAACAGTGGACTTTTTCTCCAGGTCTGTATTAGCTCTACAATTATAGGTCTAAATTATCAAATGAAAAACTAGCGGTTTTGGTTGACTTAGAGTTTGCTACACTGCTTAAGACACCTTAAAGAGGCCTGATTTTCAAAAAAAGCTAAGCACTCTGTTAGTCAGTGTCAAGATTCCTTCCCCACTCTGATCTCTAGGGTACAGATGTGTGGACCCGCATGAAAGTCCCCCAAGCTTATTCTTACCATCTTAGGTTAAAACTTCCCTAAGGCACAGATTTCTTTCTTACCTTGGGAACCAGCTTACGTTACACCCCCTTTCTTGGGGAGGCTTGAGAATAAACAAGATGAGCACAAACCATCTTGGGTTTCTTAGGACCCTAAAAACCCAGTAAGATTATTAAAAATCAGAACTTTCTTAGAAGAACAACAACAACAAAAAAGATAAGAGAACAACTCTATAAAATCAGATTGGAAGATAATCTTACAGGCAATCAGATTCAAAACATAGAGAATCCCTCTACGAAAAACCTTAAATTACAAAAAGACACAAAAACAGGAATACACATTTCCTCCAGCACAGCAAATTTACAAAACAAACAAAAGACAAAACAAAGAAAACCTAATGCATTTTCTAGCTAGATTACTTACTAATTTTACAGGAGTTGGAAGGCTTGCATCCTTGATCTGTTCCTGGCAAAGGTATCACACAGACAGGCAGACTAAAAGCCTTCCCTGCCCCCTCCAGATTTACAAGTATCTTGTCCCCTCATTGGTCATTTTGGGTCAGATGCCAGCAAGGTTACCTTAGCTTCTTAACCCCTTACAGGTGAAAGGATTTTGCTTCTGGCCAGGAGGGATTTTATAGCACTGTATACAGAAAGGTGTCAGACTAGCAGCCGTGTTAGTCTGTATTCGCAAAAAGAAAAGGAGTACTTGTGGCACCTTAGAGACTAACAAATTTATTTGAGCATAAGCTTTCGTATTTTCCACCAAATGCATCTGATGAAGTGAGCTGTAGCTCAGGAAAGCTTATGCTCAAATAAATTTGTTAGTCTCTAAGGTGCCACAAGTACTCCTTTTCTTTTTACAGAAAGGTGGTTAACCTTTCCTTTATATTTATGACAGTCAGGCTCCTCAAGTATCTCAAGTAGAGTATCCAAAAATTGAGACACCAAAATCATTTCAAAAATTTTCATTTAAAAAAAACAACTTATTTTGAAGAAGAAAAAATCCTTTAAATTAACATTCTCACTTTCAGTCAAAAGATTAGGTAGGTTGGAAAAAACCTTTCCGATTTGCTAGATACTTATATATTTTAAACAAAAAGATGCAGTCCATAATTTTATAAAATTGAGATTATTTACCCTAGACACTAGAATAGGTATTTTAAAAGATGCCTTTTAATTCAGAGTAACATAGCCAATTGGGTCTATTGGGCAACCCATTCATTTCCAGACAGCACCAGTATTAAGAGTTTTGATGCTCAAGGTAAACTGGAGACTGTCTGCTCCCAGTATCTACACACACACACACCATTAAGAACCATTATTAATTTTACTTTCCCCAATATTTTACTTCTCTAGATGACAATCTATTCTGCCTTTATGGCACAGTCAGCCCTTCTTGGATACATATGATTAGTCTATTATTAGTCCATTTCTTTAAGGGAAAAAACTTTTTTGAAATTAATCTCTAAACCATGCTGACCAAAAGCTGCACTATTTGCATTCTTGCAAATCTGATACACATAAGCACATTAATTTTACTTGTTTCGCTTGCTGGGCACATTTTTTGCACTTGTCTTAGTTTTTGTAGGTGCTTGCAGTAAGGTTGTACCTTGCATGTCTTTTTTATCTACCATACAGTTGTATAAGTATTTTTTTTCTTTCAGGAAAGACAGGGAAAAACTTATACTTAAAGAGAAACAGACACAAATAATTTTTGCCATTTCTCCCACCTTAATATATCTATGATTCATCATTTTCTTTATAACAAGGCAGACAAATCACCCATTGAGGCCCTCATCATCTTATGTCTTGGCTAGTAAATCTTCTTCTTTTCATGCCTCCCAGATATCTACATCTTCATACTTCAATCCATACAAAATACACCTACTAAGATTATCTTTTTTGCCCACCATGCCACTCACTTTCCTGGGCAAGGTTTTTGGCACACCCCTCAAATCCCTCCTCAGCCGGCTGTAAGAAATCAACCAAATAATGATAACTAGCTCAAGGTCATAGTGAAACTTGATTTATAAGATTTTTCTAATGCAAAAGGTGTATATATAGCCATGTGTGTGTATGTTGTGACAGAGTCAGACCAGAAGGATATAAGAGAGTGGTGAAAGGCAGGTATATCAGCCCCAGGATGAGCAGGTCCCTGTTCCCTGGATAGCCAAACAAAGGCTACTCCAGGCCAATCAAGACACTTGATGCCAATTAACCAATTAAGGTCATTAGGCTAATGGAGACAGGTAGAACCAATCAAGGTCTCACTCAGGCTGCTTAAAAGGTCTCCTTTCCAGTTCTCCAGAGAGAACCCAGGTGAAAGGAGCTGGAGGAGGAAGCATTGCTGTATTCTGATTTAAAGGGGAAGCTAGGAAGAGGGGACCACAGGGGAAGTTGCCCAGGGAATCAAAACAGCATTTAGCGGTGGAGGGAAAGCCACCAACAGCTTCTACTATTAGGGTTCCTGAGCTGGAACCCGGAGTAGAGGGCGGGCCCCGGTTCCCGCCCCCCACCCATACTCTACAGAGATCCCCTTGAGAAGGGAAGCAAGACTTGGTCCATTCAGAGGGTGAACTTTGCCTACTGAGTTCTACGAAGCAACAAAGACTGTGGGGTATTTCCCCTTTCCATCTCCCATACTTGCCTGTGATGAATGTAACTCAATAGGCTGTGACTCTGGCCACTACACTATGAAAGGAAGGTCACATTGAGACCTTAGTGAGTTTCTGAGGCCCCTGGATCCACCAGGATGTACGGAACCCACAATTTCAGGCTCAGAACTTTGTCAATATATATATATATATGTATATATTGTGACAGACCCAGACCAGTGGGGTACGGAGTCTGGTAGAAGGCAAATATTCTGGCCACTGGATGACTAGTTTTCTGTTCCCTGAGTGACCAGAGCAGGGCTGCCCTAGAGCAAACAGGAACCTGCTAGAACCAATTAAGACAGGCAAGCTAATTAAGACACCTGGAGACAATTAAGAACTTACTAGAATCAATTATGGCAGGCAGGCTAATCAGGACACCTGGTTTAAAACGGACCTCCCATCAATTATTCGGGGGGGGGGGCATGCAACGAGCAGGGAGTGAGAATGCGTGCTGCTGGAGGACTGAGGAATACAAGCGTGATCAGGCTTCAGGAGGAAGATCCTGCAGTGAGGATAAAAACGGTGCTGGGGTAAGGCCATGGGGAAGTAGCCCAGGGAGTTGTAGCTGTCACACAGCTGATACAGGGGACAGTGTAGACAGCTACTATCCACAGGGCCCTGGGCTGGAACCTGGTGTAAAGCATGGGCCTGGGTTCCCCCATCCCTCCTAACTACTGATTGGACACAGGAGTTGATCTGGTCTGTGAGGAACACCAGAAGGGAAGATCTAATTTGGAAAGGGATCTAGCCTGTCCCCGACCCAGTAGGTGGGACACAGAAAATGAGTGGATTGTTCTCCGTTTCCCTCATGCTGGCCAGTGATGAGGTTAGCTGAGTGAATGGCAGGATTGAGCCTCTAGCAGAAGCAGCCAAACTGAGGGCTACTGTGAACCTCTGAGGCGAGCAAATCTGCCAAAAAGCGTAGGACCCATCAAGGCAGAGGAGGGACTTTGTCAATCTCTCTCTCTATATATATGTGTGTGTGTTTGTGTGAAATGTGTATATTTGATTGTATCCCTCTCCTTTCAGTCTTCAGATGTTTTATCTTAGATGAGATTCTGCAAATGGCTTTACTTGGGTGGACCCTTAGTCTACATGGAGACCACTGAAGTGGGAAAAAGATTGTAATAAATAAGACTGATTGGATTCAGTATTTTAAAATAAACACCTTGGATTTGGGCTTAAGAGTTTAACTTGGGATTTAGAATAAATAGCATGAAGCTAGTGACTTTTTAAGGATAAGTGATCTTCATATCAGTCATGCTAACGTTAATAAAAATTGAATCAGGTTCGTACAGCAAGACTACTTTCATTGACTCGAATGGGAGCTGGATCAGGTACTAAGTATTTTCAGTGAAAAGAATATTCATTTGTGATATGGACATAGAACTAGGGTAATAAATAATTCATTTAAAAGGGGTAATATGGAACACGGTAACAGGTTTTTCTGGTACTTTTACAGACATGTCTCTAGCATTAGTGGGTCAGAAAAAAAAAATTCCAGAAAGAGTATAAGGGAAAGAAAGAAATCATAAATGACAGTTTCCCAGATTTTCCTTGATAATAAGAATTAATACAAATGGCATATTTGTATTTATTCTGGTTTTCTTGCAAATTTTAGTGGTTCTCTAGATTTCTTTCCAACAGCTACAAGAAAAAATAATGGTTTTTGTGTGGATGCTATTTTTCTCAGTCTGAAACTGGCACCTAAAACCTCAGTTAACTGAATTCCTCAGCTGTTCAGACTCCCAGATTTACCATGGTGAGAGTAAAACTTAAGGTTCTTCTGTTGCTAGAAAACTAAAAAGAACAAATTTTATGTTGGATCATATTATTAAAGTGAGTGAAGATCCCACTTTTTCCTGAAAAATAATGCAAGGTAGTCTTTTTTTTATCACTTCAGTGATGAAAACTGAGTCATATTGCCATTTTCCCTGTAAGCATAAAAATATATATCCATCTTAACAACTGGTGGATCTAGGTGTCTTCACAATTATGAAACGAACTTTAAAATCAACTTTGGTCTGACAAGAAAATTGGTAGTCAGCCAGACAGTAGGCAAAAATATGTTTCATGTTGGCTCATTCTAAACAAAGTAGACTGCGTAGACTGTCGATCCTTCATCAGTTGAGACTGAGCCGATCACAACACGTCTTCCAATCTTCTCTCGCTCTGGCCATCCTTGTCCATATCTCCTTGCTAGGAAGTCATCCCACCTCTTTGGAGGCTGACCGCGTGGCCGTTTCTGTTCTTGCGGATACCACCCTGATATAGCTGTGGTCCATTTATTGTCGCTGAGACGGGCCACATCCTCCGCCCACCACATTTTGCTGAGCCTGCTTTCAGCAACAACATCTCTCACTCCAGACAGCTGCCTAATTATTTCATTGAGGATGTGATCGCAGAGCAAAATGTCCAAAAATGTTCGTTCCATCGCCCTCTGTGTGACACACAGCTGATGTTCTTCAATCTTTGTCAGTGACCATGTTTCACTGCCCTATAACATCACTGGAAGCATGGTTGAGTTAAAAAGATTTGCACAAGTTGCTTTGCTGATCTTTCCTTGGAGGATGTCCTTGATGTCATTGAATGCGTACCATCCAGCTTTTTTTCTGCGCGACAGTTTGCAGTTTCTGATCGTGGCGCATGTTGACTTTCTGGCCAAATAAACATTTATCAACCTCTTGGATCTGCTCTCCTCCAAGAGTTATTTGGGTTCTTGGCAGAATATCTGATGTAATGTATTTCGTTTTTGACCAGTTCATTTTTAATCCGGCTTGACTACTTTTCGCGTTCAATTCTTTAAGCATTCTCTCAAGTTGGGCTGTATTTTCGGCTATCAGCACTATATCATCTGCGAACCTGAGATGGTTTAGCTGCTCGCCATTAATATTAATCCTGCCTTTCAAGTCTGCTCGTAAAAAAAACAATTCAAGACAGGCTGTGAATAGTTTTGGTGAAACTGTATCTCTTTGTTTCACACATTTCTTGATGGGGATTCAGAGGGGAGTATCGAACAGCGATATGTCCATGCTGCAGCCCGACTTCGCTTCCTTTAGTAATGTGATATATTTCATGCTGATGCCCTGTTCTGAAAGAGCTTCAAGACCGGCGTTAGTCTTTATGTTGTCAAACACCGTCTCGTAGTCCACAAAGGCAATACACAAAGGGAATTTATATTCCTTTGAATGCTCTAGTAGTTGGTTTAGAGTGAAGATGTGATCTATTGTGCTGTAATTCCTTCGAAAGCCAGCCTGCTCTCTAGGTTGTTGTTCATCCAGGTTTTGCCATAGTCAATTTGTTATTATTTTAGTGAACAACTTATAGATATGCAAAAGTAGGCAGATCATGCGATTGTTCTTTAGATTTTAATCGATCATCTTTCTTATGCTGCAAGATGGTATTGGACTTTTTCCAACTGGATGGTATCTTTCTGGATTTCCAGGGGCTGAACCTTTGGGTGAAAGCTTTCCGAAGTTCCTGACCTCCCGCCTTACGCACTTCTGCTGTCTATGGTCTATCCTTGCCTGGAGCCTTCCCCTCTTTCATTTGATGGACTGCGTGATGGACTTCGCTGATGTGAACCAGGAGTATGTGTTCATCGGTTTCTTGAAGTGATGGCATTGGGACTTCTAGAGAGGATGCAAACAGCTGGGTATAAAAATCCCTCCAAATTGCCTCCATCTCTTTTCAATCAGTTACTGATTTTCCGTCCCTGCTCTTCAAATCCAATAACGATGACCTGTACAACACCAGTTCCTGTTTGCATTTTTTGAGACTTTTACAATCTTTAGCATCCTTTAGGAGCTTTTTGGTTCAAAATGTCTCGAAGTCTTTCTTTAACTTCATTCATATGACCTTGCAGAGAAGGGAGTACTCCAGCCTGTCACTGCCATTTCTTTTCATTTTCCTCCTCTTCTCCAATAAAGTGTTTGTATTCTCTGAGATTCTTCCACTAGCTCTTCTTGGTCTTTCACACTCAGCTGATTTCACACACCATTTCAGTCTCTTACTGAAGTTCTCATAATAGTCATCGCAGTCGTCCAGGAGGCTCCAATCTTCCCTAGAAATGTTTTCTTTCAGGATTGCCTCATCAAAAGCTACCGGTGGGTGCCTTCTGTTCGCCATACGCAGCGCCTTTTTCTCCACCTTCACAGTGAATGTGAGTCTGGCTCTCAGTAGGCGACGATTGCTACCAATATTGAATGATGGCACTACTGAAATATCCTGCACGATGTGTCATCTATTGATCAGAAAGTAATCGATTTCATTTTTTGTCTTCGCGTTTGGTGCGATCCAGGTCCATCTTCTGTTGGCCTTCTTTAAGAACCAGCTGTTACCAATGAACATTCTCCTCATCTCTGCCAGTATAGCTAGTCATTCTCCTCAAGCATTTCATTCTCCGATACCGTACCTTCCTATGAACTTTTCGCCCTCTCTCCCTCTTCCAACCTTGGTGTTAAAATCTCCCATCTTAATCGTATATGTGGAACTCTGGGTGAGGGTTTCCTCCAGTTCCAGATAGAATCCTTCCACATCATCATCTTCACATGCAGTTGTGGGAGCATAGATCTGGATGACTTTGAGGGCACTATTTCGGTTCAATCAGAGGTAAAGCAGCCCGATACGCGATGACTTCAAATGGCATGAGACAATTTTTGAAGACAATTACTTGTTTATGATAAATCTGACTCCTCCAACTGTCCTCGTGCCTTCTCCATTTCCTAGAATGACCATGCTTCCATCCCTCCAGCTGATTTCCATCTCCTTCTTTTGTCGTGTTTCACAAACACGCAGCACATCGCAGGCTGTTTTTGCCTTTTCCTCCATGAAATGATTTATCGATTCCTCCCTCATCAGTGTTCTGCAGCTATAAGTGCACACTGAGAGAGTTGTCCGGTTTCCTTTTGGCGACCTGGCACCTGAGAGTCTTTGCAGCCTCTCGTCGTTCGAATGCCTCACTGCCTCCGGAGTGGGGATCGAGGAACGTGCAGAGAACTGAGACTTGGTTTTCCATGTTGTTTTAGCCACTGTTTTCAGCCACCTGCTGGCTGGGCTGTCAGTGGCGTGTTTACCTCCTCAATGTAGCTAGCTTACAACCTCAGAAAGAGGGATCATATGCCCCTTCACAGAGGAAGCAGCCCCCTCAGTGAGCTGACAATCCGACACCTTGATAGCATGGTTAGACCTGCCAGAGAGTACACTCAGCTACCATCGCTGTCGAATAGCCAGGGTCACCGTTGCACCACGTTGAGGTGTCGAGGCAGGATTTGCAGCAGTACCACACACAGTACCATACACAAATAATAAAAGGGCATGTAAAAAAAACCCTTTAGTATCAAATTACTTTGTGAGTGAATCAGTCCAAGTTTAACAAACCCTGAATTCAAATAATAATTTTTTTTATATAGCTACTTCATTTGCAAACAGAGCTGTAATGATAATTACTAAAGGTTGGATTGTGAAAATTGCACACAGCCTCATAGAAAAGGGCACAAATGCTCTTAGAGCTCAGCTTACTGGGAAATATACATGCTGCTACATTTCTTCATAGGGCGCAATATAATCTATCCATGCATACTGGCCCCATTCTGCTGGCCAAAACTGAATGTATCTGTATATCTGAGGTACCTTTACTGCCTCTGTTACCATAATATCTGATTGCTTCACAATCTTTTAATGTATTTATTTCCATGAGGTAATGAAAAATATAAAACATAGAGAGGCTAAGTGACTTGCCCAAGAGCACCCGGGACATTTATGATGGACAAGGGAATGGAACTCAGATCTCCTAAGTCCTGTACTAGTATCCTAAACACTGGGGCATCTTCACTACTCCCAGCAATGCAAAAAGGGACTGCAATTATGGATGGCCCTTATGTAGTTACTCAGATATGGTCTCATATCGCAAATCCTCAAAAGAGTTAGCCCAGTCGAGTTTTAAATATTTCTATTTATAGAAAACCTACATTTGGTCCTCTGAATTGTGTTATTTTTGCATATATGCAAGTTTTCTGTAAGTAGGGAAATGTACTAATTATCATTAAATCTGATCATTACAATTTGGAAGTATGTAAATAAGGAACAGAGATTTTCAGTATACTTGGTCCCTAAAATTCAAAAATTGGAAGTATGCAACATTCCTACAGGTGAATCTGGCCTAAAACCATATTGTTTTCTGGAAAGATTTCTGTAAATAATTGCATTATTAAGCATGCATATTACATCTGGCTGGCAAAATGATAATGCTTGATTTGTGCCTATTTCAATATCAATTTGGCATGATGATGATTTCTCAGAAGGTCTGAAAGGATTCCCTTCTGTTTCTTTTCTGGATGTTTTGTAGATGTTTCCTTTCAAGCTTGAGTCTCATCTCTCCTAAGGAATATCTGTGCTTGATTTCTATATAATTTGGCAGTGAATGATAGAAGCAGCCTGGCAATTGCTTGCTGCAAAACCCATACTATATCTTTTAGCTGTAAAAACAAGGCTGTCTTTAATCTTGGAAATCAAATAATACATTACAAATATATGGCTGCAGAAAATCTTGATAGTGTTTTCTTTCTTTTTCTGAAACTTTTTCAATACTTTACCTAAGCTCCTTCTCTAAGAAATATTTGATCTTCATCAAGTCTCATTCATCTCGATAGTTATTCCCTCATTTTGCAATATATTATAAGGCAACTTCTAAATAGCTTCCTCTTCTGAGAGAGGATTTTATTGTGTGTATCAATGAAACACTTAAAACCTTACTTGTGCATCTTTAAAAAAAATGTCCCTCATTCACTTGTCACAGTTTGACAGCCCTGCTGATGCGGTGCTCTGTTTCTTGTAATGATATGTTGCAACAAGGTCCAACGACTCACTTTAGTAAAGTAAAGCAGCTTTGTATTATGAATAATGGTCAATTAGCAAAGAATGTTTCTGTTGCTATAGCTAAAATGGCTGTCCTGAGAGATTACTAGTCTACATATCTTTGAAGTTCCTGGATTTTGAAATTGGTGATGGAACATTTTATATCTTGTTTTGATCCTCTATTTTCAAATTGACTATATTGATTAACATCTTGAAGCATGAACAAACAAATTAAAAACACAAGTATCCAGACTTAGAGCAGATCTGGAGGGAGGGATGATAGCCTGAATGGTTTCTCTCTTTGTTGATGCTTGATTTTTTTTTACTTTGTTTCTATATTCAGGACCCCTCTTCCTGCTTCCAGGTATTATTAAAGTCATTTGGCAAAGAGAGACGACAACTTCTGAGTAGTCAAGCAACATTAAAATCAAGAATCCCGGTTCAACAGCTTATGTTGTACACTCTACAGCTGTGTTCATATCAATATCACCCCCTAAAATGTGCATAAATTAAGTGCCAGACCCTGCCATAGTGTTCAGAGCCTGCAGTAGGAGCTAGAGATATGCAGAACCTCACACAATTATAGACCTTATACCAAGTGCGTTCAGCCAAATGCATGGAATTAAGAAACAGGCCACATCTTTTACTGAACTTTAACACAGGGGAACGGTATTTCCCACTAGGGTTAAGGTTCCTATGGATAGGTCTCCCCTCTCTCAGGGATTAGGAACCCTGTGGAAAGGAGAGCATATTGGATAGAACTATTGTTTTAACTTTACCTCTGTTTTGCATAAACCAAAGCTAGGTTTGGGGTTCCTATGGGTAGGGGACTTGGAGCTGGGGTTAGGATTCCTATGGATAGAGGTCACTGCCCTAGGGATAGGGTTCCTGTGGGTAGGTTACCCCACCCTAGGATTGGGATTCCTATGGGTAGGGATCCCTGCCCTAGCGTTAGGATTTCTTTTTTGTAGCCCCCTCCACCCCCCCACATGGTTAGGGTTCCTTGGGTAGAGGACTTGGGGGGCTACGATTAGGGGTTCATATGGGTAGCGGTCCTTGCCCTAAGGTTTGGCCTCCTATGGGTAGGTCTCCCCACCCTAGAGTTAGGATTCTATGGGTAGGGGATTTGGGGTGAGGGTTAGAGTTCCTAAGTGCAGGGGACTGGGGGCTATGGATAGGGTTCCTATGGGTACGGGTCCCCGATCTAGGTTTAGAGTTCCTATGGGTAGCCGTTCCCAACTTAGGGGTAAGTTTTCTGTGGGTAGGGGAGTTGGGGCTAGGGTTAGAGTTCCTATGTGTAGGGTTCCCTACCCTAGGGTTAGGATTACTATGGGTAGGTCTCCCCACCCTACAGTGAGTTTGTATGGGTAGGGATCCACCCCTTAGGGTTAAGGGTCCTATGCATAGGGAACTTGGGGCTAGGGATAGTTCCTATGATAGATGTTCCGGACCTAGAGTAAGGGTTCATATGGGTAGGGCTCTCCTTCTTAGGTTTAGGGTTCCTATGGGTAGGGGTCCCTGACCTAGGTTTAGTTTTCCTTTGGGTTGTGTTCAGATCCCTAGGGTTAGAGCTCCTAAGCATAGGGGATTTGTGGCTGTGGTTAGGGTTCCTAAGCATAGGGGATTTATGGCTAGGGCTAGGGTTCCTATGGGTAGTTTTCCCTGCCCTAGGGTTAGGGTTCATATGTGTAGGGTCTCTGACCTATGGTTAGGATTCCTATGGTTAGGGTTGCCCAACCTAGGCTTAGGATTCCTATGTGTAGGTCTCCCCACCCTAGGGTTAGGGTTCCTATGAAATGGGGTTCCTGCCATAGGTATAGGGTTCCTATGGGTAGGTCTCCCTGCTGTAGGGTTATGGTTCCTTTGCATAGGGATTCACATCCTAAGATTAGGGTTCCTATGATTAAGTATCCCCACCCTAGAATTAGGGTTCCTAAGGGTAGGTATCCCTGCCCTTTGGTTAGTGTTCCTATGGGTAGAAGTCCCCGACCTAGGTTTAGAGTTCTTTTGAATAGAATTTCCTGACTTAGGGTTAGGGTTACTATGGGTAGAGGATTGGGGGCTAGGCCAAGGTATCCTATTTAGAGGACTTGGGGCTTGGGTTAGGGTTCCTATGGGTATGGGACTTGTGGCTAATGTCAGAGCTCCTAAGGGTAGGGGACATGAGGCTAATGTTCGAATTCCTATGGGTAGGAGATTTGGGGCTAGCATTAGGATTCCTATGGGTTGCAGACTTGGGGCTAGAGTTAGCATTCCTATATGTAGGTGACTTGGGGATAGGGTTAAGGTTCCTAAGAGCATTCAACTTGGGGCTAGGGTAAGCATTCCTACAGATTGGGATCTCTCACCTAGGGTTGGGATTCTTATGGGTACGGGTCCCTGACCTACGGTTAGGGTTCTATGAGTTCGGGTCCCATCCCTAGGGTTTGCATTCCTGTGGGTAGGTTTCCCCGCCATAGGGCTAGGTTTCCTTTGGATAGGGATACTCGCTTTAGGGTTTGGGTTCCTATGGATAGGTCTCCCTACCCTTGGGTTGTGGTTCCTATGGGTAGGGATCCATGTCCTTAGGTTAGGGTTCCCATGGGTTGGTGTTCCTGGCTTAGGTTTAGGTTCCTATGGGTAGGGGTCCCCAACTTAGGTTTAGGTTTCCTTTGGGTAGGGGTCCCATCCCTAGGGTTATGGTTCATATTGGTAAGTCTCCCTGCCCTAGGGTTAGGATTCCTATAGGTAGGTCTCCCCACTCTAAGTTTAGGGTTCCTATGCATAGGTCTCCCTGCCATATGGTTTGGGTTCTTATGGAGGAGACTTGGGGCTAGGATTAGGGTTTCTATTTGTTGGGGATGTGGTTCCAGTGCAGGGATTACAGGGCTCTTTATCATATAACCCATAATTAGTGCCACAGTTTCAAGGTTGCTTACCATATAACCCATAACTAAGGCTACAATTTAGTCACGGGTATTTTTAGTAAAAGCCATGGAGGGGTGATGGGCAATAAACACAAAATTATGGCCTTTGACTTTTCCATGACTTATACTAAAAATAGCTGTATTAAATCTTGGGGAGGACTCTTGGGAGGCCACTGCTGTGTGGGGCATCCAGGGGATGCTGCTGGGGTGAGACTCAGGAGCTGCTGCTGGAGGGTGCTCCCAGGGCCAGTGGCACCAGCTGCCGGGGGCCGCAGACCACTGCCTGGGACTGCAGTATAGTTTTCAGAAACAAAGTTTTGTTGCTCCTTAGATCAAACAGAAAGCCATAATTTGAGGTCTTACAGGATTGTTTCCTTTGCATGAGAATTTGGTGATAGACATCACAATGGAAAATACAGCACAAAGCCTTTTTGCAGAAATCTGAAGCCAAACACTCAAGCCCACTGCGAAAAAGCTATGGTCTCTTAGCTTCTCTTCCTTATGGGGTCACTCTGAAATACTTGACTAGCTCACAAAAAGTAGGAGTGTGCTAATAAAGTTTACAGATGACACAAAGCTGGGAGGTATTGCCAATACAGAGAAGGACCAGGATATCATACAGGAAGATCTGGATGACCTTATAAACTGGAGAAATAGTAATAAGATGAAAATTAATAGTGAAAAGGTCATGCATTTAGGGATTAATAACAAGATTTTTTTGGGGACTCATCAATTGGAAGTAACAGAGAAGGAGAAGGACCTCAGAGTATTGGTTGATCACAGGATGACTATGAGCTGCCAATGTGATATGGCCGTGAAAAAAGCTGATGCAGTCTTGGGATGCATCAGGCAAGGTATTTGCAATAGAGACAAGGTGATGTTAGTACTGTTATACAAGGCACTAGTGAGACCTCATCTGGAATACTGTGTGCAGTTCTGGTCTCCCATGTTTAAGAAGGATGAATTCAAACTGGAACAGGTACAGAGAAGGGCTACTAGGATGATATGAGGAATGGAAAACCTGTCTTATGAAAGGAGATTCAAAGAGCTTGGCTTGTTTAGCCTAATCAAAAGAAGGCTGAGGGGAGATATGATTGCTCTCTATAAATATATCAGAGGGATAAATACCAGGGAGGGAGAGGAATTATTTAAGCTCAATACCAATGTGGACACAAGAACAAATGGATATAAACTGGCCATTAGGAAGTTTAGACTTGAAATTAGATGAAGGTTTATAACCATCAGAGGAGTAAAGTTCTGGAACAGCCTTCCAAGGGGACCAGGGGGGCAAAAGACATATCTGGCTTCAAGACTAAGTTTGACAAGTTTATGGAGGGGTGGTATGATGGGATAGCCTAATTCTGGCAATTAATTGATCTTTGACTATTAGCAGTAAATATGCCCAATGGCCTATGATGGGATGTTAGATGGGGTGGGATCTGAGTTACTACAGAGAATTCTTTCCTGGGTGTCTGGCTGGTGAGTCTTGCCCACATGCTCAGGGTTTAGTTGATCACCATATTTCCTTCAGGAAGGAATTTTCCTCCAGGGCAGATTGGCAGAGGCCCTGAGGTCTTTTTGCCTTCCTCTGCAGCGTGGGGCACTGGTCACTTGCTGGAGTATTCTCTGCACCTTGAAGTCTTTAAACCATGATCTGAGGACTTCAATAGCTCAGACATAAGTTAGGGGTTTATAACAGGAGTGGGTGGGTGAGATTCTGTGGCCTGCATTTTGCAGGAGGTCAGACTAGACGATCATGGTGGTTCCTTCTGACCTTGAAGTCTATGAGTCTATAAGGTACATAATAGAAATGTTTTCTTACCAGATAGTGCTGCCTGCTTCCTTGATTATAATAAGAATGCACTTTACTTTACATTGGAAAAATAAATGGATATATTCCTCAGCCCTTCATTCTTCCTCTCTCCAAACTCACACACCTCATGACACAGAACTTATCCCAGATGAGAGGGAAAGCTGTGGGACTTCCTTGTCAAAAGATTTTTGAACATGTAGTAGAACATGTATTTTATGATTCATATTGTGGTATCTGAGAGCAAACTCTGAGATAAGCAGGTCAATACTGTAAACTGTGGACATTCATAACTACATTTTGAGAAAAAAAAACACAATTACAAGATAACCATATGTATTTGTGTCTCTGTCCATGTCTGTGTTCTAGTTAAGATAAGTGTGCATTCCCCGGTCAAGGTTTATAACAAAATAACAGCATTTTATCCAAAATGCTTAAAGTGAAAAGATGAAACAGTTAAAAAGCCAAAGCCACCTGGTCTCAATGGAACAAGTGCAGTCAGAGTTCATAAAAGTACAAAAAGACTTTTTCTATTCAGCACCTTGGAAAAAAATAATATTATGATCAACTTGAATTTCAGCTGTCAGTGAAAATGTGAGCACTGTGAAAATTGAGTGGAATGCACTGTGACAGGTTGTCACCCCTGCGGTGTAGTCTGGGAGCCATGGGAACTGCTATGCCCCTCTAACCACCCAGCAGGGTTGGCCCTTTTCTTACTCTTGTTGGTTGGAGACAACTAGCCTTATCAGGTCTTATCACCCAACATGACAGCAGGTGGTATCACACACCAAACTGAGTTACCTTAGTGCTTTACCTATGTCACTTAAGGACATACAGCCAACTTCCCAGGTCTCCCCACCTTGCACCCCTGCAGGGATATAAACCCCAAAATATACCATCTTACACTGCATAGGAATCTATACCAGGTAAGCTCAGTAATAAAGTTCACCTTCCCCTCGATGTGGGAAGGATATGCAACAAACCTGTGTTAACCAAGCTGAGATTTTTCCTCAGACACTTCTCTCAGAGGCACACTGGTTTAGATAAAGCAAAAAACAAGTTTATTAACTACAAATGATAGATTTTAAGTGATTATAAGCAATAGCAAACGGATCAAAGCAGATTACCTAGCAAATAAACAAAATACAAACTAAGCCTAATGTACTACATAGATTGGATATGAACTAGCAATTTCTCACCCTGGCTGATGATACAAGCAGTCTCATGGTTTTCCATACACAGGCTAGACATTCTTTTAGCCTGGTACCAGCACTTCCCCCAGTTCAGTCTTTGTTCCTCAGGTTTGTCCAGGAGTGTCCTCATGTGGGGAGGGAAGCCACTTAGATGATGTCAAACCCCACCTTATATAGCTTTAATATATGGCAGGAGCCCTTTATTACAAAAAACAGTTCCCAGCCCAGTTTGTGAAAAAATACAGTTACGCAAAATGAAGTTCAGTATCATATGGTCTGGTCACAGGCCCTTGCTGAGTCATAGCAACTATTACTCACAGGCTGGCTGAAACATTACAGGAAGGCTAAACTCTTCCATAGCCCATTCTCTTTGCTGATGGTCCCTCAGCACTGTCTAACTTCTTCATTGTTGTATCCAAAAGGCTAGCAGTCAGTATTTTTTTCCGAGTAAACACATTTGAAATACAGATTCATAGTCAATATTCATAACTTCAGATACAAAAATGATATATGCACCCAAATAGGATGATAAGGAGTACTAACACGGCTGCTACTCTGAAATAGGATGATGATATTCAGCAAATCATAGCTTTCCCAATGACACCTTACATGACGTATCTTATACAAATTGCATAATTATGTCATAATAATACTCCCATGATGAATATGGGGTGTACTGTCATATGCAGAATGAAAATATGTTGTTTGAACCAAAGCCTTGTTGCATCATTTTGGATTAATGTGAGCCTATATAACAATTTATCAGGGATAAATCTGAATAAGAATCATCCAGTCTGAAGATGACAAAGCCTAAATAAGCACCTCTGAACGTGATTGAAAATGCTCAAGAATTAACACCTAGGAATTGTCTGGTAATGGTCAAATAACAAGTTAACCACTCTCTTGATAGACTAATTAAACAACAAAAATGAATTAATGAATTTATCAGTTGGACAAGGAACTGAGTCAGAACCAACCAATAGGACAAGTAGACACATGAAAGAAATATATCACACATAGAATAAGACCCAAAAAACAATCTCAGGCTTCCTGAGGTACATTTATAAAATATTTTACAACAATCCCCCACTCAGCTATGTTGCCGACAGCTATAATCCGGTCACCTAAATGAGTTAGTTAAAAGGATGCCATCAAGTGGCTTAAACCTTAAACATGTTTGATTTTATAAACAAGGGAGGGGTGATGCTTGTAAAAGTTAATGAATATAAATGTTTCTTTTTTTAAATAAATGTTCTGAAAGCCCTGTGGTGGGGTTGGAATTACCTTTACCCCTTCAGTTTTAGAAACTCTGTTCAACAGCAATGGATTAACATGTGAGAACATAATATGAAACTAAGTACAAACAGAATGTGAAATTGGACAACTGCCCAAGCTGAATGAAATACAAAAAGCATCAAGAGTGAAAAGGACATTCAATTTTTAAATGTCTTTCAGTTTTAACAATCTCAGCCATATAGGGATTTGCAAATCCATCTTCTAGGCTTCAGCAAACATCTTTTACTATTTGGGGCTGGGTTTGAAAACTACTTTGACTTTGTCCAATCCATGTGCTATATCCTCAACTGCCACAGAGTTATGATAGGTGCCCTTAAAAGGGCTGGGCAACAGTGTCTTTACAATCCTGTCTTGCCCTCACCAATTCTGGCCCCCTATTCAGCCTCATGGTTAAAAACTCCACTTATACCATTTCCCCATTCAGCATATCTCCAATATGTCACCTATGCTGGTGGATTCCTTGGCTGCCTGTTCAGAGGAGCTTCCCATCCTCTTTGTAACACCAGAGCAGCACAAAGGGGTGTTAACATGGGCTACAAGGTGAACCCATGTAATTTTGAGGGAATTAATGATTTTTTTCTACTGGGGAAACAACCTATTTTTCCTCTTATCTCCCTCTTACTGCTTCTGTTTTATTGTTTGGTTGTTTTCTTTTAAATTAGGTTTTCCATCTGCCCTCTCTGCTCCTTCCTCACAGAATTTCTTCAGCTGAACATGAACCTGATAACTTTTGTACTTGAGTTAACCTTTCTCACAGGATGTTTGCCTGCATTTGAAGTCAGGCCAAATTAGTTCCATCCCCCAGGCTTACTAATAGCCCAGGTAAGGGATTTTAATAAATCTATGTAGTCAAATTCTGACTGCAATGGCTATATTTCTTCAGGGAGAGTTTGGCAGGTGCTTTTCATCTTCAGAGTGCCATTTATAGGCTTGCAAGAAAAATGAAAGACAAACTACTTATGGAGAATCTCACAAATGCAAGTAGAAGGCCAGCTCTTCAGCTGATGTAAATCAGAATAGCTCTCATGACTTCAGTGGAGCTATACTGATTTACACCATCTGAGGATCTACCCAAGATTCTCTACACTATACCATTTCCATCACCAAGATGTAATATTATATAAGCCATAAACTTGTTCTCCTTTCTCATGAGAGCAGTCCCAATGAAATAACTAAAGCATTCATGAATAAGACAATCTGATTTGCACCCTATGATGAGTTTGTAATCAGTATTTATACTATACATATCTCGCATTATATCAAAATATAATTATTCACATTCAGTGCATTTATGTCAACAAATGTTAAGTGTCAGTTTGAATTATTCATAAATGAGAATAGATTTCTTGTAGTAAAATATTACAAATAACAACGGTACAGTAAAAGGGCAGCAAACTACAGTTTAAGCAAACAGAATAAGAGAGAATCAAACTATAAAAAAACACACCAAGGATTAAACAGCAGCCAGTTGGTGTTAGGCAGATAGAATGAAACATTTACTATCTGCGAAAAATACCAAATGTAGCTAAACTGCTTTAAAACAGACAATATAAATCATATTTAAACCATAAGAAAATACCAAAAGTTAAAAAGCAGCAAACTTACTTTATACAAACAATAGATTTATACTGCAAAAAGATTTGTAACAATCCTATAAAAATTCACAAGCAGAGCCACTCATAACCTTAGATTGACTTCACAGAAATGTGAAATGTTTCCAAAATTTTAAAAATCAAAACTGACATTACTTAAGAATACATTAAATAATTGGTGAGTTTTTTAAAAAATCTATAATTACAAATGCCCTTTATTTCTCTATATAGGGAAACATATCTCCTATCTTTTAAGAAGGATAGGCCCCACCCCTCCCCAGAAAGGTAACATTCAGGAGAAAAAAAGGCATTAAAAACTAAAGGATTGCATTTTCAAAAGCACTCTGTGCTAACTATAAGAGAAGTGTAAAAATCCCATTGATTTCTATGTGACCAAAGTTAGGACAATGTTGAATGCTTTTAAAAATCCCATCAGGAGTCCATAGTGATCACCATTAAAACACTGAAGTACAGTAGAGGACTTTTAAATTCCTCTTGCAGTTCTTCTGGTACCTCAGCATGTAAGACCAAGCAATTCTTGACTTTCTTACATATCACTGAATATATGTAGGTTTTGTAACCTGAGTTACAGTAACAAAATTCCAATATTATCTCTGAATTTGGCCCATAAACTGTCATCACAAGCACAATATTCTGCAGTTTAACACCTCCGTGCTGGAGTGCCCTTTGCTGGAGATTCTCATTTGTCAAATATTAGCTCCCAGTGCATCCAGAAGCATCTAAAGCATTTCATTTCTAGTTTTAAGGAATGTTTGTGTTATTTTCGTGGTATGACAGAGTGCTGGGAATCAGTAGCTGAACCAGCACTTTGGTCACCGTTTAACCAATTAGGCCCCATGGGAAGACCTGATGAAAAAGACTAATTCCTGATTACCAGATCAATTTGAGACAGGGAAGCTAATGAACTAATTAGCCCATTAACAAGGAGACTGAATAAAATGCAGGGGGTGAATAGACTGACTGACCGTCTATGGATCTGTTTTGTGGGAGCAGGGGATAGTAAAATTTGAGCACATTTCACTAGTGACTACACTAGAAAGCAGAAGGTGGTGAAGTGAAACACTATAGATAAATAGCATTGTGGAATCTACATGTGAGAAAGTTTCTGAGCTGTATAGATTAAGCAAAGAGAGTGGGAGCAGAAGGTGCTTTGTCACAGGTGGGCATTAGTGCACTGTGCCTTCCTTTTTTCTCCAGTTCATTCTTTCTGTCTGGCTGAGGAACTTAGAAATCATAATCAGGGACCAAGAATAGTACAGCTGTATATCAGATATCCTAGATAATACATTTAGTTAAATATATGCAGTTTGCAGGTGTGCATTTGCACATCCCTAACTTACTGAAGTTGTAAAACATCTAAGGTATGTGTGCAAACCAGGTATTGTTAGGGTTGCCAACTCTTCCGGATTGGCCAGGAGTCTCCTGAAATCATCCTCGATCTCCCGGTGGCTATTGAAAGCAATCCAGGAGATTTTAATAGGCCGCTAAAAGTTTGGTTGGCAGCACAGTGGGGCTAAGGCAGGCTCCCAATCTGCCCTGGCTCTGCATGGCTCCTGGAACTGACTGGCACAGCTGTCTGGCTCCTAGGCACAGGGATAGCTGGGGGTGGGGGTATCTCTGTATGTTGCTCCCGCCCCGTGTGCTGACTCTGCAGCTCCCATTGGCCCGCAACCCCAGCCAATGGGATCTGCGGAGACAGTGCCTGCAGGCAGGGGTAGTGCACAGAGCCACCTGGCCGCCCCTGAGCCTAAGGGCCGGACATGCCGGTCGCTTCCAGGAGCTACCCGAGGTAAGCGCTACCTAGCCTGCACCCCTCACCCCATCCCAACCCCCTGCCCCAGCCCTGAGCCCCCTCCCACACCCAAACTACTTCCAAGAGCCTGCACCCCACACCCCCTCCTGCACCCCAAATCCCTGCCCTGAGCTCATCCCGGAGCCCCTTCCCACACGGTGAACTTCTTGGCCTCACCCCCCAGCCCAGAGCCTACACCCCCCCACACACCCCAGCACCCTGCCCCAGCCTGGTGAAAATAGGTTAGGATAGGGGAAAGCGAGTGATGGAGGAAGGGGGGATGGAGTGAGTGGGGGCTGGGGCCTTGGAGTAGGGGCGGGGGGTGGGGCCAGGGTGTTTGAGTTTGTGCGATTAGACAGTTGGCAACCCTAGTTATTGTGCATTCATGTGGCCAGTTATGGGAAAATTATGTGCATATTCTGAGTCCCTAGTTATGCAGCCCCTCTATAGAAGCAAGTCTCACTGACATCAATTAAGTCAATTCCAATTGTTCAAATGCAGTGGTTGCATAATCACGTTCTTTTTGTATTTTTTTCCTGCTGACATTTTCCTTTGCTACTGGGGAGATGAAATGTTAACCCCTCTGATCTTTTTATCTCATTCTTGCTTTCTTGCATTTCCGATTTCTCTGGTGTTTTTTTTTCCCCCAATTCCCTCCACTTTCCCCGCAACCACTGGCTTACTATCTCTCCTTTGTCTCATTTATATACTTTCTAATCACTTCCTCTCTTGTTATCCTCAGTTTACATTTTCCATTTTTCTTCTGTCATTTCTGCTCCATCACTCTCAATATTTCTTTTTATTATCTTTTCCCCTTGCCCTCCTAATGGCTGCTTTCCACATGTTCCTGGCTATTTTCTTTTGCCACTCTCATTGCTGCCTTCCTCCCCCCGCCCCGCCACACACCCTCTTTCCTCTCCAACATGCAATTTGTTATGCACTCCCTTTCAGAAAAGGAACACTTTGAATTAATGGTACAACTTTCTCTGGAAAAGGTGGACTTCTGATGATCATAGTATAGAATCACAGCCTAGCATGCCAGGACATAGGTCTAGATAGAGGAGTCCCAGTAAGATCAATAGGATTATTTGTGTGAGTGAATGCTCTTCAGTTTGTGTCAAACTTCACAGTCTGACCCATAATGACTTGCGATAAATGAAGGGGGAGGGATAGCTCCCTTTTATGGACACCCAGCCAGCAAGTTAGTTATAAAGTCCCTCTTGGTGGCTGCTTGGTTTACCTGTAAAGGGTTTAAAAAGTCCCCTAGGTAAAGGAAAGGGAGTGGGCACCTGACCAAAAGAGCCAATGGGAAGGCTAGAACTTTTAAAATGTGGAAAAAAACTTCCCCTTTCTGTCTGTGGTTGTTCTCCGGGAAGAGGGGAAAAAGGCAGCAGTTATGTTGTGAGAAGGTGAAGGCCAGATATGAATATCATCAGATCATATCTAGAACTACTTATTTAACAACCCAGATATGTATGTAGATCAGGAATGTTTAGAAAATGTGATTAGATTTATTTCTGTTTATTTCTTATTGGCTTGTGGACTCCTCTGCGCCGACCCCAAATGCTTTTTTGTTTTGCTTGTAACCTTTAATCTGGACCTCAAGAAGGTTATTCTTGATGTTTAATTTTTGTAAGTGGGTTTTTCAAAACTAGCAAAAGCTTAAGTTCCAGATGTATTTTCTTTCTTTTTGTTTTTAATAAAATTTACCTTTTTTAAGAACAGGATTGGATTTTTGGTTTGTGTATATGTTGTTTAATTAGCTGCAGCAACAGCTAATTTCCTTTGTTTTCTTTCTCAGCTCTTCCTGGGGGAATGGGAGGAAGAGAGGAGTGAAAGGGCTTGAGGGTACCCCACAGGAAGGAATTCCCAAGTACACCTTCCTGGGTTCCCAGGGGTTTTGCATTTGGGTAGCATTTGGGTTTGCATTGGCAGCATCTACCCATCCAAGGTCAGAGAGAAATGTAACCTGGGGAGTTTAATACAAGCTGGGAGTGACCAGTATTAATTTTTAGAATCCTTGTGGGCCCCCACCTCTGCACTTGAAGTGCCAGAGTGGGGAATCAGCCTTGACATGACTATACAGGGCACTTTAAGCTGTTTAGGGGAAGGGATCATGGTCTATCAATTTATGCAGTACCAAGCACTGGAGGCCCCCCAATACTGATTGGGGCCTTTGGCTGCTACTGTGATATAAATAAATGATGACAATGTGTTACTTTCCAAAGGGGATAAGGATATGTGGAGTCTTCCTGTACAACCGTGCAGATACTAAACTGGCGAAATAACTTGCTGGCTACAGGTAGGAACTTCTGAGAAACATTAATAGATGGCAGTGAGCATCAGTAAGAGGAGGTATTTGTAGGTAGGCATGTTCAGAATAAACTCTTGCTCTTTTGGCTTCCTGGAGTGTGTCATACACTGGGGCGAAGTTGGTGCAACCTAGTGATCAAAACAGGAGTCAGGCCTTGGTCAGAGCAGAGCCAGATGGTGAAACTGGACTAGAAATCAAAACGTAATTGGAGTCGTGCTCAGGAGATAAGCCAGAGGTCGGAGCCAGGGTGATCAGAAGAAGGTCAAGACCAGGGCTGGACCGGGAACAGGTGTGGGTTGGAGCAAGGACTAGTACAGGCAGCTGGTCTGGCACAGATGTGGGCATGCAATACATTGCACTGTTACTGTTGCTACAAGGCTTAAATGATGATCTGCTTTTGTCCAATCTGGGAGTACAGTCACTTAGTGAGAGCTTATTCGGTCCAGTCAAGCTCATTTGGTTGTCAGGTGACCATGCCTGGATCCAGGTGAGTTCTTGACATAGTGGATTTTTTTAGTGTAATATAAGGAGATGTTGTAGATATTAACCCCTTGCTGCCACTAGCTTCTGTGGGATTCTATTATTTAAAATGTCCAGTGGTCACAAGCTGAGGTTCTGCTGACTTCAATTTACTGGTGCTCATTTTTCTAATCTCCTCTTATTGTTGAATGATATATTTCAGGATAGGACTGCAAAGTCTCTTTGTTCCAGGCCTGATGTAATAAATCTCATGTTGGACATGCACTGGTTGGGTCAGTGACACACAGCAATATTTATCCTATTTCCATTTGTCCCCTCACTTTTTCATAGTCCCTTTCAAATCTGAAGTGTATTGAACTTTGCGCATTGTACTTCAGATGTCACAGGAGATGGATGACATTTCTCTAGGGTTGAGCATTGAAATTTGCACTGCAAGGGTAGGTTTGATGCTGGACATACGTTATTTCCTTGCAAATATGTTGACATATCAATAGTTGTCACATAACATTTCTTTTTGCTATTCCTTGCACAAAATGTATTTGATGTCAATCTGTTTCAATGTCCATGAATCAATGAAGTATTATTTCTTCCAAAGAAGTAAAACTAAATCCCTGGGCATCTCTAATGTTGCATGTAAATGGAAATACATTATGAAGTTGTCCAAAGTATAACATAAATATCCAGGTTAAAATGATGTTGTTTTTTTATTGCCGCTACAAAGATTCTTCTGCCTTACATGTTTAAAAAAATACCATGATCATAGAAACCTAAGCAAGAAAGTATTACATTTATGAATAGGACTCAAGCTTTTTTTTCTTTTCATTCTCATTTCTATGGTTCATGGTTAATGATACATTTTAATCTTGAAGAATATATTAATGAAAAGCTACGTTTAAATAATGGAAACAACAACAATGGAACAGTATGCCATTTAAAATAAGGGGCTTATTTCAAAGTGCCTCCAATAAAGAAGGAGAAACAAATGGAAATTCTATGCTGCTCTGTGGCAGCTGGATGGACATATTGTGATATGCACACTTATGAAATCTTCAGGAGGAAAAATATTGATGAAAAATGTGACAAAAGGATCGTTAGCACAGTGAAACGGATATAAGCTAAAAGGAAACAAGGGAAACAAAAAATCAGAATATTTTAAAAATATCTTTCAATAAACTGAGAAATCTCACCAGAAATTAAAGGCCAGGCCTAACTTGTCTAAATTAGATGGCGAATTCTTTGGGGCAGTGACCATTCCTTAATGTTACCCTCTCCCATTCCTCTCATATTTTGTATACGTATCATTGTGGGCACTGATTCTGCAAACACTTGCTCAGCCTGCTTGATTTTGCATATGCATGTAGTCCTCTTAAACTCAGTGGGACTCACAGAAGCCAAGTTTTGTGCATGTGTGACATTTTATGCACCTGAATGAGCAAATTTGCATATTTGAAAATAATTTTTATATAAACTCAGTTTATGGTCAACACACCATACTACAAGATGGAGGATGTGTGCATGGGGAGGTAACAAAGAGACTTGCACAAAGCATGGCAACTATAGCTAGCGTAGGGGGGAGGGTCGTACAGGGAAAGGTGGAAAGGTGTTTGATAGTGCTTGAGTTGGTTAGTGGGTGGGTGCTGAAGGGTATCTATGGGAGCGAGGGTGTCAAAGATACAAAGGTTGCTGGGTGCTAGGGTATCTGGCTGGTAGGGTGGTCTGGGGTCACTGGAGTAAGTGGGAGGGAGGGTGTCTATCTAGAGGTGCTTCGATCTAGTTAGTGGGTACTGGAGAATGTCTGAGGTTTGGCTGAAATAGACTGAGATTGGAAGGTGGGGAGGGAAGCTTAGAGTATCTGGGTGAAAAAGGTTGCTGGGTGTTGGGGAGTTTGGAAGTCTGCATTCTCACAGACTATGGAGGGTACGTGGGATCTGCCCAGATGGCTGGGGAAGCAGGTTATTCATGGGCCAGTACTGAGCCTCCTTACCTTCTGCACCTACCTGCGAAGTGGCCCCTATTGCTACGGCCACTGATCTCTTCTCACTGAGGCTTCCATCTCTTCCTCCCCAGCAGAACAGCCAGAGAGGCTGCTAGGCTGCCTGCTCAGCAGACACTGTAGTGTTCATGTGACAGAAAGTCTAAATTGCAGGAAAATTGCTGCTGTCTTCCCCCTTCAGCTGGATGCATGAGGTGACATAAAGGAATATTTGACAGGGCTATAAAATGCATGACTGTCATGTGAGACATGTGACTTTTGCCATCCCTGGGAACTACTCATGTGTAAATTTATTATGCCCATAAGGCTTTGTAGGCATGAGGCCTTAGATTCTCTTACAACTCTGCCAAGCAGACACTGTCTTCATATTTACTTGAACAATGCCTACAGCAATGTGGCCTTGTTCTTGATTTGGGCCTCTAGACACTCACATGATACAAATAATCAGTGATACTACTGATGATAGTAAATTCTGCAGCAAAACAAGCACGTATTTACATATATGAATTCCCGTTCAAATTTGCAACTGTGGGTTTTGTATGTGCAACAAGTGTTCCAGGTTTTTAAATTTTAGCCATAACTGCTTATGAAATACTTTACATTGTTAACATTTTGAGATACCCTGCACTCAATTACACTGATGTAAATGCAGAATAACCATTCTGAAATAAAGAAGAACTCAGTTAATATTTTATAGGTGAAAGTAAAATAGCTAGTAAAATAGGCAAAAAGTAAAATAGGCAAAAATTGAGTATTAAAGAGGGAGGTTTTTAAAATTGAAATCATGGGAAAAGAAAGGGATTAACTATAATAGTTCTTTTTTATTGTTTGGACAATAAATCAGTTGTAAAGAATTACATATACTACATTACATATTTTAAAGCACATCTTGTTTTTTTAGTGTACTTGTGGGATGGAAAAAACACAACACTACTCAAACTTTGCAAGAATATAAATATAGAGGCTGATGCTCAAGTCCTGCCTGTGTAGTCAAAATAGACACTGCACTTGAGAAAAAGACTTCCTTTATTACTGCAGATGTTTTGATTTGATGGACAGCAAGTGGATTATTATTTACATTAACCTTAGTTCAAATAAAGTGAATTCAAGTTAAAATGTTAAAATTCCACCAAAAAAGAGTGATATAAAATATAATTGTAATAGAGGTGCTTCTTTGACCAAAAATAATGTCCTGTTACATGAAGGAATAGGAATCTTTGAAAACCATGTAGAAAAACTTCCAACATCCATATATTATATTTCCCAGAACTATCAGGAGGGAGTGACTGTCTTATATTTTTGATGAAGTACCTAGTACAATGGGACTCCAGTCTTGACTGGGGCTCTTGGATGCTACTGTAATATAGGGTAATTAATAAATAATAATAATAATCAGCATAATCTGTGATTATAATATTTGCATCATCTCATGATCAGGAAAGGGTAATGAATCAAGTGTTATTGTATGTAGTAAGAATGAGATTTTTATCTTTTCAGATGTTTTAAAAACTCCTCATGTCTCAAGAAAAGAATTACTACTTCTCCATGCTGAATTTTGTTCTTAGCCTTTCTTGCTTCTATACACTTTCCCACAAAATTGCAGTTGAATAAAGACCAGGAAAACTGTGTTTTGTGACCAGGGTGATTGTAAATCATTTTTTTTCTCCAAGACTAAGAAATTTGCTCCTGAAAACAGTATAAGTGGACTTGATGTATACATGTCTGTTTCATTACTGTCTCATTTTGAATCAGTGTGCTGTCAGATGATCTTCTAATGCGATACCTAATGCCAATACTATTTAAGTTACATTTAAATATTTTAAAAGCTCAATGTTCCTGTTTTATATGTTCATCTCCAAGATGATTTGAGGCCCATTTTTCCTTGACAATAACTTGATGTTACTGTGATTTAAGATTAAATGTCTACCTTTGAACTTTTCTCTTGTTATTCATACAGATTCCCTTGAAGTAATAAAATAATACAATTATCATTCAGAGCCAGAGAGGTGTGGATGAGAACTGTGAGGAAGCACTCATGAACCACTTTTGGGGTACTAAACATGGTGCTGAGGTGAGCTGCTGCAGGATGAATTTCATCACTGTGTGGAAAAGACATAACGTCTATGCAAGGCTTAAGTCCCACATGAAAGTAAAAGAGAAACTTAAACTGGTCCTCTGCACAAGGATGGATTTCAGCCCTTCTGCCCAACATATGTTTTGAGGCATTGAGCAGAGAGACTGTTTGCTCAGAACCTGCAGGCACATTTCTGTGTTAGTGGCTGACTTATCTACGCCTAGGCAGTGTTCTTTAGCACACTTGAATAAGCCACTAATCCTGGTCAGTAGGAGTGGTAATTAAACATCTAAAATGTCTGCTATTCAAATATTTTGCATTCACCACATTGCACTTTAGCAGCTTTGGCATATTATACATTATGGGCCTGATCCATAGCCCATTGAAATCAAATGCTGCTAATGCCTGTTGTGATGCCTACTTTTCCCTCTCCTCACCAATAACCAGTTCATAGCAGATGTAGAGATTTGTTCATATTGCTGATCACTGTGAACATTTCTCTAAACTCTACTCCAGCCTTTCAGCACAGGTGCTGAGCAATGTTGAGTGTTGAGAGCTACTGCTTTGGCTCTCTACTTCTTTCAGCACCATTCTGCAGCTTGAACAGCTGATCCCTAAGAGATTAAGAAGTTTACTTAATGAAAAATAGTGTTTCTTTTGCTAGTTCTCAGAATGCTTCCAATGTCTCCAGCTGACCTACAGATGATGAATGAGGTCAACTTGCTTAAATCTAAGTTATTTACATTATGTTACTGTAACTCATTAAACATGCTTAAAGGAAAATATTGTTTTCATAATAGAATAAAATTGAACACCTTTCCAATGACTTGCACCATTTCAGGTTACCTTCTTCTCCATGTCATATACTGAGAAGAATTAGCATCACCTTCAGAGAAAGTGGGTCATCCAACCTTTTATTCATGGATACAAAATGGTAAACCAAAGTGGGGGAGGGGAAGGAGGCAGAAGCAAAAATTACAATTAGTCTGAGTGAGAGCCCACTGCTACTTCTAGACTAATACAGTCAAAACTGGAAGTTGAAAGTAAGGAATTAGATATTTATTTTTAAGGATTAGATCTAACTTTAATGTTAATACCCAGGAAATTCAGTGGTATGACCAGTATGAAATCATTCATCATCGACTATACCATCCAGGAAAACCCATATAGAAAAATACCTTTGTAAGGTTGTATATGGTTTATCATCTTCCTTGTATAATTCATCTCCCTCCAGACAAATTACTGTTCAATGCATCAGTTACTTCTGTCTTGCACACTAAGAAAGTTTTGTCTTAAGAACAGCAGGCATACCCTACAAGCTGTTTTGTCTAAGTGAGCACCGGTAGAATTTAAGATTACTACATTATGAGCTCTTCACCCCCTTACTGAAGAACATTCATATTTTGGAAACTGTCTGTCCCCCACAAAAAATAAAATTGTCTTCTGGGAACTCTTTTAGCCCTAGATTGTCCATTCAGATATGTGTAGAGCAGTTCCTATTGAAGTTCAAATATAAATATAAATATAAATATAAATAAATATAAATAATATAAATGCAGCTAAGGATTACGTTTGGCTCTGTGTTAGGAGGAAACATGTTCGGATGAGCCACTATAACTGTTTTCCTATGTGGGAACGGGTTCTTTCTTCTCCCTTATTCCTATCTTTTGCTTTATTCCTCCTTCCTGCTTCCCTACTTTTGTCAGGCTCTCTCTCTCCTTCAGTTTATACCTACAACTAACATGCTGAATTTGTTCTTCCATGGACAACATGCTAGTGACTGATTCAAACTGGCAAAAGCAATACAGCATATGGACAGTGAGGGTTACAGATCACTCAGCAGGGTAGTGTGGGGCAAATTACAAAAACAGGTCAATTTTTATCTTTACAAAAATCTGAATTATCAAGGTGGATTAGTGTCATTAGGCTATCTGATCACCTTACTTACTTTTTTCCACTGTGAAACTGCCATATGTGTGTTTATCTTTGAAAATCAGCATTGCAGCAAGTCTATGAGTCACAACTGTGAGCAATGTATTCCTAAATATAGCAAAGCCATTTCTGTAACAAACAGCAGAAAGGACTAGATAAAACTAGACTTTTAAAAAAATGAAATGTTTATCCAGCAGTTTGAAGAGGCAGGCAGATTTGTGAAAAGGTATCCTAGGCATTTCTAAGGATTTAGAAGGGGCTGCTTGACTTCAGAATTAGTAGCAATGTAGTAAAGGCTGGGCCTTTGAACATTATTCATGAGATTTAATAGTATACACAAATATTTGACAATCAAAATGCAAAATGTAAATTAAAAGGGCATTCAGAGAAGATAGGCACAAAATTTAATGTCTGAGAAAAGAGCTTAACAAAACCCAATACAAACAGAAATTTTCTTATTATTTTATTTCAGTATTGTTTATAGCTGTGCAGACACAAACACAGCAGCAATATATTAATGTATGGGTGCCTGTCTGTCCAAGATGGATGAATTACAAGAAGTAAACAAATGTGATAAATGGTGAAAAATGAATTAGGTTCTTATTACATATAAAACATCATGTAAGCTACAAAAGGCTTCATTTAGCCTGGGTTGCACAGACTTCTGTTTCCCCAGAGGTGGAAAGTCTGCTCATGTGGGAAATGCTGTGGTAAAATCCAACCCTTTTCCAGTAGGGGGCCCAGGTATGTGATGCTGAGGAGTTCAGGCGAGGGACATTCTCTGATACAGGTCATCTCATGAGCAGCCTCTAACAGCAGGGCTTCTATGAAGCAGACTACAATTTAAAGCTGAAGGCTTTTCTGAATAAACTCTTTAAAGGGGGTAGCAAAGGCTACCTATCCTCCTTTGGGAGGTAAATCCTTTCAAGGGTATAGTAATAGCTGCCTGTGCCAGTGAGAATGAATCAGACCACAGTTTTACTTGGCAGTGCCCCTTTAGCACACTTGCCATACCACCAAAACCTAGGGCCATCCAAATTCTTTCAGAAGCATATAGTGCATTCAAAATTCCATATGGCTTTTCCCTAACTGCAGCCCCTTACAGACATGTTCCACTACATGATATATACAGGTATAATAAAACACTAGTATGATTGACTATAAAGAAACTTGAGGCCATGAAGCAAACTGTTGACAGATAAAACTATTTAAACTGCCTTAAATGCTATGAAGAGGGAATATTACTTTAACCTCAAAGCTGCCTGGGCAACCACAGCCAGCAAAAGGTCATCAAAACTTTAATCAATAAACTAGCATCATGATCATCTAGAAAAAGAACATGGTAGTAAATCAAAGTGATTGATATTCTAGAGTCTTGTTGATAATCTGTGTCCTTTATGTCTGAACTACTAGATAAAAAATGAAAAATACTTAACAAAGTTTGTATTTCTTCAACAATACTCTGAGGCTACATCTACACTTGGAGCTATGTATGTGATTCCTAGCTCTCATAGCCATACTTGCACTAATTCTCATCAAGCTAGTGTGCTAAAAATAGTAGCATAGCCTCCATAGCCCAGGCTAGCAATCCTGAGTACAAACCTGTCTAAAACCCATGCAGGTATAGGACATAGGTTCAACATAGGTTCAACAAGGACATAGGATATAGGTTCAAGAAGGACAAGGGCAGGGTCCTGCACTTAGGAAGGAAGAATCCCATGCACCGCTACAGGCTGGGGACTGACTGGCAAAGCAGCAGTTCTGCAGAAAAGGACCTGGGGATTACACTGGATGAGAAGCTGGATATGAGTCAGCAGTGTGCCCTTGTTGCCAAGAAGGCTAACGATATATTGGGCTGTACTAGTGGGAGCAATGCCAGCAGATCAAGGGAAGTGATTATTCCCCTCTACTAGACACTGGTGAGGCCACATCTGGAGTACTGTGTACAGTTTTGGTCCCCCTACTGCAGAAGGGATGTGGACAAATTGGAGAGAGTCCAGTGGAGGGCAACAAAAATGATTAGGGGGCTGGGGCACATGACTTATGAGAGGAGAGACTGAGGGAACTGGGGTTATTTAGTCTGCAGAAGAGAAGAATGAGAGGAGATTTGATAACACCTTCAACTAGCTGAAGGGGGGTTCCAAAGAGGATGGAGCTCGGCTGTTCTCTGTGGTGGCAGATGACCGAACAAGGAGCAATGGTCTCAAGATGCGGTGGGTAGGTCTAGGTTGGATATTAAGAAACACTATTTCACTAGGAGGGTGGTGAAACACTGGAATGGGTTACTTATGGAGGTGGTAGAATCTCCATCTTTAGAAGTTTTTAAGGCCAGACTTGACAAAGCCCTGGCTGGTATGATTTAGTGGGTGTTGGTCCTGCTTTGAGCAAGAGATTGGACTAGATGGCCTCCTGAGGTCTCGTTCAACCCTAATATTCTATGATTCTATATGTGGAGCGGCTAGCCCATGATGCTGCTGCTCACACCATGGCTAGACTACTATTTTTAGTGTGCTAGCTTGATGAGTGTTAATGCGACTATGTTTACTCAAGCTGGGAATCACACCCCCAGCTTCAAATGTAGACATAGCCTGCGAGTTCTGGCTCTGAACAATCTAGGAATTCATGGTATTCACTGATCTCTTAAAACTCTTACAGGCTATGTTGTCCTTGATCAGACAAGGAATAAAAGAAACAATCACAATAATCCTACATAATCCAAAATTTTTATATGATGTACAAAGATATCTAGCCACAGCATCATTATTCCACAGAATGATAAAGAAAAACCTGTGAAGGGAATTTTCTTGTGGTAAATATAAGCAAAACTCTTAACTGCTTCTCAGAGTTACGCAGTCATAAAAATTCTACTTGATGAATAAAGCCTTGACCAAAAAGTCATTATTCTGTTTCAAACAACAATATGCCAGAATTTGGAAAGAGAAGAAATAATTTAAGGAAGATAAAATTAATAATTTAATATTACTTTCTATTAGGAATAATGGAAGTTTATGCTAATTTTTAAATGTTCTTTTTCAGATTTTTAAAAGTTAATGGAAGGTAATGTCTTTATTTTAAACTGTTTCAGAATAGGCATACATATGTTGCAGTCAGCAAATAGTATACTACTTAATTCTTGACTACTCCTCGCAAAACTTCAAGCCGGTTGGGATGCTATTTGTGTGTTTGGGGAAGCAGTTGTTATCTGGTGGATAGGGCACTGGACTAAACTCAGGAAACCTGGGGTTTATTCCTATCTCTGCTGTTTAATTTTTGGCAATCTGCAGTACAGTGATAATTATATTTACATGCCTTTGTAAAATACATTGAACTCTTCAGCTGAAAAGTGCTATGTGAGTTTCTGAACTGACAGCACTAATGACATTGAAGGGATTTGATGAACATTGTTTGTTAAACACTAAAGTGATACCAATTGCTTTATAGAATTTTCACTGTAGAATACTGTCAACGGTAGAATTCTTTGACTCATACGTAGGTTGTCCAGTTGTGTTTGCCTTGATTATAAACTGGCAGATAAATGCTTTTACATGAAAAATGTGTTGATTACCTGTAAGAACCTAAGTGCCTTCTATGTCATTTTGATTTGAAATAACTGACTGATGCCAACGACTATTTGCTATATCAGTATTTTCTCTTACAGTTTTAGGAAGATGTGTCTGTGTTCACAAGGGACAGGGATCAGAGAACAATACTCTAAATGTAAAATCCTCTCCCCAGTACACAGGGATTGTGAGCTAGGGTGATGCTTAGGATTTGAGGTAGGCAATGGGATTCTCTCACTGTCATTTTCTCCTCCTTGTCACCTGACTGTGATGCAGCTGCTCCACAGCCACTACAATACATTCACAGCCCCTATACCTTTTGACACTGCTGTGTCCCCATCTCTGCTGCAGTGGTTCAGGTGGTGGGGTACATATGTTCATGGACCAGCATCTGTACCTCCTGAATGCTGAGGCAGATGGAGCTCCCACAGAGCAGAACACTGTGGCTTAGAGGGAATGCAGACATGCTACATAGATTCCTCCCTTTATCTCTCACACAGAATAACAGTAGTGGTTCTGTTGTGTTCAGAGTTTGCATCAGTTGCAGAAGGATTTGAGCTTAGGATTTACCCCTGGAGCTAATATTAAGTATTAACCATAATTACCAATATTCTGCATTTCAGAGTGGACCTGTACTGCTTTGCATTCTGCTACTGTTTCCATATGTACTAGTTTTTCTGCAAATGCAGAAACACATAACAGGCAGAAGAAATCCCATTTTAACAATAGTAACCTTATCAAGTGGTCCCCCTCCCCCACCCCGCCCACACCAATTTATTTTAGTACTTGAATATTCAATGGACATATCAGGAAGATACCAATTAAGAGCTGGATCCTGAAACCCTTATTCATACAAGTAGTCCCACTGTAGTCAGGGGAGAGAATGGTTAATAAATGAAATATGAGGAACATCTTTCATTTATAAAATCCAGTAAGCATAGGTAAAAGGAAAACTGTGAAACTTCTATTATTGTTACTCTCAATAAAATATTCTTTGGTATACCTTTAGACTTGTATTTTTTTTAAATATCTGGTTCTCTTTGTTGCCCCTTTTCAACCCAAGCCGCTATTCAAAGTTTGGGACATTGATGATGTTCCAGCTGGAAGTAGAAATTGATGGATTTTGTTATTTTCTTTGATGCAATCTTGTTTAATTACAAGGAATGTACAAAGTCCTGCTTCTTCTCATGCAGGAGGAACCCAGAACAAAAGGAGCAATTTCTTAACTTAAAGCCCCAAGCCTCTGTAGCCAACTGACTCAAAATCTCTCTCTCTAGCTTTTTTCAGGGTTACACTGTACTCATTGGCTCCTGTTTTGCCTTCTTGCTTTTTGCCTCTACATCTCTCTCCATTCTATCTGTTCTCAATTTCTGTGTATTCTTACACCTATCTGAAGTGAAGGGTGCATTCACACACCAATTTTAATGAGGTTTTAACTCAACTAATAACGAGGTTTCACCCAGCTCATAACACACTCCTTTTCTCACTGAACTACCCCTTTCTCTTTCTTCTAATATCTAACAACAAATCAAACAATGGGTACATTGGAATATAAGATCTTGGAAGAAGTTAAAATGGAACTGCAGAAGGAAAGTATGAAAAAATTAGTCCACAGCTATACTATAAGAATTTATGTAACTCTTGCTCGTTATTTAAATCAAGACTTTAAAAGTATTAAAGACAAACAAATCAAGCTGTTAAATGAGAGTCTTAAGAGGAGGTCTTTTGGAACAAACTTCTACCCAGTGTAACAAGGCTTCTTCTCCACCTCGGTGGGTCCTGATGGCCCTTCTAGTGGTGGGTCAGGATAACATCTCGTCTCTCACAATTTCCCCCCCTCTGTTTATAGTTCACAACGAAATTCTTGTGGCCTTCCTATTTCTGGGCCGGCTAGGCCCTCACTACTTCACTGGGGCTTCTGGCCTCTTCGGTGGACATCCAGTGAGAGGAAAAGGGGGTGGGGCACCTGGTCCCACCCTTTACTCCAGGCCCCAACCCAGGGATCCTACAAGCTAGCTTTCTTGGGTTACTTCCCCACTGGTTTCTTGTCCCCAGTTTGCTTGGGCAGGGTTCCGCCTGACCATCCTGCTGGGGTAGGGAGAACCCCTAGTCTCTGGTAGCCCTTCCAGGCATGGCAACACCACAGCAAACACATGGCTCAGTCTCTCCCCTCTAGCAGGGTCCTTTACTTCAGGTCTTTGGACCTGTAAGTGTCCTTAGCTCCTGCTTCGGGAAGGGTTTCTTCTAAATCTCTATGGGGGGTTCTTCCCTGGTCCTTGTCAGTGTCCACACTGCTCAGCTCTCCAACAGCTCGCCTCCACGCTCACAACACCTATCACCCTCCCAACCGACTGGGGGAAGACTTTTAACCATTATGGCAGGTTCTTAATTAGCTCCAGGTGTCCTAATTAACCTGGAGTAACCCCTGCTCAGTTACCAGGGGAAGAGGGACCTGCTTATCCTGAGGCTAATATACCTTCCTTCCTGCACTCTCCTGTAGCCTCTGGCCTGACCCTGTCACACCAGCTACTTGCAGGAGCCTTCCAATGGGGTAATGCACCTTTCCAGTTCCATTGATATCTTTGTGGAGGGGGACAGGTACCCGACTCCCTATCAGCAGAAATCTTGGAGAGAAATGTTTGTTGGTGTTCTGTCTAGTAGCAGCAGATGGCAGTGTGTGGCCCATTGCTGCTGATTTTGGAACATTGGTCATTCAGCGTGGCTTCTTCCTTGGTTGAACAATGTAAAGTGTACAAGATTTGAGACTGAATAGGCACCAATGAACAGAGGGAATTCCAGTGTCACTGCCAAGTTCTACACAGTTCCAAGTGTGGCATTTATGCAAACTACTGAATGAGTTAATTTGCATATGACCACAAACTTCATCTTATGCTCAACACCCTTCCGCAAGCAACAATGGGGATAGGACGTGGAGCGGCAAAAAGCGTGGAAGCTATAAGGCTGGTTGGGTGAGGTGGCGTCCAGAGATACTGGTACAAAGGATGTAATGGGTGTCTAAAACTGAGGGTGAATTTGTGGGTGATGCTTCAATTGATAGCAATGAAAGATATCTGCAGTGGCTTGGTCCCATCAGGAGGCTGTTGCAGTGGGAGTGTTGGGTATGTGCTGGAATGTCTGAGAGTGTTGGGGTAGGTAGGCAGGTGTTGTCTGGAAGATGACCTGGATCCAACTGGAGTGGAAGCTGTCAGGGGCAAGGGATCTTTCAGAGGGATGGCTACTGGATCCTAGGGCTTGCACTCAGCCCCCTCATCTTTTTTCCTCACCAGCCACTCCTATCTCTACCACTCCTCCTGCTCTTTCCAACTGTGGGAGCAAACATGTGGTCTGACTTCATTAAACCATGTGCCACAGCTCAAGCCAGTCTATCCTCAAAGAAGCTGGTGACCCTAGAGACCTTATGAGAGCAAAGTTGGGTACATGGAGGTCTCCTGAATAAGACCTGGGGGGGGGCAACAGGACAGAAAACTAGGAAGTGTCAGAGGACTATGAGGAGCAGGAAAGGATTGGATGGATAGCTGCCTGTAGGAGGAAGAGAAGAATATATAAGGACTAAGTATATGTGGTGGGCAGGTGGGGATAGGAGACTATGAAGGAGAATGCAAAGAGGATGTAAGCGGATAAGTTGCTTATCCTGAGTAAGGAGACACATACAAAGGGATAGAATAGCAGATATCTACTGGATAGTAAAGGGCAAATAAAGTTCACTTTGATCAGTGAACAATAGGAAAGAGAAAAACACAGACTCTATGTGTGTGTGTGTGTGCATGTGCGAGAGAGAGACATTGACATTTGACCCCAAACTGATCACACAAATTGAGAGTGTGTTGTACCAATAAAATAAAAACCAGCAGGATCTTATTAAAAGGAATAAGGCAAAATGCCACATTTATTGTGAATACAGAAAGAATCATAGTAAGCAGTTATGAAAGGTTTCAGAGTAGCAGCCGTGTTAGTCTGTATCCGCAAAAAGAAAAGGAGTACTTGTGGCACCTTAGAGACTAACAAATTTATTTGTTATTTATTTGTTATAAATTTGTTAGTCTCTAAGGTGCCACAAGTACTCCTTTTCTTTTTTCTAGTAAGCAGTTAGTTAAAGCTATAACATTACATTCAATTTCATATTTATTCACACATTCATTCATACACACACACACAGAGGTTCTGCAACGTTGTTATCATAGTTACCAGCCTTAAAGTCGCTCGTGCCAAGCCACTGGCCAGGTGGCCTGGACACGAAGAGGGAGCAGGGCCTTGTCAGAGGCACATCTGATACTCCTGTAAGTTGGTTTGCAGAATCAGACCCCAAAGTTCTCACTTTCTATTTTTATAGGAATTTATTCCTATGCCAGTCTATGCGAATTGCTTCATCATGCTGTTGCTGAATCAATCAGCAGATGACACATTCCTGACGGCTCTGTGCTGCCAGATGTTACCTTGTTCTTCGGTTCTCCCATCCTTGAGGTTCTAGTCTGCCCTCCGGGGGTCCTCTGGTTGTTTCTACTTGACGTCTTCTTCGGACAATCATCACTGGATTCTTAGGCTGGCACCTCCATGATCATTCATTTATTATCTACACCAAGCATCCATCCACATACATCCTCTATCTCTATTTTAATCACAATTGTTAACAAAGCGAGATGAATACAACAAAAGGGCGGGGAGTCTCTGTGTGCTGTTTCTGTTGTTACAAAGTATTGCTTTGAGTCTTTCTCTGTCTTAGGATGTACTAACACAATTAACAGCTTGCAAGTTTCACACAGAGAAGGAGAGAAACAGTAAAAATAAGAGACCGAAAACCAAGAGACTCTTAATTAGTAATACCTTGGAATTTAAACTATGGGGAATCAAACACATTTGTGATTTTAAAACAGAACTTCTTTAATATGATCCAACATAACAAGTGGGTGACATATCGGTACAAATGGGTCGATGCAAATAATCAAAAAGACGGTAAAAAACAGTATGATGTTGGGTTTTATTCATTTCATGATTTTAAATCCTGAGGTTTTGGAGGTAAGAGGCATGGTTTTTGAAACATCTGAGGTTGGCTATACTATTTATAGCCTTACGATATTCCCCTAGTACAGCTATATAAAACAGAAATCCCTGTTACGATCTTGAAATGCTGATTTTTTATGCTAATTCTTAAAATTCTCTGCAATGTCAGCGGGGGCTTAATTGTCTGAGAAGTAGAAAGTCATGTGGATATCCATGTGGAGACGTGAGGAAACAGAATGTACAGTACATGGAATAGTTTCTAGAATTGTTAATTGTGAAGGAGACAAAATTGTAAATAAAGTCACTTAAAGGTTCCCTGAGTTAGGAACAAAGGTCTGATTAGTCCTCCCTGTGGAAATTCTAGGCCTGTAGGAAGAAAACTATACGCTAATTCCCTGGAAGAGTTTCTTCTAAATTGCATCTTTAGAAGGAGGAATATGCTTCCCGTGTAGCAATAGCGAGTCCAGACACAAACCCCATAGATCTACGAAGATCCCCTGGAGGGAGAGAGAGATTTGTGTGAGGTGTAGTGCTTCCTGGCTGTTTTCCAAAGCTCCCTAGTGTTGCAGTTTCATTGGAGCCATGATTTCAGAGCTCAGAAACATAATAATGTCATACTGGATCAGACCAGTGGACAATCTACTTTGGCATCTTATCGCTGAAAGTGGCCAGCCCCAGCTACTACAGAGGAAAGTACAAACAAATCTAGAATGAACAATTATGGAATAATCAATCAATCAGCAAAGATTCTTCCTAACCCCTGAGCTTCAGCTTATGCCCTGAAGCATGAAGGTTTACCTCCATTCTATTTTTCCCATGACTTGTGGATGTACTCATTATTCATATATATTTAATCTTTTTTTGGATTCCCAAGTGGTGACTGTGCCTGGGTATTTCTCTTAAATGAAGACTCATTACTGTAGAGGAGACTCCACTAAAAAATAAATACAGACTCAGGAAATATTACATTTTCAAAAAAAGAAAAGGAGTACTTGTGGCACCTTAGAGACTAACAAATTTACTAGAGCATAAGCTTTCGTGAGCTACAGCTCACTTCATCGGATGCATTTGGTGGAAAAAACAAAAAAAAAAATTTCCACCAAATGCATCCGATGAAGTGAGCTGTAGCTCACGAAAGCTTATGCTCTAATAAATTTGTTAGTCTCTAAGGTGCCACAAGTACTCCTTTTCTTTTTGCAAATACAGACTAACACGGCTGCTACTCTGAAACCTGTCATTACATTTTCAGGAGATTCACTACATGATTCTGGGGCAGAACATATGTTTACTGTGAACTCTCCCAAAATGCAAATTTTCAGACCTGAAGAGAGATCTCCAGGAGTCTGGAGGTGGGTGGTGCTATGGATGCACCTGACTCATCTTCTCCAGATGCGGATCTGGACTGGAAGGTGAACATTGGGGTCTGGAGTCAGGACTTCAGAATTTGGTCTCACCTGTCTAAATATTAAAAAATAAAAATTAATTCTGAACCCAAAGTAGTTGGAATCATTTACTTCATTTCCCTATGGAGACAATTTTTGTTATAGTGCTCTTATGCTAGTTTCTACAAGCCATTTATGAGTGCTGAAATATTGTCCCACCTAACCTTTTAGTCCTCTCAACAAGTGACCAACAGGCTCTCTTGACATATATTATTTTAGAATAAGCAGCATGCTATGAAGGTAAATATATTCTTCAATGTTTTCAACAATACAACAGAAATCCTGGACAAGGTCAATGGTGAGTATAATTGAACAAATAGAAAATGCCTTTCTGAATCTCAGTCTTCAAGTTTAGAGTTGATGAATTCTGATCCTGTTGCAGCTGCCATCCTCTTGATGAAGACTCTTTTTGAAACAGAAGCTTGCTTTTCTTTATCTGCCTTGTCAAGATTGTTTTCACTTTTACACTCATTGCTATCTGCCTCTATCTTGTCCAGGAGCTTATTGAGAAGTTGCTATCTGTATTACCCTGGCAGACTCTATATGTTCTCTTCTCTTCCTCTATTGCTTCTTTTAATTACTGCTACTTCTGAAGCTGACTGTTTATCCCCTATAAAACAGTTAAACTCATTTTTTTCATTGCATTGTTTACAAAGCTGTTAGAGGCAAATTGAGACATGGATACATTTTTCTAAAAAGTCAATTAAAAAGTACTCAACAAAATGGGGCCCATCTGAGTTTGGTAATAAGGTTCACAAAGTAATGAGTACCTGCAAGTTCTCACTATAGACATAAACATATCTATACCACAGAAGTTGAAAATAATTCCAGCACATAGCTGCTGCTACTGTATGTTTAACCATTGCTGATATTAATTAATTTATACCAACACAATCACATTAGTTACCATTTTTCACTTCAATTAAATCAGTGGATTATTACTTGATTTGTTTCCTAGCAAACCTTTCAAAGTTAATCTTAAATACTTAATGTTCAATATTGCTTCTTTCATCTCAGAAATAAAACCATTTAAACTGCCTTGGCTTATATTGTGACTCACATGAACATGTGCACCACTGAAAACTCCTCTGATGGCTCTGACAATCAGCCTCAGGACACAGCCATCCAAATTTGACTCCCCCACACAAAAGTGCTGTTGATATTTTTTGAAAGGGGCCCATAAAAATGTTTACCATAATCTGTGATGAACCGCACATACAAAGGGACAGAAAGAGTGGGACATAGTGGAATCCTTTTTTTCCCCATTTAAAACAAACTCTTAAAAGCATAATCAAGAGAGGAATCAGCACTGGGCAAATGAACATTTGTAATGCACCTGATGAAAGTGTTTAACCTGTAATCCTGAAACCTGAGTATAAGTGTACTGGCGATAATATTGCACAATTTTTGACTTGTATAATTTAATGAAATGGGGTCTGCATGAGAAGATCATGTAAAGGACCTGGGAATACTTCCACAGGACATTTATTAAAAAGACCTGACAATTGGTGTAATCAATTTCACCCCAAAGGCAAAATAATTCCTCTTTGAAAACCACAAGGACATTATCTTTAACAGGTATGATATATCAGCATCTAGAGAAAGGATGAATTCCATCAAAGATGAGAAATGGCAATAACTTTTTCTTCAGATTGGTAGAAAAAGCTTGTGGGAGGCAAGCATAGGTTTCCAGGAGCCTCTTTTTAAAATGTTGCTACCAAAATTGATGTAAAGGTAGCAGAGATTTTTTTCAACTATTGTAGAACTCCTTTCTCTGGATATTGCTATATTATACCTGCTAGAGATAACATCCTTGAGGTTTTCTGAAGAGATTTTTTTTAATATAAAATAAAAATACCATCTCATTGCTACAATATTTTCCTAGGTAGTCAACATAGTGCACAAGTATCGAAAAGGACTAAGCATACCAGAGACAGGCTAAAATGAATATGTTCACATCCAGACACCAGAATTTAGAATATGAGGTTCAGATTTTTATCTGAAACTCACCCATCATCCAAATGAGAAACATCTTTTGAAGACAAGAAGATATGTCTGCCTCCCCATCCCCAGCATCTCCTTCATTCTTGTCTCTGACCGCTTTTCAATCCAACCATCCAACATCAGGGATCTTCAGGACTCTGAAGTCTCCACTTCTTGAGGTCTTCGTGGGCAATGTCAGGCCACTTCTCCCCAGTGACACTAACAGTGGGCTTCCAGATCAGGACACAACTCCCACAAATGTGGGATGTGGACACATTGGAGAGAGTCCAGTGGAGGGCAACAAAAATTATTAGGGGGCTGGGGCACATGACTTATGAGGAGAGGCTGAGGGAACTGAGGTTATTTAGTCTGCGGAAGAGAGGAATGAAGGGGGATTCGATAGCAGCCTTCAACTACCTGAAAGGGGGTTCCAAAGAGGATGGAGCTCAGCTGTTCTCAGTGGTGGCAGATGACAGAACAAGGAGTAATGGTCTCACATTGCAGTGTGGGAGGTCAAGGTTGGATATTGGGAAACACTATTTCACTAGGAGGGTGGTGAAACACTGGAATGGGTTGCCTAGGGAGGTGGTTAGAGGTTTTTAAGGCCCGTCTTAGAGATGTTTAAGGCCTGGCTTGACAAAGCCTTGGCTAGGATGATTTAGTTGGTGTTGATCCTGCTTTGAGCAGGGGGTTGGACTAGATGACCTCCTGAGGTCTCCTCCAACCCTAATCTTCTATGATTCTATGAAATACAGTGGAGTCTTCTTGTAGTGGTAGCTGGCTTGACCCTCATATGGCCAACAGATAATGACTCAATTTGCTCACTGCTTCAGACTCCTCAGGTTGCAATGCTAGTCTAAGCATGGTTCTCTAGAAATTTGTTTCAATGTGCTAATTTAAATTTTCATACCTTTAAAAGTATTCAGTCAATTTTTGTCTAACTTTGCTTGTTAATAGATCACATTGAGTCTTAAAAATCAACCTAATTTGAAAAGTGCACATATTTTTATTCTTTTTGCTGAATAGGAATAAATTTTAGAGGTTTGGTCCATTTCCAGATGGAAGAGTATTTCTTCCAAGAGTAATTTATCTAACTACAATAAGTACGTGAGCCCTGTTTATCAGCAGCAGCAATGGTAAGCAGCAAAACTAAACATAAGCAATTGCCCTTGCAGAAACCCCATATAAGGGATTATCTGAACTCTAAAATTGCATTGTGTTAACTAATAGTGTTAAACACTCAGCATAGCCAGGGTCAGCCTGACTACCATGGCTAACCAGAAAAATGGTTTCACTGGGGCTTGATTATTGTCAAGTTTGTGTGAGACCTTCCCTTTGTGCTGTAGAGCAGCTAAACAAAGTAAAAATTAATGCCTAGAACCCCCACTGAAGTAATGCATGTTTCCTTAGTAATGAGAAGTCTGCCAAACCTTGGACCATGGTGTTTTCCAAGTAAGACCTTGGGGGCAGGCTAGACAGGATGTTGAAAGCAAGAAGGAGAGAAACCAAGAGTCAGAGAGCAAGCTGCTTTCTAACTACAGGACAAGATACAACAGTGTCTTTGGGCCATTCTACAATAGAAAATTTCATCATGTTAGAACATGCAATAACTAACAGTATTAAACACAGCTGTGCAGTGTGTACAGAGGAAGTGTCATGTTTAGCATTGCCTCGTGATCATGGTTAACCTTAGGGTCCATTATAATCAATCCTCAGAAGACATCTTTTTTCTTGGTAGTCCACCCTATAGTTAACCATGATCAGCTGACTTGATGTTACATATAATAGCCCTTACCCACACTGAGGTGGTAAATCTGCATCTTATATAGAGATGGGGCTGTATGAGACACACAGAGTTATGTCCTTAATTTCCTTTGGCAATACTGAGATGAATGTTGATCATCAGCTTTCTCTTCATAATCCTGAACTTAGAATTTGTGTGTGTGACCCCTGCAGGGGTTTAAGTATGTCTACAGGAAGAATTTTTCCACTCTATCCCGTGCCTATCAGGTTCCAGAGTTTTGTATGTTCTAAGGCAGCGTTTCTCAAATGCAGCCACCATGACCACATGAGGCCACCAGGAGCTTTTCTTGTGGCCACAGTCTCCTGGGCTTTGACTGGGAGGGGCGGGGATAAAGTAGTAGCCCTCCCCACTCCCTGTTGCTCCTGGATGCATTGCCTTGGTGTTTTTTAGTCGGGCCTCCAGCAGGGTTGGGTCCTGTCCCCCTCTGGAGACAGCTGAGGCACAATGTGGGAGGACCAGGTAGCCAGTGAATTCCAGCACCTTCCCAGGGGCAGTGGGACTCAGGCTTTGGGCTTCAGCCCTGGGTGGCAGGCTCAGGCTGAGGGGCTTCAGACTCGATCCCCGGGCTCCAGCTGCACAGTGGCAGGCCCCAGATGCAGGGCTTTGGGCTCTGGCTGCGGGTCTCAGCCCCCCGCTACCTCCCTCTATCCCCCATCCAGGACTTAATTTGTCCCCAGACTTGGCAGGGCTGAGTAAGTCTGCTTTGGCAGGGCTGAATAAGTCTGCTTTGAAAAGTGATACTTGTATGTTTGTTAATATCACTTTTCACAGCTTTTCACACTTTCACAGCTAGTAAGTACTAGCTAGCAATAAGTATATTATAATGATTTTGACGTGTATATGTGCATATTTATTTGTTTTTCCTAAAGCTAATTAAGTATTTTAGGAAAAGGTGTGAGAGCGGCCACCAGCAAGAGTTGGTGGCTGCACTCTGAGGCCATCAGAAATTTTCTCCTGAGAACCCCGGTAAGGTATTTAATAACATCATCTAGTTCCTTTGTTTCCAGTGATACTATGAGAGTTGGCAAGTGATTTCCAGTGAAGTTAGTTTAGATCTTATTAGAAAATTCTGTAATTTGATTGTGAGGTTTCAGGCATTCTTTCACCTTGCTTTTAAATATCCCTATAATGATTATCAAAGGCTGTAATTATTTTTTCTGGTTTGTTAATTATTTTATTCTGTATTAGTTCAGAAATTTGGGGTATTGTTGCTTTAGCAGATTTCTGTTTCCTCAGTTGGAAAGCTAACAGTCTATTTAATCTAAACTCATGCCCATAATAGTTTACTTTAATTCTGCCTGTTTCAGAGTAGCAGCCGTGTTAGTCTGTATTCGCAAAAAGAAAAGGAGTACTTGTGGCACCAGTCTCTAAGGTGCCACAAGTACTCCTTTTCTTTTTAATTCTGCCTGTATCACTAGTTTAATTTTACATTTAATGTGTTAGTTAATTCTGTATTCTTGTGTGCTGAGATTTTAACAACTTCTTCTGGCTGATTCTTCCTGTGTTTTATTTTTAAGTGTGCAGGTATGGTGTGGAGGGATTTAAACTTTTTCTGACCATTGTTTTCTCTTGACTGAAATGAAGGCAATTATTTTGCCCTGAGGACTGTTTTAAGGGTTTCCCACAGCATTACCAGTGATATATCTCTCCATTGTTATTAATTTGCAGGAAATCTTTTTATTTCCATCTCTATGACATGTTTGAAAGCTGAATCTCGTAAAAGAGAGTTGCTAAACTGCCATGAGCTAGTGTATGGTCAAGAGGCAGCTTGCAGTGATAGCAGGACAGGGGAGTGATATGACAGATATGAGGGGAGGATTTTACATTCTTCAGTTTCTGATACTGTAAGTATGCTATAGGAATGAGAAAGAGGGCTATTTTGTATACATTAGAAAAGCAGGTATAATCCATAGTTCTGACATTGCTTTCTCCCTAGGCATCTTCAAGGCCTAGCATATTTATTAGTTGGTTGTACTATTTTCAGGCTTTTCTTTGTTGAGTTTGGAGCTCAGTTAAAATCCCTCACCCAGCTGACTTTTGACAGTGGCCTTTGTAGTAGATGTCTCTACTACATGTCTCTAGTAGATGATGTGTGAAAATGGTTCAGTGGACATTTATTCAGTATTTCTTTTAAAGCATTGCCTTTCTCCCTACTCATCATTGTGGTTATAAATTGAATTAGTTTTATATTTCCAGTTTTATTCACAGTTTTCTTGGGCATCTCGGTGAGGTCAGTGCAAGTATATTATACTGAAGCCTTTAAAGATGGTGTGTTCTGCCTGGTACGCTTTCTATGGAAGTCTTTTATGAACACTAAGTCCTTGCTTCTGCTCTCCATTTGTCTCTGTGTGGACTCCTCATGACAGTTATATTTTTGAGAAAATGATGGGAGCATTGAAAAATCCTTTTTTTTCCCAATAGCAATTATGTTCTCAACATAGTTCAATATAACCTTCTGCATGAAGGACCTGATCCAAAGGCCACTGAAGTAAACAGGAAACTTTCTGTTGACTTAAGTGTACTTAGGATCAGGACCTAATTCTTCCATGAGGTCCACTGAATGCAATAATTTTTGAGTTTCTAGAGCAAGCCTTCTTTTGTAGAAATGAAATGACAAAGATGTTACTTCTTCAAAAGTTAAATGAGTCATTTTTTTAAACCACATCTCTCAAACACTTGGCTTAAGACACATCAAATTTTGAATAATTCTTCACTTATAGGAGACCAATTATGTAAAATTACAGGCAGAAATTAAACTTATTTTTGGAATTGAGTGGATGAGTCACAAGTGTCTTTCTAATGGAAAATTTCTTATAATCTTAACTATGGAACAGCTACCCCACCTCCAAAATGTACAGCATGCAGTGTATCAAACAGACTTATCACTAGAGTGTAAGCATGGTTTTTCAATTTCATTGTTGATTTTGCAGGTATATTTAAAGCTTCCCTCTACTTTAGAAAAAAAAATGTTTCTGAGTAAAGAGAAAATAATGACATGCTAGTTTATATAAAATTACCTGGCTAATTCATCTAAAAGTAGAGAGCATCAAATGTCTGTGTACAGTTTCAGTGAATGACCCATATCGTGGCTACATTAATTTAAAATAAAATGTTTTTTTATAGTAGATTGTGGGAAGGGAAGGATAATAAACTAAAGAATGTGCTTATACTACCAAACTCAACTACTGTTAATTTACAAACAGTAATTGAATATAACATCATGGAGTTCCATTGCTTAATCTTGCACTAGCAGGAGGGTGAGACTAATCGGTTTCAACATAATCAACACAACTTACAAAATCATCATCACACAAAATTCTCTTCCTGAGAATAGTCCTCACCAAAACACTTTGAATGCCAATGTCTCTGTTACACAATAAAGGTTAGAAAGGTGTAACTTAACACATATTGAAAGGACAGGAATAAATGAAGACGAGTATTTGATAGATTCAAAGAAGCTGAATACATATGGTATTATTCATATCACGTTAATGGACTTACTGGGTTTAGTACACTGGAACAGGGAAAGATGGTTTTAAGCTACTTTTCCACATTCTTCCTGATCCTGGGTACAGTTTGGCTCTCTGCATAATATAGAGCAACAATAGCTAGATAATTTAATAAGTAGGCAATTAGCCCAACTCTAAGAAAATTATCATGAAAATAAATAAGTTTAAACCATAAAACTTGATAGTCACAACTTCTCTTAAAGTCACTTTTGCCATTTACCCATTCGAAGCATCTAAAAAGAAGCAGCAGGTAACTCCTTTACTAGTTGCGTGACTTACATTTGAAAACATAGGATTTTTTTTTTCACGGTAACACACCATCTGGTATTAATGTAGTCAGCAGAAATCCTGATGAGTATGGCATAGCTTTGCAGTTAGTATTCCCACATGCATCAATCGGAAGGTCAATGTATCGGTGTGCCTTCTTTTTCTGTGGATTTTGTTTCTTACGGTTTGTAAAGATTAAGAAAATGGGAAAGTCTACAGCAGGAGTGATTTAAGCCAGTGATTTAAGTGATTTAGGCAGCAACAGAGTGACTGGTAGTAAAGTCAGATTCTGGTGTCCACCTCTTGATCCCCTACAATATTGCACAACACACAAAAGGACAAATATGAATGAAAGGTTCTCCTGTAGAAGTGTGGAAGGTGCTTACAGATAGCTAAACATAAGAACAATAATGAACATTCCTATCAAAACAATGACATAAAATAGAGTACTTAAGACCAACAATAAAGTCACCCAAAACAACAAAAAGGTATAATTGTGAATGATCTAAAACACCTAATAATGAAGCTAGGAAGGTTTTCATTTTCTTATGTTATCATCAGCACCCAACATAATACATTAAAAGTGAAAATGCCCTCCTATCGCTGCAGTAACAACTAAACAGCATCTGACCAGTAACTGGTTATTAATGATTACTAGTATAAAATGATCAGCAATCCTAATTCAAATAGCATGGAACATTTTCCCATTCTTTACAGACATTTGGGTCAAGGCCAGAAAGTTTCCATGTGGCTCACCACACAATAACATGATCATTTAGGAAGTGAAAGCATTCAAGTATGGAGGAGATGGTATGATGGGATAATGTGATTTTGGTAATTAATTGATCTTTAAATATTCATGGTAAATAGGCCTAATCCCTTGAGATGGGATATTAGATGGGTGGGATCTGAGTTACCCAGGAAAGAATTTTCTGTAGTATCTGGCTGGTGAATCTTGCCCATATGCTCAGGGTTTAGTTGATCGCCATATTTGGGATTGGGAAAGAATTTTCCTCCAGGGCAGATTAGAAGAGGCCCTGGAGGTTTTTCGCCTTCCTCCATAGCATGGGGCATGGGTCACTTAAGGGAGGATTCTCTGCTTCTTGAAGTCTTTAAATCACGATTTGAGGATTTCAATAGCTCAGACATAGGTGAGGTTTTTCGTAGGAGTGGGTGGGTGAGATTCTGTGGCCTGCATTGTGCAGGAGGTCAGACTAGATGATCAGAATGGTCCCTTCTGACCTTAGTATCTATGAATCTATGAATCTAAGTAGAAGAGCTGTCATGGAAAGCAATATGCTCTATTAGATCAACTAGCACAACAGGATCTTGACCAGCAGTCATAGCACTATTTGCATCAGCGTTAGTGGCCTCATAGCAGTTCTTTGACTCTAGAAACCTTACCCTTAGAGTAGGTTTCAACTTATTGTTGCTACATTAGTCTCTGAACATAATGATTAAGCATTTCCTGTAATGGTATATCGTTATCAATGAATGCATATAAATACAAGCAGTCTGTATCACTAGAGATCAGAAAAGTCAAACTGAGTCTATTAGTCTCTAAATATTTAAATTGCCTGAGAAGAAGTGTATCATCATCATGAATATTGAAAATTAAAGAAGTCATTGCTTGACATGTGAGATTCAGATTGTAACTGAAAACTGAATATAGTCCATTATAGAGCATTTAAAAGTTAACCTTGCAAGATTTACTACTGCATATGAGTACAGTACTCTAATGATAATATTGCTGCTAATGAATCAGAGGATGACTAAGTAGTCTGTCGCTTTACAGTAAAGCCATCTTTTAATAGCATAATCTGAACTCTTTGAACCTTAGTCTGCACTCATTACTCAACCAAAAGGAAAAAAAGTTAATAAGAGTTTTACCTGAGTAAAGGATTGAAGGGTCAGGCCACTACTTAATTTTATGGAATTGGTTAGAAAAACAACTTTATATTGCCAGGTCAAAGAAATCATATCAGCTCTTCTACAAGCCATGAAACTTAATTAAGAATATTTTTTCTTGTGTACATTCGTTTTTCCTGAATATGGTTATTGAGCTCCAAAAGACTGTCTCTAAAGTAAATTGTCTGATTTCACCATGTTATTTGGCATTAAAAAGCACAAAGTCACATGCCAAGAATTGTCAAAATGATATAAAACCATATGTCTCAGTGTTTGTTATACTTAAGGAGAACAGTGCATGTATTTTTAAAGTCTGGTTATTTTTGTGTGCCCTTCCATAAATGTTTCAGAAAGTCAAGATCTTTCCAGCTTCTCCTGCCTATTCTAATAAATTTAAAGTAAAACATATTTTAATATGAATGACACAGGAAAATGCTTTCTAGAAATCTCGTATATGTCTCAAAGGAATGGATGAACTGTTTCAATTAAAATAAGAACTAAGCACAAATCTTCAGCAATCCCTTCAACCAACTTTGAATCAAACCTGAATATTGAATTGGGAAGATGGGAAGTATCTCTGAAGAGTTTCTACTTCACTTTCCCCAGGTTCTTCCAGCTATTAAAATGGGCCTCCTGTTCCATCACAAACCTCTGGATTATATATTACTGAATCCAAATTTTGCAAGCAATATGCTTTGCTTCAGTGTGCAGAGAATTTGAAGTTAGCGCTAGTGAAGCCTACCAGAAACAGTGATGAATGAGGAACTTGTGGAAAGGGAGGAAAATCTCGACACAGAAGATGCCAGAGAGAGAAGAGGACCTCAACTTTCCCTGCCAACCTCACCATAAAGAACTATGTGCTTCAGAGGCACTACATTTGTTACAGTATTTTTGTGAACATGTGCACTATGCTTTACTTTCTCTACAGATATAGCAAATCTTTTAGATTAAAGGAGAACTGGAGAACAGGAGAATTGTCTTGGCCACTGTTTGCAAGATTATTTCCTGGCTATGATTATTGCCTGTGACACATACACCCTTGTCTTGTCTCTGGACAAAGAATTTTCTTTTCATGACTACATCAATCTCAGGATGTAAAGGGGGGGCATTCTAAAAGAGGCAGAGGTTTAAAAATTAAACAGTTTTGTATAGACAAATGTTAAAATAATTATACAGGATTCCCACCCATCAGCTCAGCCGCAACGATGGGGTTGAAATTCTTTTTACCACTTTCTGTCTTGTACCAGCTTCATGACATCATTCATTTTAAACCTTTCTGTTCTGTGTTATTCTTCACACCATGCCTAATTCCTTGCACTCGGGTATGTATTGCCATGTATGGTATTCTTCCCAGGTCTATTCTTGACACAGGTCCAAATCATCAGAGTCATCTTTCTTGAATCTTCTGTAACAGAATTATTTCTTGCCCTAGCTGTTTTATTCACAGGCACATGCTGTGAAGTAGATAAAGAAGAAAAGGATTAAAACAACTAATTAAAAAGCTGATTTCTGCAACCCTTATCTCCTTCACTCATTCCTCTCCTGTTGTTTGTTGCACCAATGTGTTGTGTCTTGTTTTTTATTAGGCTCCACTCCTATTTCCATTCTAATCCAATGACTCTGTATGGGTGCAGGTCTGCCCTAACAGATCACATTGCCTTAAACTGCAGGAACAAGGTTTACTTACATGTTTCACAGAGCTTACCAAAATGAGGTTCTGATCTTGACTTGGGCCTCTGGATGCTACTTCAATATGAAATGATGATATTCAAATCATACTATATGCAGCTTAATAATAATATTACTCTGTATGTCTTTTTTAAGAGACTTGATTGGATGATTAGAAAAATGAGCTTTTACACCTGCATTTTTATTTCTCTAGACTATATAAAAGTGCCTATTGCCTACTATTACAGTGCTGTATAGCAACATATTATCCATATTCTCGGTGCAGAGGAAGTGGTCAGCAAGTACAGTATGTTTCATTTTCCTATGTTATCCAAAAGCAATTACTTGCCAGTACAACTTTTTAATTGAAATGTGCCAGATATTTTGAATGCTACCTCCCTGGCTTCCTTGGCATTGGTTAGTAATACAGGATAATACCCCTATAAACAGTGAAAAAGGAGAGATCCAGGAATCTGCAATCACTCAATAGGTTCCAATTACTGAGTTTGCCCTGCATGTTTTAAAATGTCCACTATAGCAACTGTATATCAGAAGTGATACTACTGTTTCTAATGGCCAATGACCCGTGAAGTACCTGATGTTGAACTGGGTAGTGTTAATGCTGTTTATCAGCTGAGGTAAAAAACTAATTACCATGGGCCCATTTTGCCTTCCATTGCTTTTTTTCATTATCACATAATAAGCTGTTAAACGAAGAAATACTCGAGAAATAGCAGTAGTTGTTATGTAGAGGGAATTTTCTTTTCACTACTTTCAAATTCTCTTTTGTTTTGATACTGAGGTAAGAAGTTACTTTGACTGGAGTTAAACAGAGACATGTAGAGCAACATTTGGTGCCACTGTGCACCTAACTGTTCCTTGTTTAATTTGGTCATATAAATGAAATGGCTAACCTTTTTCTAATATGACTGTTTCTCCCAGTTATAGTTTTTTTAAAGAAAACTGGATCTCACTTCTTATAACTGTTCTTTTCCTTATATAAGCACTGATACAGAGTGGTCTGACTAGGGGGCAGCGAGGAGCCACAGTATGATAGTGGGGGAGCATGAGACGGGATTGTGCCCCTGAAAGGCAAAGGGATTGTGCCAGTGCTCCACTGAGCAATAAAGAGGTTCAGCTTGTCTTCCTAGCTGATAAGAGATGGGGCCTTCCAGCCTCCACAGCTTTGGCAGCTCTAAACCATCTCTTTTTCTGTGACTGCTCACTATCAGTCTGTCTCTAATACTTCTTAGAGCATAAGCTTTCGTGAGCTACAGCTCACTTCATCGGATGCATCCGATGAAGTGAGCTGTAGCTCACAAAAGCTTATGCTCTAATAAATTTGTTAGTCTCTAAGGTGCAACAAGTACTCCTTTTCTTTTTGCGAATACAGACTAACACAGCTGCTACTCTGAAATCTAATACTTCTGAATGTCTTCTTGAACTGGCCAAAACTGAACTCTTGATCATCCCTCTGAAATCCTTTCCACTCTCTGAATTCACTAAAAGAAAAGGAGTACTTGTGGCACCTTAGAGACTAACAAATTTATTAGAGCATAAGCTTTCGTGAGCTACAGCTCACTTCATCGGATGCATTTGGTGGAAAAAACAGAGGGGAGATTTATATACACACACAGAGAACATGAAACAATGGGTTTATCATACACACTGTAAGGAGAGTGATCACTTAAGATAAGCCATCACCAGCAGCAGGGGGGGCGGGAGGGAGGAGGAAAACCTTTCATGGTGACAAGCAAGGTAGGCTATTTCCAGCAGTTAACAAGAATATCTGAGGAACAGTGGGGGGTGGGGTGGGGGGGAGAAATAACATGGGGAAATAGTTTTACTTTGTGTAATGACTCATCCATTCCCAGTCTCTGTTCAAGCCTAAGTTAATTGTATCCAGTTTGCAAATTAATTCCAATTCAGCAGTTTCTCGTTGGAGTCTGTTTTTGAAGCTTTTTTGTTGAAGGATAGCCACTCTTAGGTCTGTAATCGAGTGACCAGAGAGATTGAAGTGTTCTCCAACTGGTTTTTGAATGTTATAATTCTTGACATCTGATTTGTGTCCATTCATTCTTTTACGTAGAGACTGTCCAGTTTGGCCAATGTGCATGTCAGAGGGGCATTGCTGGCACATGATGGCATATATCACATTGGTAGATGCGCAGGTGAACAAGCCTCTGATTGTGTGGCTGATGTGATTAGGCCCTATGATGGTATCCCCTGAATAGATATGTGGACAGAGTTGGCAACGGGCTTTGTTGCAAGGATAGGTTCCTGGGTTAGTGGTTCTGTTGTGTGGTGTGTGGTTGCTGGTGAGTATTTGCTTCAGATTGGGGGGCTGTCTGTAAGCAAGGACTGGCCTGTCTCTGGGTGGACTCCTTCTGAAGGTCGAAACAGCAGCCTGGACTTCTACATAGAGTGCTTCCGCCGACGTGCACGAGCTGAAATTGTGGAAAAGCAGCATCGCTTACCCCATAACCTCAGCCATGCAGAACACAGTGCCATCCACAGCCTCAGAAACAACTCTGACATCATAATCATAAAGGCTGACAAAGGAGGTGCTGTTGTCATCATGAATAGGTTGGAGTATGAACAAGAGGCTACTAGGCAGCTCTCCAACACCACTTTCTACAAACCATTACCCTCTGATCCCACTGAGAGTTACCAAAAGAAACTACAGCATTTGCTCAAGAAACTCCCTGAAAAAGCACAAGAACAAATCCACACAGACACACCCCTAGAACCCCGACCTGGAGTATTCTATCTGCTACTCAAGATCCATAAACCTGGAAATCCTGGACGCCCCATCATCTCAGGCATTGGCACCCTGACAGCAGGATTGTCTGGCTATGTAGACTCCCTCCTCAGGCCCTACGTTACCAGCACTCCCAACTATCTTCGAGACACCACTGACTTCCTGAGGAAACTACAGTCCATTGGTGATCTTCCTAAAAACACCATCCTAGCCACTATGGATGTAGAAGCCCTCTACACCAACATTCCACACAAAGATGGACTACAAGCCGTCAGGAACAGTATCCCCGATAATGTCACGGCGAACCTGGTGGCTGAACTTTGTGACTTTGTCCTCACCCACAACTATTTCACATTTGGGGACAATGTATACCTTCAAATCAGAAGCACTGTGATGGGTACCCGCATGGCCCCACAGTATGCCAACATTTTTATGGCTGACTTAGAACAACGCTTCCTCAGCTTTCGTCCCCTAATGGCCCTACTCTACTTGCGCTACATTGATGACATCTTCATCATCTGGACCCATGGAAAAGAAGCCCTTGAGGAATTCCACCATGATTTCAACAATTTCCATCCCACCATCAACCTCAGCCTGGACCAGTCCACACAAGAGATCCACTTCCTGGACACTACGGAGCTAATAAGCGATGGTCACATAAACACCACCCTATATCGGAAACCTACTGACCGCTTTTCCTACCTACATGCCTCTAGCTTTAATCCAGATCATACCACACAATCCATTGTCTACAGCCAAGCTCTACGATATAACCGCATTTGCTCCAACCCCTCAGACAGAGACAAACACCTACAAGATCTCTATCATGTATTCCTACAACTACAATACCCACCTGCTGAAGTGAAGAAACAGATTGACAGAGCCAGAAGAGTACCCAGAAGTCACCTACTACTGGACAGGCCCAACAAAGAAAATAACAGAACGCCACTAGCCATCACCTTCAGCCCCCAACTAAAACCTCTCCAACGCATCATGAAGGATCTACAACCTATCCTGAAGGACGAGCCATCACTCTCACAGATCTTGGGAGACAGGCCAGTCCTTGCTTACAGACAGCCCCCCAATCTGAAGCAAATACTCACCAGCAACCACACACCACACAACAGAACCACTAACCCAGGAACCTATCCTTGCAACAAAGCCCGTTGCCAACTCTGTCCACATATCTATTCAGGGGATACCATCATAGGGCCTAATCACATCAGCCACACTATCAGAGGCTCGTTCACCTGCGCATCTACCAATGTGATATATGCCATCATGTGCCAGCAATGCCCCTCTGACATGCACATTGGCCAAACTGGACAGTCTCTACGTAAAAGTATGAATGGACACAGATCAGACGTCAAGAATTATAACATTCAAAAACCAGTTGGAGAACACTTCAATCTCTCTGGTCACTCGATTACAGACCTAAGAGTGGCTATCCTTCAACAAAAAAGCTTCAAAAACAGACTCCAACGAGAGACTGCTGAATTGGAATTAATTTGCAAACTGGATACAATTAACTTAGGCTTGAACAGAGACTGGGAATGGATGAGTCATTACACAAAGTAAAACTATTTCCCCATGTTATTTCTCCCCCCCACCCCACCCCCCACTGTTCCTCAGATATTCTTGTTAACTGCTGGAAATAGCCTACCTTGCTTGTCACCATGAAAGGTTTTCCTCCTCTCCCCCGCCCCCCCCGCTGCTGGTGATGGCTTGTCTTAAGTGATGACTCTCCTTACAGTGTGTATGATAAACCCATTGTTTCATGTTCTCTGTGTGTGTATATAAATCTCCCCTCTGTTTTTTCCACCAAATGCATCCGATGAAGTGAGCTGTAGCTCATGAAAGCTTATGCTCTAATAAATTTGTTAGTCTCTAAGGTGCCACAAGTACTCCTTTTCTTTTTGCGAATACAGACTAACACTAACAGGCTGCTACTCTGAAATCTGAATTCACTGTTACTGTTGACCCCACTAGCACACTTCCTGTCACCTATGTCCTTAGCCACAGTATTTGTGACTTCTTCCTGTCTCTTACTCAACCCATCCAGGTATTGTCCAAAGCTTTCTGCTTCTTTCCCAATAACTATTTCCAATATATGCCCATGCAGCTAAGATTTTCAATGAGGCCTTCGTCGGTTCTGATCTTGATTATTGTAACTTCCATGTTTCTACACTCTTTAACACCGTCCTCCAGCCACAATTCTACTCCTCTTTTCTTGCCCTTATATCGTCTCATATCATGTCCCCACCCAACCGCCACTGCCTTCTCTGCTCTTCTAAAAATGTCAGACATATCTATCTGTTTGCAATTGCAGTTGGCTTTTATAAAGTCCATTCCACGAAGGAGACTCACATCCTTTTCTCCTCCTGTGTACCTATGTTAAGACTAGCCATGATCTAAGCTCATAAACAAACTGTTTCTCTTCCCTCCAAACCTTAGTACATCGCTTGTCATCTGGGACTGGAATTCTCTCTTGCTATGTCTTTGTACTTTTCCTGGCACTGTGGAGTTTGGATTCTGAAGGGAGCCCTGGATGCTACAGAAATACAATAATAATAAAAAAAAGTAAGAGGCATGCACCAAGGGAGCTCTCCCTGCACTCCCCTAAGGCAATTGTATTTCAAGATAGAAGGCTCTCATACTCTTCACACAAAACAATCACACATGAGGTGTTTTGGATTAGATATAAGGACAAATTCTGCTCTCAATTACACCCACAAATAAAAAAAATGAATTTGACTACTTTATGCTCTGAGTAAATAAAATGATGATTCTTAAGATCTATAAAAATTACTATTTCTCTAAGTTTTGTTCTCTAAGTGGCATGCATGGGATAATCAAATTACAGCAGTTCTCTTTCACGATATGTTTGCATTTTTTTAAGAGTGACGTACAGCCTAAACTTTTAGTTTGAGGTATTAAGTTATTTTCAAGATTTATAGGTTTTGTTCATAAATGTCATCAGAAATATTTATAATCAGGAAAAATGAAGAGAAAACATAATTTAAATTGAGTTCCTCTACAAATTAAGCATGTTTGCTTTTGCTGTTATATACAGCACATTACCGGACATATGGTATTGTTATATGAATCATATGTCTTCATCAACTGAAGAGCATATGGTAAGAGTTTTAAATAAGTAACATCCTAAAAATAAGGGATTTTAAAACTATAATATTTCTAACAAATAAACACTTTTTGTAAAAAAATAGGTGTTTGTCACAACATCCTTGGCCAAATTTTCTCCTCCCACCCTATGCTGTTGTGCTGAGGGCCAGTTGTTTGGCTGCTTTCTCCCTGCTATACTGGGAGTGGCTGAAATTCATTTGTTTTGTAGCTGAAGAACATTGGGAGTCTTCACATTTGAAGATGCTGAAATATTGTAATTACCTGAATATTTTGTATGTGTACCATTACCCGCTACTGAATAGAATTAAAATTACTTCACTGTGTGTCACAGACCCTACACTTCATGACATTGTCCTTCTTGTGGACAAATAGGAAGGGCAGAATTATACAGGTTTGCCTTTAACTTCAATGGTAAAGATCCATTATTTGAGGAGGAGGAGCACAAAGAAAAAAAAAGCAAAAGCCTTTTTTCCTCTTTGTTGGCCACTATTATGATGAAAATCACAATTCTATTAAGATTTATATAATATGCTCATCACCACGATACCTATGCAAGTATTAACTATTACTTTTACTATTTCTAGTTATATATACAGATAAAGGATCTGTTTTACTGTGATTAGGCTAGCTTAGTTCAGAATTTATGATCATTTAAAATCCCTCACCTTTTTTAAAGTGATAGATGGTTATAATACACAAACAGACAAACAAACAGTATCTTGCCATATAGCCTAATAAGCTACCTGTCCTTTTTGACCTTTTTAGCGAATAAGCATTTTTAACTTCAGTGCAATAATATATAATTGTGTTGCCCCAACTTCTGCATAACATACAAACAAAGAGTTTGCCAGTCTTTTCACTATCTTTTTCATATGCAAGATACTGGAGTACCACTGTAATAAAAAGAAAATACTGAAAAATTTGGTTTGCTGTTAAAGGGGAGAAGCTTGGACCACAATGAAAAGTTATAACAGCATATAAAAGTACTAGAAAAAGACTGTCATTCTTCTGAAATCTGTGTGTAATTATGTGTAAGGATGACCAATATTTTTATGACCCTCGTCTTCATTTATTTTTGGTTGTCAAGGACAAATATTTCTGATTCCTAATGTTCAAGGCTTATCCAACCCTTTTTCTCTCTGTTCCCCACATTTCAACAATTTTTTTTTCCGTTCTCCAAATCCATTCCTCCGTTTCCCTGATTCTAAAATTACTTCAAGTTTTGTCAAAGTTTGGGTTGAAACTTGGGATAGATCTTTATTTCTGGAACGGTTTTCCCATATTTAATTGCTTCTGTCATTTCTCTACTCCATTGCTTCAATGTATTATTTAGCTCAAGTCAAATACTTTAAAGAATGTTGTCAGAATGGTGACTAAAGGAAGGCCCCAATCCAAAGCCCATTAAAGTCAATGGAAAACTTTTCATTTGCTTCAGTGAGCCTTGGACCAGGTCTTAACTATGTATTTTGTCTGGGTAAAGATGTCCAAATTTGGCATAAAGGTTTTAGATTTTTTAAGAAGAGCATAACACAATATTTTTCCAAAACTAACTTATTATAACTATAAAGGGCACATATATTTATGTTGCTTTTGAAATAAAATTGTGTGAGCTTTTCTTCCTTCTTAGTGTACCTGAAGGAAGAAACTGACTAGAATTAAGAGACAGTTTATTAACAAAATCTCGATTTAAACTTCAAGATTCAAAGAGTTTTTCTTGATTTGTACAAATAGAAAAAGAAATGTTGTCAGAAACCTAATAAGAAAATGGGTAAACTTCTTAATCCTAATTTCCAGACAAACGTACTAATACATAATTGTAGGAACTGCTTTGATGTTTTAGCATTTTTTTCATTAGTACAAATAACATTACAGGCAACGAAAGTGTCAGTTCAGAACTCTGGATACAATATAAAAGTGAGAGAGACTGCTCCTTCCATATTCATATGTTCAGTTGCTGTGTCTATTTACATAATGATCCCGTGACAAGCACCACATTATGACTGCATTTACAATTGCAAAAACAACACTGCCATGATGAATATAGATGAATGACAAAGAAGTGAAGGTAGGAAGGTAGATGTGATGGTAGGAAGGTAGCTTATGTGTCATCTGACAGGGATAAACATGGAAGGCTGACTTTGTGGAGAGGGTATTTTGGGCAAGGGCATCATGATTTATTCGTTTAATACAAGTTAGTCAAAAGTTAGCTTCCGATTTGGTTAGATGAATACTTGTATGGATATCCCACATCATGCTTTGCCAACAACAACTTGAGATAAAAAAGCAGCATATATAGCCCTAAAAGCCTTAATTGACTTTGCAAGATAGGCCATAGATAGGTTTTGTTCATTGTGGTTTTCAGAAAATAACTTGCTTTAAAATTTCAAGTGTGATGCATTGCCCTATGCTGTGTTATGTCAGGTTGCAGCTGATCAGTCCCACTGGATTACATTACACATCAGAATGAGTGTTATCATTCCAGTCATATCCAATTAGAAAATGACATATCATGTTGGAAATTGGAAAGGGGAAAAAAAGCAGGCTTTAGAGGTTACAGTAAAGTGAACTTAAGTGTTGATTCAGACAACATTTTTTATTTGCAGGGAAGATATCATCATAAGCCCCTCAGCCCTAACCCCCTGTAGACTTCCTAGTCCATAAAAGCTCACCCCAAGCCAGCCATATTTGGGAGAAAACCACCCACAAATCTTGGAGTCATATTTGGAAAGAATCAGGACATTTACCATAAGAGAGCTAATTTTTCCTTTAACTCCTTCTCTGTCCCTCTTACACTTATTGAGAATCATAGGGAATTGATGTATAGTTTACATGGGATTGGTTACAATTTCTAATGGCTCCCCTACTAATACACACAGACACGGCTGTCAGAACAGAAATATTGCTTTCTTCACAGATTTATTCTTCACTCCCCAAAACCAGCCACAGGTAGAGCAAACTAAAGCATTCTCCTAGAACTGAGAAAGTTTCTCCCATGTTCCTCTAAACTTCTGCTGGTCAGGCAGCAACATTTATAAAAAATCTTGAAATTGGGACCCTGCCATAGAAATGCAATATACTAACAGCTGATCACCATCTCAGGGAATTTTTATCTAGGATAATTCATAACTCACCCACACTCTCCTCAGTCAGATCTATTATATTTTCTTTGGATAGAAGGAAAAGTATGATTTTTCCAATCCATATTCCTAAAGTTAAGGAAACCAAACAGGTTGGATAAAAAATTTCCATAAAAAAAGAGATAGAAAACCAAGTGTGACTCCCTGTAAGATCTTGTGTAACCCCCAGGGAATGCATGTACTCATAAATATTGTGGACTGGGCACAGAGAGGGACCTGGAACACACACTCACCAGTGGGTTGCAGTTGCACAGGCCTGGTCCACATCAAGCAGACAGGCTGTCCAATGTCTTACATTTAAAGATGTCGTGAATTGAAAACAGAATCACAGCTACTCTATACATCACCAACTCTTCCTGAAAATACATTTATTTCAGTCATCCTTTTCAAATGTAATCTTTAAATTAAAGTTGTTTCTGTTGTATATTTATTCCATAAAAATTCTGCCCTATAGACCTATGAGTTTTTCCCTCCTCTGACCTTTAGTAAAATGACCCTTAGACTTAGCCTAAGGGACTCAGCTTTTTCCTGCACCATTCACACCAGTCATCTCCTCCCCTCTCCTCTGCATCACTCTCTGATTCCCCTTCACCATTTTTCTAAGGTTTATTTGGATTTGCTCAGAGTATTGTAGAATTGTGGCCAGATTTATACAGATGATAGACTCTCTTTCTTCTGGATGGGGTGGGGCCTATTCTAGGTCAGACCTGAGAGATAGATGATGTCCCCTGGAGTGGTAGGAGAAACCACTGGAGGTCTGCTGCCATGAATTGGATGCATGAAGTATCATTGTCTGAAAAATGGAGCAGTGACATGAGGCTTGGCTGGACCTGCTTTCCCCTGCTGCTGTTGGGAAGCTTATTCACCTCCCATCACTGGGTGTATCTCAAATAACTGCGGAAGTGTTTTCTGCATTGATAATGGCAGCAGCTATTTCAATCAGTTACAGAAACACTGTGCTTGGGATATGCAAACTATGTTCTTTCCATGCTGCACATCTTAGTCAATATCAGATCCCGGGTTTTAGGACTTCTACAGTATTTTAGAGTTTGGCCCTTTTTTGGCAGAAAAATTAGCCAGAGAACAAGCATTGTCTTTATTTCCTGCATCTAAGTCAGAAATATGGAGAAAAATAATTAAATAATTGCAAAACACGTCATCACAACTGGATGAATTTTACTCTGAAAGACCTCATAACAACTAAGAGCCAGACAAGTTTATTTTACAGTGGATCCCAGAAAATAACATGGCTTTAATTTCTAAGTGTGATGCATTACCCTATGCTGTGTTATGGCAGGTTGCATCTCATCAGTCACACTGGATTACATTGCACATCAGAGTAAGTGTTATCATTCCAGTCACATCACATTAGAAGACGACATATCATGTTGGCAATTTGAATTCAAGTCTTTTGAAGGGTAATTTGCAAGTGCAGGATTAAAATACCCATCATAGTCAAAGGTCAATACATACACTTCAAATATCTGTTGTTGTATTTGGCACATTTCCATTTCAGACATTTCAAATTGGGATGATGTACCCAGGTGCAATATAAACGAAGGTGAGAACTAAGCTAGGAGTCAAGATTTCATAGGATACTGATATATTAAACTAAAGCCAAGAAATATGTACAGCACACATACAAACTTATAACTGATTGCCCAAAAGCACACACTGGTGTGTGGAAAATGTGTGATCTCCCAGAAATGGCAAGTAGTGCCATGACAACCGCAGAAGTGAGGAACTCACCCTTTGAATTTCGTCAACTTTTAAAAGTCCACTAATGCATTTAAAGCTTTCAGGCAATTCATCTTGAGCAAATTAAGTCTCTGACTCTGTGAGCTGCTGCACAGGTGGATACTTATGCTATTATGGAGTCTCAATGAAGGCCTTGCCTGGGTGCAAGGGTCCACCCATATTGAGAAGGTTGCAGAATCATGCCTTTAAACAACACATTTCAGGTTTTAGGTCTGGGGGAGGGGGAGAAATCACATGAAAAGCTCTTTATGAATGTCGGTAAAATTCATTCAGCTTCTGTTACACTCAGCTTGTGGAAAGTATTACATCTCTTCATAATAAATACAGCCTCCCAGAAATATAACAATTCTAAAGTTTTGAAAAAGTAAAGAAAAGAAAGGATAGCTAGGGCCAGATCCTCAGCTGGTGTAGTTTGACACAGATCCATTAAAGTCTATCTAGCTAAACCCATTTACACTAGCTGGCCCAAAGTTTGCACTTAAGATTTTAGCTTTATGCAAGCGCTGTTTTATTATTCATTTTCATTATTAAGTAGCACAAGATGGGAAAGGCATTTGTTACTCTGGAAAAGGATTTGCTTTGGGATTAGAATCTCTCTCTTTCTTGTACTCTCCTACTACACCTTTCCAACGGCACAGCTTGTTTTTATTTTAATCTGTCCCATTTTCCAACAGGTGTTACATAAAAAGCACACTTTTTTTTTTTAACTTTTTGGTAGCTCAAAACAGATACTTGACTTTCTTGAACTTGGAGCATTTCAACCAATATATTTTATCACTGGTTTGATTAAATTCAATCACATTGGTAATGTATATCGTGTTTTCTTAATTGCTACTTGGCAATAAGCCAGCTCACTCCTATTGTAATACCCTTTTTAGCTAATACGCATGTTCCTAAAAGAAAGCTAATTTTAAGAAGCTTTTCTTTATTGGAGATTTTCCTTGAGCTATGGCTGCCCAGCAAAGATTCTGAGTTACTTTCCACTCTTGGCTACACAAATCTAAATCCAGACTAAATCCAATTCCATGAAGTTACTATAGGCCAGATCCTGAAGCCTACTGTGACTACTCCTGCCACCTACTTAGCAAAATGGGACGGAACCTAGGATTTTGTACAGCTTTTAATTTGGATAAATGTTATTCTGTTTTGTTTTGAATATAATCACTCTTTCCCACTTATGTTTTCTGATTTGGAATTGATGGCTCACTTTAGGGCACTCTTACCCTTACCAATAAGAGCCAGAAATAAAAGAATGTCTAGACATTGTACCTTGTGTAGAGATTTACTTCAGTGTAAAGTGGTGGTAAAACTCTACCATATGATTTGGTAGCATTTTCCACCCATACTGCACTGATGTAAATGATTATACAACATGCAGGGGACAGAGAATCAGGCTCAGAATGTGTAAAATGTCTATCACCTTTGTATCTAAGCATCCTAAGATGTAAGAGAAGGTCTACTGCAAAGTCTGCTGTGGGAACAGTGGCTGACTTTTCAAAGGCCTCAATTTAGAATGTTAAGGAAATAAATGGAACAAACCCTCAAAAACCAGAAAGAGTTTTAAACTTTGGCCATGGAATATCCCACCCCAAATTAAAAGAGACATTTAAAAATGTAATGGAGCTTTAGAGTTCAAAAATGGCTTTTGTAATAATTTACATTTTCAAAAGATTATTACTAGAACATTGTTCTGATGTTTCATCATGGTCCTGAAGTCTAAGGAGTCATGGTCTCAATCCTACCCTCTTTACTTGCATGCAAGTCAGTCAAGCAGGATTTGGTCTAATATGTTTTTGTTTCAAAAAGTTTATACTTATCTATGAAAAAAATAAAGTATACAAGTACACACTTTTTTAAAAAAGGTGTCTGGCTGTCTCTATGCATGGATGCATGTGTTGCTCATTCTTGAGGAGCCTGAAGTCAGCTTGGTGTGAATTCTAATACCTATAGTACCTCGGTCAGATTCACTTGAATTAGTTTAAAAATGTTTGCTCAATCTTATTTTGCTTTTTCCTCCTCCTGTCCAACTGTTGTAATATATGGAATTTTTATTTTATTATTATTTTTTTTTACTCTTTGTTTCTGGGGTTTGGAATGTTTGGGCTTCAGAGCAAACTTTTATAGGAATGCAATATTTATTTTGGTTTTTGTTCCAACTATAATGTACTGTGAGATTTTCCTCTCACTGGGGATTATTCTATGTTTGTTCAGGACACAGAGTCATCGTGGGGAATGGAGTTGTAATTTTTTTTAATCATTGGATTTCTTGCCATGCATGTATGCAAAGCTTCTTTTATTTCAAGTTCAAATATTTGTTTTCTTCTGGTGATTGGTTTTACTTTGCCAGTATTTATTCTCTGACCTGTAGCTAAGTCATGGTTTTTCTAGTAGGGAGCTGACAAAAACTTTCTGTGATGCCAAGTGTGTGTTGTTTGGTACTTAAATGCACTTCTATATTGTTTTCCCTAGTACATTTAGCATTATAATCCCATGTAGAAAGCATCAAGAGATAATCTTCACGATGGCAGGTGGATACTTCTTTGATTATTAGAGTTCATGTTTTCAGTAACTGGGGAAGATATACAGGCATTACCATCATTATGAATCTCTCACCAGAAAACAAATGCTTTATCTCATTGCTTTTGGCATGACAAATGATATCAGGGTTTAATATTAATTTACCTTCTCCACACCTCAAGTTTGTGATCAGCCTCAGATTTTTAAGCTGGGATTTCTTTCTCTTTTAAGTTTCAGTATTTTTTATTATTAAGAAACACTTGTACCATATATGTCATTGGACAAAGGAATCTGGATGTTCAATGTCGAAGTGGTTTAAGGGAGTTAATCTATGACACATCAGCTCTGAGATTACCGACAAGCATTTAAGAATTTATGTAAATTCACTTTTATTTTGTAATTATGTTATATTATTATGTTGATGGATCTCTAATCATGTTAGGTATTTCTAACGTGTATATTGCTTTCATTCCTAGTTTATTTGATTAACTGAAATATTGTTATTTAGGACCAAATACTGAAAGTACTGAAGTTTCCCTAATTCAGAGACCAAAAAGAGTGCAGTCAGCTGTTTTGGGATATAGATGTCCCTGGATCCTACCTCAAAGCTTTGAAAGCATATGCTCAGGGTATACTCAAGCTGCTCCTTTCTGAAGCAGCAGTAAAGAACCACTGCAGAGCAAGTTGTACTCCAACCCCAATCATATTCCAAACTCCTATTGACCACAATGAGTTCTACATGTAACATGATGGCAGTATATAGTTGCAAAAAGAAAAGGAGTACTTGTCGCACCTTAGAGACTAACAAATTTATTAGAGCATAAGCTTTCGTGAGCTACAGCTCACTTCATCGGATGCATTTGGTGGAAAAAACAGAGGAGACACACGGCTGCTACTCTGAAACAGTATATAGTTGGTCTGCTATTATTTGCTTATCTGAATAGATCATCAGAATTCAGTGCAGTATAATAATAATTATAATAAATTATAATATAGTAATAATGATTATAATAAAAATACATTTTAATTTCAGGTGTCCATGTCCATAGATTTTTAATGTTTTAACAAAAAAACAAAACATAGTCAGTCAATGTAAATTGGCAGATTACCCGAACAAATAAAAGAGAAGCAAAACAGACACCCTTCAAACACCCACTTGAAAACATCAAACTTTATGCATCATATATTTATTGTATTTTATGTACTTATAAAAGAATCCTGAAATGAACATGATAAACTAGAAAAGAAACAGAAAAGTTTTCAGTCTTGTTGGAAGTATGCCACAAATGTACTCTGGTGAATAGTGAGGATAAGAGTAGTAGTGAATCTTTTTTACGGTGCTGTTATCAGGACATAATGTGCTGGTTTTATGGCATATCACCACAGCCAGTGCCTGAATTGCCAGTGAAAATATAATTTAGGATCCCATGCAAGATCTTGCAGTGCATCAGTAATTTAATCCTATCTATCAGCACTCCCATCTCTGTCAGTTATTAGCTGATAATTGCTTACTTTAAAAGAAGCGGGGGTTGTACATATTTGAAATAGCTCAGCCTGTGCTCTGAGATTCAAAAAATACAACAAGCTGCATGATTGCTATGCTGGGGAGAAAAGAAAGCTGTTTATTTCATTGATTTCAGAAATCAAGTGTTTTCCTAAACTTCTTATTTATGAATTTTTTTTATAAGATGACAAGATTTTTTTAAAGAACAGTTTGGGGTTCCTATTCAGGGCTCTGGTTAGTAACCAAATACACCCTTTCCCCTACCAAGCTACTCAGAAAAGGTGGGAAGGCAGGGAGGGGGACTGGGCATGTCACACCACATGTGCTCCACTGGGGGTGGGGAGCTATGTCCTTCAAACCCTGCTGAAGATACTACAGTGATGAGCACAGTACAAGAACCAGAATAGAATACACTAAACAAGATAGAATAGTTACATTTACAGACTAAAAGCTTTAGATTTTTACTTTTACTTTCATTTTACTTTCATGATAAGTATTTGAGAAGTTTGAAGGTTCTTCTTCTATAGATGGAGATGGAGCGATGGACAGACCAAATCTGAATGGTGTTGTGAGCTCACGTGCTGGGTTTAAACACCGATCAATTAGACCCTCTGCCACTCCATCTTCATTGAGGTAAATGCACTAAAGCTGAGTGCTGCATGGACCAGATTGCAATGCCTTAGGCTCTGTCTACACTGCCACTTTACAGCGCTGCAACTTTCTTGCTCAGAGGTGTGAATAAACACTCCCCTGAGTGCTGCAAGTTTCAGCACTGTAAAGTGGCAGTGTAGACAGTGCACCAGCGCTGGAAGCCACTCTCCCAGCACCGGTAACTACTCCCCTCATGGGGGTGGTTTTTTGTTTTTTGTTTTTACAGAGCTGGGAGAGCTCACTCCCAGTGCTGGTGCCATGACGACACAGCCATATCAAGTAAAGAGCTTGGCAGCACTTTAAGGTTGCTAGTGAAGGCATACCCTTAGGGGACAGAAGCTGCATCTGCAGGGTCACAGACTTTATTCAAATGAGCAATAACCCAGAACACCATGACCTCCATGCCAAATTCATAGCCTTACTTATCCTCATACTTACTTATGTATGAATCTGTGTTTCTGGGGAATTCTAAGTACTAAGAAATCTGTTTAACAACAGCCGTTTTAGGCGAAGTAATTAGGAGAGATTGAAAGGAGGTACTCCCTATCATCTCCTCCACTGAGTACCAGAGAGCAGAGGAAATTTATGATTGAGAAATGACAGATTCTTTTTGAAATATTTTAAGCAAAAAAGCTTGAGCAATATGGGAAAAACTTGTAAATGAAATTCCTGATAAACAGAAAGGTAAGAGAAATCTTGGAAAGGTTTAACACAAAAATCAATTCTGTCTGACATACATTCTTATAGAGGGAATTGTCTAATAAATTTACGGCAACTCTGATAATTATTTTGCACGAATCAGAGAGAACTGGAGTGGTGCAGGCAAACTAGCCATAAAAACAGAGTAATACAAGAGTGATCCTTTACCCACCAGCCCATTCATCTAACCTTTATCGCCAATGAAGTAACAAAACAATTATTAAGAGCAAAATAATCTCTGAACATTGAGGTGATAATGGGAACATAATCAATAAACAGCAGGCTCTTGCCAGAAAAGAATCTCAATTGCTTTCTTTTTAAATAATTATAAATTTAGTGGAAGAAGGGAAAATGGTGAATATCCACTGCTTGATTCTCCTTTCAGACACCGTAAAATAAAATAAAATACAATAAAGTTTTAGTTTGCTAAAGGCCGTCACAAAACCCTTCTCTCAAAATTAATTCAAACTGATTTGGATAGGAACACTGTCATGTGGATTGAAGTGACTGAAGGGCCATTAACAAAGGATAATGATACACAACAATGTAACTAGTTGGGAGGAGATGTCTAACAGGTACCAAAGGGACTGGTGTTAGTTGCAGATTTATTTGACATCTTCATTAATGGTCTTGAAGTGGGAGTAAACAACAAGTTAATGAAATTCACATATTATACTAAATTGGGAGGTGCTGCAAACACCAGTGAGGGCAGAAAAATAATAGAAAGGGACCAAGAGATATTAAAAACGCGAGCATAACAACAAAATGAGATTCAATTTGGAGCCAAGCAATCTAATACCATCTGAGGAAAAATAATCCAAAACAAGCAATTGAGTTGGACAGAGAAATCTGGATGCTTAAAAAAGGCACAGAGATGGTAATGGATAGCAAATTAGATAGTCTGAAGTGTAACATGGCATTAAAGGAGGCCAATGTGCTTTTGGGCTACATACAAAGAGGAATCACGGACAGTCCCTCTCAATATAACACTGGGGCGACTATGCTTGGAATACTGTATTCAATTCAGGGCACCAATTTACCAAAAAAGTATTAACAACACAGGGGTACTTCATAGCAGAGCAACAACAAGAGACTGGGGAGAGCAATTTATGAGAAGAAAATAAAAGAGCTAAATATCAGTATACTTTGGCTAAGTGACAACGAAGGGAAGACATGGAAACTTTACATTGGACTATTTAAAGATTGTAAACACCAAAGAAGGAAAGGAGTTTAGTGTGGAACAAAATGGTAGCAATAGAAGTAATAGGATGCAACTAAGAAAAGGGGAGGGGAAGAGAGCTGAATATCAGGAAACTCCCTTGGCAATCAGGTGTTTGTTTGCTTTTTGGTAGAAGAATTATTTTGTAGAAATAACAATACATTTTCTGGGTTTTCAGTAGACTCCACTGAGCCACAATTTTCCCATAACAAAAATGTTTTGTTTACTAGTATTTGGCTATAGTAAATTCTCTGAAGTAAAGTGGCTGGAGTTCTATTGTCTGGGATATTTGAAACAAGACTAGACAAAACATTAGCAATGGTTTAACACTCCAAGCAAGTATTAGCTGAAATCAATAGCTTGAGATACAAATGAAGGACAAAAAGAAAAGGAGTACTTGTGGCACCTTAAAGACTAACAAATTTATTAGAGCATAAGCTTTCGTGAGCTACAGCTCACTTCATCGGATGCATGCATCCTTTTCTTTTTGTGAATACAGACTAACACGGCTGCTACTCTGAAAAATGAAGGACAAAAATCATAACACAAAGAATCTAGTGCACAATTCTGAGCAAAAATAAGCAGAAAGAATGAGGGAAAGAGGGAACACTGAATGGTCTCTGATAAAGAGAGTAAGAGAGTGCAGGCAGCTTTATTCATTCCACTGGTATTCAGAGGACAGTGGAGATCCAAGAAGCATCCTTGAAAGGATCTTTGCCCTAAAAATCCATGGGCCGCTGTGAAGAAAGAAAGATTCTCTGTGCACATATTTCCCCTACCCTATGTACAATGGCTCTAGCATTTTTTTCTAAAAACATACAGAATTTGGTAAAGAATGAGTTCCATTTCATAGTTTTTGCAACCATGCTGCAGATTTCAACCTCAGGGATATAATTCTCTATTAAATTGAACATGGTCAAGTAAAATAAAAACATACAAGAGAGAGCATTTACCACTAAAATCTATGGGATTTTTCTATAAGAGTGTTGAAGTGTCAGGGGGGCAAATGGGCCTGGCCCCTTCTTTGGTAAATAATGGGGGAATCCACTGACAAGAGAATGCACTGTTAGGCTATATTATATTTTCTACAACTGCCCTCCATGCTGTTGAACTGTGTTTAGGAGGATTAGGAAGTAATTAGCAGGATGGCAACAGTGGCAAAGGAGTCATGCTGCCCGGAAACCAGAAGAGCAGTGGGGGAATGAGGAGTATAGGAACCTGAATCCATAATGTATCTATGTTAAAAAGGAAATTTTATTGTTAACTAGCAATTTTGCTGTCTGATATGATGTCCCCTACTAGACGCTGATAGCAAGTATCTTTCATTGATGTCTGGCACATGGACTAGCTCTTTCTAGCATCAATGTTATTTTGCGTGGTGATAAATATTGTAGGCTGTTCTGAACAATTTGATCTGCTCCTTCAATTCTCATTTCCTAGAGGTGCTCATCTCTCCTTTCTCCATACTAATCAGTTCTGACTTCATTTTGCTGTCTGTTTATATTTTGCTTTAGGGTCATTCCATGTGAAATCACCTAATTTCTAATTTATGGCTTGCATGACTAAGTTTGATTAAAAACAAACAAACAACAACAAAACCCTTGTATACAAACAATACATAGAAAAATGAAGAACCCCAATATATTGAAACAAATAATCATGTCATTTTTCAGGCAAACATTTAGAAATGTGGTGAAAGTTATTCAGTGTTAAATGATTGATACCTCTTAATACTAATGTACAATCCAGTCTAGCATTTCTTTTTAGTATGCTAACATATCTGTGTGACGTGTCTTTCCAGTAAAACTGCCCGTTATGTAGTAGTTTCCATACATGAGAAATATTGCTATCTAGATATAACCATATTGTGACATTTAACCTTGCGTGGAAGATTGTAATGACTCTCAAAGATGGTGAAAAATGGTTGAGAAAAAGGAGAGTGATGTTGTGACATGACATGATTTATTTTTTCTGTAACTTGCTTTTCCCCTTTCCCCCCTCCTTATTTCTCAGGAGACTAAAATGTTGATTTGAAAGTAGAAATGATGGGGTGAATTTTTAACTGCCCAGAAAAAGACAGGGCTGGGTAAAAGTTTTGGATAGGCAGTTTAAGTTTGAGTGATGTGAAGAATATTCTATATTGTCCAGTGCTGGTATCTATTGTAAGACAGAGGGAGATGTTAACACTACTTGAGAAAAACCATCTTAGTGACTAATCTTGTACATACAGAGGAAAAGTTTGTGCATTAGGAGTTAGAAAGATATATGGCACTATTGGTGAGCAAAACAGTTATTCAGGTGAGTAAAGCCACCCTGTGCCACTTTGTTTATGGGCGACCAGAACAATGTAAAGCTGGAGCAGGTACCGGCTGCAAAAGTCACGAAAAGGTCAGTGAGTGGATAGACAGAGGGGATGGCCATCCAGAGCAACAGTTACTTTGTGTCCTCTACTTATAGCTAAGACTGTTTTAGTCATGGGTATTTTTAGTAAAAGTCATGGACAGGTTACAGGCAGTAAACAAAAAGTCACGTCCCATGACCTATCAATGACTTGTACTATGCTCCTGACTAAAAAGTGGGCCAGGGGTGCTGTGGGGGTGGGCAGGAGGTCTGGGGGCACTGCAGGTGCTGTGTGGGGGGAAGGGGTTCAGGACCACTGCTGGTGCTGGGATGGACAGGCAGCGGCCCATGGATCAGGACTCCTGCTGGTGCTGGGGCGGGGAGGCGGCCCAGGAATCCCGCTGGTACTGGGGGGTGCATCCTGCAACCCCCACTGGTGTGTGTGGAGGCTGGCAGGCTCCTTACCTGCCTCCGCATGTGCCTACAGCTCCTGAGGGAGGGAAGGCCTGCCATGAGCTCTGGCTGTGCAGCTCCAGTTGGATGGGAACCACAGATAATGGGAGCTGTTGGGGTAGTGCCTGCAGGCAGGGGCAGTGTGCAGAGCACCCTGTCCCCTCTGCCTAGGAGCTAGAGGGACATGCCGGCCGCTTTCGGGAGCCCCCTCCCAAGGTAAGTGCCGCCCTGCACCCCAATCCTCAGCCACGAGCCCCCTCCCACATCCAAATTGCCCCAGCAGTGGCTGGTGTGACCTACCCATGGGCTGCCTGATCTGCTTTGGCAGCCCCGGAAACAGCTGCACCGGCTGCTGCAGAAATCATAGAGGTTACAGAAAGTCACAGAATCCGTGACAGACACAGAGCCCTACTTACAGCAAACCCCAGCAGTTCTATCACAAGTGGGACTCCTCTTTAGTACTCCCTGTAGGGCTAAGCGTAGCACTGCAGGTGCTCCCTGGCTTAGTCCATGAGTCATGGCTGCTTTCTTGGAGCAGGGCAGTCTGTGCCATGAACTCGGTGTCAGCCTATGAACCATTAAATTAACAACTCAGAATTTGGCAGTCTTCCCTTTAAATAAACAAACATAACTTCAAAGGTAGGCTCTGAGTTGCAGCACTTGAAGGGCAGACCCTGACCTGCCCCTCTGGTTCTGGGCTAGAACTATGGTGCACCTCCTCTGTCCCACTCTCACCCACACAATCCCTGAGAAGAAGCAGGTAGGCCCTCTTAATCGGTCTGCTAAGTCTTGATTGGTCAGTGTCTCTTCTAGGCATCTGGAGGACTAAATCTTGTTCATAGCCCAGTCTGAGTGGTTTTTTTATCTTGAGCAGGAGGGTGTCAGGGCACCCACCTCTCCAGCAGGGGTGGAGAAAGCCTGATAGTGGAACATATGAAAAGATCTAGGTATGACATACCAACAGTCACAGGATGATCTGTGTCTGTGCAGCAAGAGCCAGCACACTGAAATGAGCCTGAAAACGGTCTCATGAGTATTATCATTAAAAACAAAACAAACAAAAACAGTTGTTCATATAATCAATGCAAGTGTCTGAGCAGCAGAACTCTCTGATGGGAGGCAGTTCCTTCCACTGTCACAGAAGACAAAGTGATGTCCATATCCATAAATACAAAAAAACAACAGTATATACACAATACACTCATAAGAGCAACAAGTATAAAATCAGTGGGGAACCTCAACATCTTATATGTCTATACACAAATGCAAAGTGTTTGGGGAACAAACAGGATGAACTGGAACAATTAGTACATAAGCTACACTATAACTTATCTGGCAGCACAGAGACTTGGTGGGATACATCTCATGACTTGAATATTGGTAGAGAGGGGTATAGCTTGCAAAGGAAGGACAGGAAGGGGAAAAGGGGAGGTGATATATGTATCAAGAATATATATACTTCTTCTGAGTCCAGAAGGAGGTGAGAGGCAGGCCAGTTGAATTCCTGCAGGTAAAGATAATGAGTGAAAAATAGATCATGATAGGGGTCTATTATAGACAACCAAATCAGGAAGAAGAGGATGAGGCATTTCTAAAACAAATAACAGTTGTATACAAAACACAAGACCTGGTAGTAATGGGGACTTTAAGTACCCAAACATCTGTTGGGAAAGTAAAATGGCAAAGCACAAAATGTACAATAAGTTCTTGGAATGTATTGGGGACAACTTTTAGTTTCACAAAGTGGAGGAAGTAACCAGGCGGACAGACATTTTTGACTTAATTCTGACCAACAGGGCAGAATTGGTAGCAAATCTGAATGTTATTGGCAATTTGAGTGAAAGTGATTATGAAATGACAGATTTCATAATTCTAAGGAAAGGAAAGAGTGAAAGAAGCAGACTAAGGACATTAGTAGGTTAAAAAAACCCTGTAACAAACTCCAAAAATTGTTCCCCTGGGACAAAAATCTAAGGAGTTTAAGAGAGCTGGCAGTTTCTCAAGGAAACAATATAAAAGACACAACAGCAAATTATCCCAGTGCAAAGGAAAGATAGGAAGAATAATAAGAGGCCAATATGGCTCCATCAGGAGCTATTTAATGACCTCACAATCAAATACGAATCCTACACAAAGTGGAAACCTGACTGAATTGCTAAGGAGTACTAAAGAACAGCAAGAGCATATAAGGACAAAATCAAAAAGACTAAGTAACAAAATGAGTTGCACCTAGGAAGGGAAAAAAGGCAAGAGGAGAGGTTTTTAAAAAATATTTTAGAAGCAAGAGAAAGATTAAGATTAAGAAAAATGCAATTCCTCTATTTAGCAGGGAAGGATAGTTCATAACTGAGAACATCAAGAAGGCTCAGGTGTTTAATACCTATTTTGCTTCAGTCTAACTAAAAAGGTTAATGGTGATTGTCACAGTTTCAGGGCAACTGCATCTGTTTAACTCTTCTCCCCCAACTCCCCACCATGATTCACCAAGGACAAAAACTTTAGGCTTCTGGCTCCCAACCGTCACGTCTCTTGGGCAAAGATCCATATACCTCTCTTCCCCCAACCGGGGATTTTAAGGCTAGACTGCTGCCTACCTTACATTGTTATATTCCCAACAAACAATACTATCTAGATAGGCCAGTGCCTGAACTTTGTTTTCTGTACCAGTTAGAACCAGTCTATTTCCTACATTTATAAGTTACTCCACAGCTCCATTTAAACAAGCACATTTGTTCTTAAGGTAAAAACATTACAGAGAAAACATGTAAGCTTACTAAAACATTAAAATAACCTGCTTCATGCTAAAACACTTACCAGAGGTCATCCCCAACTCCAAGCTAAGTCTCTGGTAGATTTTAGTCAAGGAAAACCCACATCGGAGTTTTGCTTGAGGTTACAAATTCATCCATTTTAGATCCAGAACCAGAACAGACACTGGACAGATAGTCATTTCTTTATGCAGCTTTGGCTTTTGATATGGGCCTTCTGTAACATGTAATCAACAGACAATGATCCTCTCTTCAGTGAGTAGCTTCAAAAAGCTGAATTTTTGAATAACCAACCAGAGGTGGGGAATTTGCCTGGGGATTCTGCAGGACATCTTCTGAACGCTTATTGTCCAGAAAATCCACTCTGTGATATATTTGAATGTATTGAGCAGAGTGTTGAAACTGAATATGTGAATTTGCAATTATAGTTTCTTTAGAAGTTGCTTATGTTAAATCTGCTGTTATATAGTGGTTGCCATGATTTTCTTCTCTCTCCCTCTCTATGCAATACAGTCAGTCAGTCATAATGGCTCAAACAATAGGCATATGCCTGTGTTTATAATTAGGGATTTGTGCTATGTCCACAAAACACAACACTTGTTTAGCCCCTTTTCAATATAGACTTTGTCACTCCCAGGTTTCCCCCTTTGAGAGGTTACATACCATCCGAGTCCACAATAATACATACATTTAATACAATAAGGTCTTTCAATGATATTGCAGGAAATTGCCATATCTGTCACATTGACTGGACACTTAACACAATTCATATTAAGAACAAGGGGAAAGGAAAGCATGCCAAAATAGGAAAGATCAGGTTAAAGAATATTTAGATAAAATAGATGTATTCAGAGCCTGATGAAATTCATACTAGGGTACTTAAGGAACTAGTTGAAGCAATCTCTGAACCATTAGCAATAATCTTTGACAACTCATGGGGGGACAGGTGATGTCCCAGAGGACTGGGAAGGGTAAACTAAGTACCTATCTTTAAAAATAGGAATGAAGAGGACCAGGGAATTATAGACCAGTCAGCCTAACTTTGCTACCTGGAAGGATACAGGAATAAAACTTTAAACAATCAATTTGTAAGCACCTAGAGTATAACAGGATTATAAGGAATACCCAGCATAGATTTGTCAGAAACAAATTATACCACACCAACCTAATCTAAATGCATTTATTACAAGTAAGACAATTGCTTTCTTGGGGAGGATGTTGTAGTTTTAAGGATCAGAAATTATTTTCTAGTTTTGAAGGATTTGGTTATTTCCATATTATGTTATAGGGAGGCTGTCACAGGATCTCCGCAGGCTTTCTCCAGAATCTTCCACACCTTCTTTTGCTGGATCACCCAAGTGTCTTTATTTACAATGTTTGTGCAGTTCCCAGATCCCCCAAAAGCTAGTGCCCCACAGACCCTTCCCCAGGGATTCCTGGCTTTTGAGGCTTCCTTCTTTGGTAAGGAGACGACGACAACGACAACGACAACGACAACGACAACGACAACGACAACGACAACGACAACGACAACAACACTACCCTCCTGTCTCCTCCCAGGCTACCCCCCATCACTGAGGTTTGCCCAGGGCTTTTATAGCCCTCTCCTGCCTCAGTCCAGCTGACAGCACTCAGCTCAGCATGCTTCTCTGAGCCAGCCCTCATTAGGACTTGCAGCTGGGCTCTCTGCTGAATACCTGTGTCTCTACCCCTGTGCTCCTGGCCAGAGACAGGCTTCAGCCAGCATTTTGGCAGGGCCTTAAAGGGGGTTTTACCCTTGCACTGCCACAGAGGCAAAGAAACATTTCACAAATCCAGTTCATTTTCAAGGGTATTTTTTAAAACATTTTGAATGGACATTTTATTCCTGATAACACACCATGGAACATATCTATAAAATTAAATTTGGGTGTGTTTTTAAATGATTACAGTATGGTGCATAAATTGAATAGGAGTGATTGAAAGTTACTGGTATTTAATTCACCTTTAGCTGGAAATCTGAAAAGACTTGCAACTTTAAATAAGGTGCAACCCCTGCGAACTGGCCCACTGAGGGAGGGAAGTAATATCTCTGAAGCACCAATACTACCTTAATGTTTCTTTTGGAGGTAGATTATGCACCGTGCCATGCAGCTGCACTAGAATAGGGTGAGGGAGAAGTGCTAGGAGACTTCAATCCCCCTCCATTATCCCTGCACAGGAGAGCATACAACACTTGTATAAAGGATGACAGAGCTATTGTTGCCCCATGTGCTCACTTGGCACTCCACATCAGGCAGGCTTCTCACTGGGCTCCTGGGACAGCTTCATGCTGGGCATGATTTACTAGTCACAATTTTTCCTTCAAAATTCAGCTTGCAATTAACTGTATTAAACACGGGCGTAATCCAAATTAGTTTTCTCTGTTGGCTACAGATCAAATAGTAACTCTGCTAGCCAACAATATAAATATTGGCTGCAGCTCTCTTCAAAAGAGTGAAATTTTGAAAACAAAACTCCAAACAAATAAACAAAGAATAAATTTTTGTTAACAAAGAAACTAGCTTTAAATGGAACCAGCACTCTTAGTAGGCCAAACTATTCTCATCAACTTTGGGCTTCATTGAAAGTGTGCCCAAGCTGTGGATCTACCTAGAGAGTGCATGTCTGAATTCTTTTTGACATACCTCTGCTTTTATTTCTTTTCTGTTACTTGTAATCTGGAAAATTTAGGAGTGCTAATTTTGCTTTCTGTTAGGAGATCGTTTACCTTTTTATACATCTCTCTGACAATATGACCAGAATTTCAGTAGTTCCACACTGGATCTACAAAGAACATGGCAGAGAAATGTAGGCAGAGGGGACTAGATAATTTATTTTATCATCTGCCATTAAAGTTATGATTATGAAATTGATACATTTCTTTCACAATTTATTGAACAAACTTCAAGGAAATGTCAGTTGAAATTTTTTTAAAAAAACCCTCTCTACACACTGACTGGCTGTAATAGAGAATATGTAAGTTATTTCACTATTTGGTTAAAAGAAAGGCATTGTTGAATAGAAATTCTGACAAACATCTTGTGTTTCTTGCTCTGAATGAAAATTATTGATATTGTTGGAACTTTCCAAGTTGTGTGAAAGTTAACTGCGATATTACTGTATCACCAAACTGATGAATTTTATAATCACAGAAAACGATAGGCTGGGCAGGACTAATGGCGAGTATAGTTCTATATAGTATTTAAAGAAAAATCTCTTTCAGGAAATGAATAGTTACTTGCCACACCCCATTCTATAAATGGAAATAACTATAAAAGAAGAAAAATTACGTAATTGGTATCCTTTGAGCAGATGTGTTCCCTGACATCTTCTGTTTAGCTTATCTGAGGAGAGAAAACATTGACTACTTAAAGAATGGTATGTCATCACAATGGGGTAGACCCATTTTTACACAAGTTTCGTAGAAAATTTTTACACAAAACTGGCAAGAGACTAAATATATTATGCCCTTTTTTTCTCCTTTGTGGGGATCTTATATGCAAATCAGTGCCCCACTCCTAAAAAATAGAAGTCCTGGAACACATTTCTGGTACTTCCAGTAAGTGATAGTACCGGAAGTACTGGAACACCATTATAGCTCCTTAAAAAGTACTAGAATGGAGATCCAAAGCATTCCAGCATGACTCAAGCCCTGACTCAGACTGAGGACTCATGACAGAGACAAATAACACTCTTTTGCTCTTTGAATTTTGTATATTACTTATAGTTTAGTTTATTTGGAGTGAACAATTATACATAAGTATAAATAATAAAATGTAAAGCAAATTCCTCTTTTACCTCATTCATCCAGTTCATTTTTTTTGCCATCTATCACCCTTTGTTCCTCTTCTAGATTATTACCTACAGAGAGCATTAGTATATATGTAATAAGGTATGTAAAAGACAAAGCCCTGCTTCTGAGGAACTCACAATGTAGCTCCCACAAATGTGATGCACAGGATTCAAGTATTGGAGGTATGGAAACTAGAGCTGGGCACAATTTTTCAGACAAATGGTTTAGTCACCAAAAAATGCACTTTTGAGCAATGTGAACCTATTCACTAATTCAGCACAAATTCACCAAATAGTTTTGGCCCCTACAAAATTTTCAAGCAAGGTACAAGAGGGACTTAGATGCCATTCACAGAACTTCAGCAGGAGATAGTGTTGCCTCCTTTACACCCAGTAGCCTTGTGGTTAAGGCATTCACACTGGACACCCAGTGTGGTCTTGCACTTCTCAGGTGAGTGACTTAATCACCAGGCTTTTGGCTATTCTGCAGGGAGGGGGGAAAGGCTCTCTCAATTTCTCCTGTCAAAGCTATAGTTATTGGTTATGAGACTGTGAGAATGACTGTACAGGCTGGTAGTTAGGGTAGATAGATGGGGGGCAACACAGGTTCCAGTCCTTCAAACCTGGGTCTCCTAAATCCCAGGGGAATGCCCTAACCACTGGACTAGTGCTTATATTCCTCTGTAAAAGGCCTTTCTACATTTCCTTTCATTTTAATAAAAGAGCCTTAAACTGCCTTAAATCAAAATGAAATGTTTTGTTTAGTTTCTAACACAGCTTTTCATTCAGAACAGACTTTTTTATTATTTTTTTTTCAGAACTGCCAGTTATTTGTACAGCTCCAAGGGAGACTTCATTGATGCATGAGGAAATCACCAATGGAAAGAAATACACTTTAAAGAGCTATTAAAATGAGAAGAGGAAGGTTGCCTGGCACATCAGGAGTGGTTAGGAGTAATTTGAATAACAGTAATTTTTCAGGGACAGGAAGACAAAGAGAACTGTTAGCAAACAGGACAATCCAGATGTTCCTATTATAGCCCACTACTTAAAAATCTTGATCCTCACATTTTGGTATTACTCTAAATGGGTCTGGCCACCATATAGAGGACTATGCCCCTCACTGGAAATTGAAACTCTTTTATGGTGTGTGAATTGACTTCAAATTTGGAGAAAATTCACACAGAAGCTTGTTTGAATTTAGATCAGTAGATGAAACTTTAAGAAACAATGACTGGACCTATTTTCTTTTAAGAAACAAATCAATGCTGTACCACCAGCTTAGCAATAGAGGGAAGTTTGTGAGTTTGACACTCCTCTACCAAAAGAACTTGGGATTGAGGGTGCTGAAGAGTCAGTATGGAAAGGGAGTGTACTTTGCAGTAATATTTTGCAGTACTTTGGAGTAATAATTTGGCAAGTTCAAAAGTAGCATTGAGAGACTCTGAAAAGGGCCGGAGACAACTTCCTTAAGTCAAAACAGTAATGTTATGATTTAGAGCCTTGCGGGTATGTGGAATAAGTTGAACAGATAAGTAAATATTAACTGCACCAAAAGGGGATTGAAGAAAAATATTTTTTGAGTTTAATTCTAGAACAGGAATTTTAGAAGGTTTTTTTGTGTGTCATTTTCACTAGGAAAGGCCCTGATCCTGCACTGTGACCCCACATGAACGGAACCCTAACCCCAGCCCCATAGACATCAGTGAAGCTTCATGCAGGTGCATCACATTGTGGGATCAGGGCCCAGATTTTTAAATTTCAAAAAAAGGACATCAGTTTATCACATTGAGAACTTGTTTGCAAAGTATCAATAGAATTGGAATTAGTATCCTGAAACAGATACAAATGACTGATTATTTGAGGGCTTACAAAAGTGTCAAACATGAAACTACTATTTACATCTATTAGTACATAGAATACTATACTATATGATTTCACATTTAAGATGAGTAAGAGAAAGACATTTAAGAACTGTGAAGGGAAAAAAACAACTCAGGGGAAAATGTTGAAAAATAAATGTTGAAATAAAAAGTAAACAAATAAATATAGGCCATAAAATTTCTATTTAGAAAACTGTTTGAGATAAGTGTATAGGAGAACCAACATATTTTTTAAGGTTTCAAAAGAGCTTTTCTTCAATCTCAGATAGTTAAATGCCCTCATTTTTCAGTTTGACCCATGATGCTTTTGCAGAACAGCAGAATCTAAATATTGACCAGCAAGAATATAATATTCACAGATTCTATATTAGGTAATACATACTGAGAGAAATCTGAAATATCTAACACATGGCAGGCCTCCTCTTACCTTCTCACTTAATCATTGCATAATCCTTTTTTCTACAGTATTAAAGATTCACAGATAACTAGTTTCAGAGTAGCAGCCGTGTTAGTCTGTATTTGCAAAAAGAAAAGGAGTACTTGTGGCACCTTAGAGACTAACAAATTTATTAGAGCATAAGCTTTCGTGAGCTACAGCTCACTTCATCGGATGCATTTGGTGGAAAAAACAGAGGAGAGATTTATATACACACACACAGAGAACATGAAACAATGGGTTTATCATACACACTGTAAGGAGAGTGATCACTTAAGATAAGTCATCACCAACAGCAGGGGGGGGAAGGAGGAAAACCTTTCATGGTGACAAGCAGGTAGGCTAATTCCAGCAGTTAACAAGAATATCAGAGGAACAGTGGGGGGTGGGGAGGGAGGGAGAAATACCATGGGGAAATAGTTTTACTTTGTGTAATGACTCATCCATTCCCAGTCTCTATTCAAGCCTAAGTTAATTGTATCCAGTTTGCAAATTAATTCCAATTCAGCAGTCTCTCCTTGGAGTCTGTTTTTGAAGCTTTTTTGCTGAAGTATAGCCACTCTTAGGTCTGTGATCGAGTGACCAGAGAGATTGAAGTGTTCTCCAACTGGTTTTTGAATGTGTTAATTCTTGACGTCTGATTTGTGTCCATTCATTCTTTTACGTAGAGACTGTCCAGTTTGGCCAACGTACATGTCAGAGGGGCATTGCTGGCACATGATGGCATCTATCACATTGGTAGATGCGCAGGTGAACGAGCCTCTGATAGCGTGGCTGATGTGATTAGGCCCTATGATGGTATCCCCTGAATAGATGTGTGGACAGAGTTGGCAATGGGCTTTGTTGCAAGGATAGGTTCCTGGGTTAGTGGTTCTGTTGTGCGGTGTGTGGTTGCTGGTGAGTATTTGCTTCAGATTGGGGGGCTGTCTGTAAGCAAGGACTGGTCTGTCTCCCAAGATCTGAGAGAGCGATGGCTCGTCCTTCAGGATAGGTTGTAGATCCTTGATGATGCGTTGGAGAGGTTTTAGTTGGGGGCTGAAGGTGATGGCTAGTGGTGTTCTGTTGTTTTCTTTGTTGGGCCTGTCCTGTAGTAGGTGACTTCTGGGTACTCTTCTGGCTCTGTCAATCTGTTTCTTCACTTCAGCAGGTGGGTATTGTAGTTGTAGGAATGCATGATAGAGATCTTGTAGGTGTTTGTCTCTGTCTGAGGGGTTGGAGCAAATGCGGTTATATCGTAGCGCTTGGCTGTAGACAATGGATCGAGTGATGCATTCCTACAACTACAATACCCACCTGCTGAAGTGAAGAAACAGATTGACAGAGCCAGAAGAGTACCCAGAAGTCACCTACTACAGGACAGGCCCAACAAAGAAAACAACAGAACGCCACTAGCCATCACCTTCAGCCCCCAACTAAAACCTCTCCAACGCATCATCAAGGATCTACAACCTATCCTGAAGGACGAGCCATCGCTCTCTCAGATCTTGGGAGACAGACCAGTCCTTGCTTACATACAGCCCCCCAATCTTAAGCAAATACTCACCAGCAACCACACACCACACAACAGAACCACTAACCCAGGAACCTATCCTTGCAACAAAGCCCGTTGCCAACTCTGTCCACACATCTATTCAGGGGATACCATCATAGGGCCTAATCACATCAGCCACGCTATCAGAGGCTCGTTCACCTGCGCATCTACCAATGTGATAGATGCCATCATGTGCCAGCAATGCCCCTCTGCCATGTACATTGGCCAAACTGGACAGTCTCTACGTAAAAGAATGAATGGACACAAATCAGACGTCAAGAATTAACACATTCAAAAACCAGTTGGAGAACACTTCAATCTCTCTGGTCACTCGATCACAGACCTAAGAGTGGCTATACTTCAACAAAAAAGCTTCAAAAACAGACTCCAAGGAGAGACTGCTGAATTGGAATTAATTTGCAAACTGGATACAATTAACTTAGGCTTGAATAGAGACTGGGAATGGATGAGTCATTACACAAAGTAAAACTATTTCCCCATGGTATTTCTCCCTCCCACCCCACCCCCCACTGTTCCTCTGATATTCTTGTTAACTGCTGGAATTAGCCTACCTGCTTGTCACCATGAAAGGTTTTCCTCCTTCCCCCCCCTGCTGTTGGTGATGACTTATCTTAAGTGATCACTCTCCTTACAGTGTGTATGATAAACCCATTGTTTCATGTTCTCTGTGTGTGTGTATATAAATCTCTCCTCTGTTTTTTCCACCAAATGCATCCGATGAAGTGAGCTGTAGCTCACGAAAGCTTATGCTCTAATAAATTTGTTAGTCTCTAAGGTGCCACAAGTACTCCTTTTCTTTTTACAGATAACTAGGTGCAACATATGCCACAGTGGCACAATTTAAATTTCACTATTGTAGTAAATTCTGTTCCGATAAGCCATTATATCCAATGGAAATAATATCTAGTGGGTCTGAAACCTGTTCCATCACTATACATCAGGATTCAAAGACTTTCATAATGAATCCCATCGTGTTCTTTGTACTTGTGCGCATTCATGCATAGTTGGAAATGAAGAAATATTTCTAATTTCAGGGAGTACATCTTACTGTATTTTGCATAATGACTGTGAACATAATACATCAGATAAATGAAGGGAAATAGCTTTTAGTGCAATGTTCTGTCTTGGGAAAATAATAAATCAACAACCTATGAACTCTAGGTCCATTTGAAGCATATTTAGAGCCCTTATTAACCTATGGGGGCCAATTTGAATAGAAACCATTTTAATGAAGATACAGAAGGGATTTTAATAACTTATTATGATGAGAGAAATGAAAACCCACTAGAAATGGTAAAGAGTACCCAAATTCTAATAATATCCAATGGTGGCAATATAACTGTCTGCACTCCGCTTCAAAGGCTATAGCCAAGACACAGACATTAGACTGCAGTGGGGCATTATACAATACAGAAGAGACAGGACTTAAGAGAGGCAGCCCCCACTAGCTGTAATAAGCTATCTGCTCATTTGAAGCGGGGATCCTAATTGTTTGTTTTAAAGAAAAATGTAATCCTTTATTTTAAGAAGCCTCTTCACATGGCATGTTCTGAAAATGTGACCAGTTAATGATATTGCCAGCTATTTTAGGCTAGGTGCCATACATTATAATTATTTTTTACTGACATACCTTGCAGTAAGACTGCATTCTCTCTTTTCCTTCTCAGGACCATCACAAAAATGAGGAGTGGATCTCACTAGGCTATCTTTGTGAGCAACAGTGAAATTAGATACAATGGATATTGACTATGGTGGTGTACATAATTCTCCTCTTTCAGTCCTGATCTAAAAGCCTCTGTAGTAAACAGGAATCTTTCCATTAACTTCAACAGTTTTTGGATCAGATCCTTAATTAACATGTCTATCATTAAAAAATATAGCCTCAGCATTCAGGAACAGAGATGAAGGCATATGATTAAAGGGACAGAGGTGAAGGCATATGATTAAAGGGATTATTGAAAAATCTTACAGAAGTTGGTCCGGTAAAAGATATTACCTCACCCACCTTGTTTCTCTAATATGCTGAGACCAACACGGCTACGATGACACTGCATACAAGAACCCTGTGACTTAGCATATAAAGAAATACAATCCTGGCACCCAATTTTGTGAAACCTAATGGTGCTTGGAGAATGATTATTCTTTTGTTAAAATTATTGAGCAAATTTGTAAAAAGAGGCAACAGGAGATGCAATTTTTTTCTGGTCGTATTTATTTTTTTTGTAGCTGGGTGAATTCTGCAATTTTTTGGGGGGGGGAAGAGGTGGAATTTTTAAACAAATTAACCTTGATTTGTTGTGAGAGAACTGGATTTGATATAATCCACAGCTATATTGTGCACTTAACCTTCCTCCCCACACGCTGGAAGCAAGGACACCATAGAGCCAGGCAAAAAATCTGGCCTTTCTTAGGCAGACAAAAACAGCTGCAAGCTGTAGTTTTACTGACTTAGATAGATAAAGTAAAAGGACAGATTAATGAGAAGCAGGAGGAAGCAGAGGAATGTGGAAAACTGACTGATTTTGGTTGTGTTTGTAAGGTTTTTTTGCTGAAGCTACTTTGTTGCTGAGGAGAATAATTAATTTCCTAGGGAAATTGGAAATTGTTAGCCTATTAGGGGCAATTATGTGCTTTGCCCACAGAAAATTTATAAAGAGTTTAGTTAGAAATTATGCTTTGGAGCAATCTGAGGAAGTGTTTCTTTGGCAAGGATTTGGCACCTAAACTCCCCAGCAGCTGAAGGGAAGGAGGGCCCCTGGACGGCTGGTTGGTGATTCCTCAAAACCATCTCAGACTTTGGGTACATATAAATGTATGGGATGCTTTGAATCTATTATGACAGCATGTGTGTGTGTATATGCTTGAGACCAAATAAAAAAGTAGTTTTAGGTAAGAGCACTCTTGTTTGTACCAATCATTTATCAGACAGAGGAGCTGTGTCACTGAATTTTTCCTGACACCACCTGGAGAGAAACAGTTAAGTTACTACTGCTTTGGGTTCTGAAACCCTGGGTACAGGTTATGTTCATACCCATTTGGGGTGTGCTATTTGCATATAGTCTAGTGAATGAGTTTAGTGGCAAGAGTTTTCTCCATCACTGCACATTTTATAGAATATTCACAGAAGTGAAATTTTAAATGTATAAAACACCAATTTGAGAAGAGGCAAAATTGGTTGAATATATTTGATTATAAATTGTTTTCCAGCTTTTAGTTATATTTCTCTTACAAACCTTCTTAACACAAATAGTCCTATTTAAGACACTGGGATTATTATGTGTGAAAAAAATAATCCTGTAAGTGTAACAGAACTGGTCCTGAGACTGCATTAAAAAAAAAAGAAGACAGAGAGGGAGAGCAACAAAATTGTGTAGTAATTTCCTGTCTCAATTCCTTAGTATTTAGCTGTGATTTAAAAAAAAAATTTGTTTTCACATTTTTTGAATCTCAACTAATGCCTGTTTCTATGTGAGTAGGTCATTAAGTAAAGAAGGAAATGACCTAGTAGATCATCATGTCCATTCCCTACTGTAGGAATTTTTCCGGCAGTATGATATTGAGTGCCTTACCAAGTGTACTTTTAAATGGCTATTAAGGGCAACTCTTATGACAGAAATGAGACAACTTCCAGACAGACATGGTGGGTGATTCAATATCTTTTATCATATCAACTTTTGTTGGTGAGGGAGACAAGCTTTCGAGCTTACACAGAGCTCTTCTGCCGGTTTGGGAATTGTTCCACCTTGTATTTAGCTGTGACACTCTGGGTGAATTTCCAGGATATGAAGAACAGCTCTGCATAAGCCCGAAAGCTTGTCTCTCTCACCTACAGAAGTTGGTCCAATACAAGATATTACCCCACCCCCCTTGTCTCTTTAATATGCTGGGACCAACACGGATACAACACCACTGCATACAACTTGTAAATGCACTATGTCTTTACTTGGGAAATTTATCCTGAACAATCAGTGCTGAGTACTGCCAGTTTGTTACAAGGTAAACACTCCAATAATTAAAGCTAATGCAATTCCTTATCCAGATCCAACAGGTACTCCCCAGTCTTACTCCAAACAAAGGATCCAATTCAGCTCCATTTGAGGGAAACTTTAGCGCAATACTTCATATGTTAACACCCCTTGAAAATTATGTAGTGATCTAATATTAAAAGGAAGGCAGGATGGAGCAGAAGTTAGGGGAAATTAGCCAAGAAAATGCACAGATTTAAGGAAAATCTTCAGGGGGTGATTGCATATCTTATGGGCAATATTTCTGCCAGCTGCCAATCTCAGCAATAAGAGCTGGGTTCAATCCATCTAGAGGTACTTTTCTAAAGGAAATAAAACTATGACTTACGCTCACACTCAGGGCTGTTTCAGAATCTGGAAAATTAAAATAGAACTGGTCACCTTTCTAAGTCGTTCTTACCCACTCACAAGCACTCAGGAGTCCTTGGGACTATGGAAGCACACACACACTCACTTTATCTGTGGAAAAGAGAAACAAACCAATAAAGAAACAATATATTAGTTCTTCTGTCAAAAAAATGCCAATCCATCACACTCAATGGAACTCTGCTTGTCAGGCAAGTTTCAAAACCTGCTGGTTTCCTGCCAATTTGCCCTTCTGGCTCCTCAACAGCTGGTCTGGTGGACTCCCAGGGCTGCTAGGCTCCAGGAACTTTGTCTGGTGGGCTTTCATGGAGCTTGAGGTCCCCAGGACCTGCAGCTCCCCAAGCCCCCATTTCTCTGGGAAGCTGGGTGGCTGGCTCCCCACCTGGCTGGGTCCCCAGGGAATTGGGCAGGCAAACATTTTGCACACAAAAAAAGATTTCCCCTCCCTTCCCCTTACTACGGAACAAAATGAAAATTTTGTGATTTTTCATGGAACCGGAAATTATATTACCACTCACCTCTAAAACAAACACACATGGGCAAAATCCAATCAGTGTATCAGGAGTATGGTTAACAGCATAGTATTAATTTTTGGCTTGTTTGTCTTTGGCTTCTAGTGAAGTCCAAAGCTGCTCCAATGTGCAGCTAGCTTGGTCTAGTTCTGAGACATCACTCTGCCACAGCTAGTCTGTTTACTCCTTGCTGTGAAGTCAGTTATGTGCTGTTATCACCACCTGCCAGGGTGAAGTGAACTTAGTTCTGAGCTGCTGCCACTGGTCTGGTTGGGTCTTGCTGCAAAGTCATTTCTATGCCATTTTCACATTTTCATTTCACCTGCGCCTCACTACAAAGACAGTTCTGCAGTGCTCCTCCCAATTTAGCTTGCTTCAGACCACTCCAGTCTCACAGAAGCACTGCACGCAAGGTTTAGAATCTTCAAGTAGGGACCCAGAACAAAACTGGGGAGAGTCCCTGTTTCTTGAAATAGAGCTCGTGGTCTCTATGACGTAGCCCTCTACACTCTTTTGCTGAAACTGAATCCTTTTCCCAAACAAGAACCCCCTCTCTGTACAGTCAGAGTGACCCATTTGCTCCAGGGCACATCTTGCACAATTCCTATGCCCGTTGCTGAGAAAAGTCACAGTAATGATTGGAACACAGCCAAATTCCAATGAAAGTAGCAAAACAATATTTGGAACTATAAGTAAGCAACTTTATAATGGATGTAAATGAGGCTTGGCAAAGCTAGTATTTTCCCTGTGGAGAAGAAGAGAGTTCCATTACTCTAAGTCTTTTGAGTTCTAAGGCTTACATATGCGTAAGCTTGGAAAAATTATCAACATTTACCCATAAAAATCTAAACATTTAATTCACTGAATACACATAAACCAATGATAAAATATTTTCATTGATAAAAATCAATATTTATAGATAGGCAAAGTGAGAAGAATGCTGCATGAGAACTTACTTGAAGTTTGACTTAAGGCTGAAATGTTGACATATGATGTTGACAGCTCATATTTTAAATGTTATAAAGCTTTACATTTTTGAATCTCAGTGTCTACTGTCATTGAGAAATTATTGTCTGACCACCTCCCTGTGTGCCTCCCCATAATTTCTCACAACTGTGAATATTTCAATGAAGAAAAATAAAAAAATGCTTAAAATAAACATTGATATTATCTGTTAAAAGTATTTTTAAAAATTGAATTCTGCCAAGCCTACATATCTAATAGTGAAAGAAACAGATGGGTGAGTAGAGGAAGGAGGCAGATATTTACTTAACTGCTCTGTCTCTAAACCTATGTTTTACTTTGGTTCAGTTCTAGGGATGGGTTAGGTTTTGGGCTGTTTGTATTCCTTTAAAGTTACCTGTATTGGTTTGCCTTTCACTGAGACCACATTTGGCACTGACACATGATTTCATGCCAACAAAGGTGTCAGATATGATAACTTTTGGTCAGGAACCTACACCAGATTAAAACTAGTGACCTAATGGTGAGAACATCCCTATCTTATTAGCAGTCTCCTGAGACCTCCAACATCCTAGTATATAACATCTCACAATGTCAAAATTGTTTCCTTTGCTCCATATACTTCTTGTTTACCTTCATTTAATCAAATAGCCCTTTATGACCATCTAAGATCCTGGGTGTTTAGCCTGGGAATCATGATTTAGTGGGTACAGATAAAGGAGTTTAGGTTCTAGGGAAATACTTTGGGCCATATTCTACCCTCACTTTATACCTATAAAATACGACTAACTTTAGGGAAATTAACTGTCAGTTGCATGTGCACAATTGATGGAATTATCTTGCCTGCATAGTCAGTAGCTATAGGAGCACTGACTTGAGGAAGTTCTAGCTGAGATTCAAATTGAATTCCTTGACATTATTCAATATTTCAAAGGTTTAGTACTGTCAGCCACATTTAACGTTCAGTACAATAGAGACCCTGCAGGTTTGACAACTCACTTGTTTCTGTGACTGAATATTTAATTTGGGAGCTGGTGATACCAAAGTTAGTCCCAAAAGAAAGTGCTTTTTGAAAGTATTTCAGTATTACCAAGCTACAGCAAGATGTAATGTGCATTGCTAATAGGCTTTATTAGTTTTCACATACAAAACAATACAAAACATTTAATATTAGAGAATTGATGCAATCTACTAGAACCTCTGCTTGAAAAAGATATTAAATGTTACTAATCAATAAATTTTATTTGGTTACACAAACATGTATAAAATGGGCTTTTATCAGTGCATAACATTTGTCCTTGGGAAAAAAAAGCCTCACTTAGAGGTTTACCAAGTCACTCTAATTAAAGCCTGGCAATAGGAAGCTGTAACATATGAGGTGAATTTCAGTCATTCATACTCAGATGAAATCGGTATTACAACTTTCCAAACAATCATCTACATGACAATGCAATGAATACCTGGAGGAAGAAGCAAAGGGATAGCTATTCAGTGGCATGCGGTATATTGCCAAGGATGCTCACCCTGTGTTAAGAAGAGCACCTAAGCCACAGCTTTATTTAATGTGATAACATGAATTAACACAATGAAAGCACAGAATAATGCTTGCAGTGAAGCAGAGACAGATTACTTCTTAAATTTAGACCTCTCCTAGGGCTAATCAAAATCAAAGAGCCCCCCCCCCCCCAATTCCTCTGGGGAGGTTCTTGAACTTACTCGACCATAACATTTACCAAGGCCCAGCAATCTAATAAACCAGCTAACATTTTCTAGCTGTTCCTTTGAGTGAATTTCCATATCCTGAAGCATCAGAACCTACACCAGGTCTCTGACTTACTATACTGAGGGAAAAGATTGGCATCCCACAAAATACAATCCCAGTTAGCTTGTAAATTTCCCTTGTTAGAAATATTCTGCAAATACCCAAAATAATTTGACGTCAAGATTTTAGAACATCTCCCTGCATTACTCATACATTTTCCTCAATCCTTTCAGGAGGCAGCATGTCAGAGAAAAAAATCTGAGGTTTCTTGGTTAGTTGTCTCTTCCTCTTTTACTATCTTGTTTTCTCTCAGTTATAATCTGTGATCCCTCTGATCTAAAAGGTCCATTCTAACATCAGGAATTCTACATATAGGGATTTATACAGCTGTACTGTCTGAGGAGGTTATCACCATCCATTTTGAAATGTCAGTTGAATGATGCATCTTGTTCAGGCTTGTATTATTTGTTTTGATCAAATGGCTTGGTTCCAGTTTTTTCTGAGCAATTAAAAAATGTTATTTTGAAGCCATATTACACAATCGAGTTTTACAGACTAACTTAGTATTATCTTATTTCCAAATAAGACCTCTCAATCTCTTAAGGGCTCTTTATATATACGCCCATTGTCCTAGCCTAAAGAACATGGGCCATATTCTCATCTGTTGTGAATAAGAATTGCATCATGGATTTCAGTGGAGCTCTGGTGATTCACATCTACAGAAGTTTCTGGTCCCATGTGTATATATATTAATGGATTTGGCAGGAGTACTAACTTGAAATCAGGCTATTCTGCTTTGAAATATATATGACTTATATAATTATTATTCATTCTTAACCCTGATTCCCCTAGGCATCAAATATAAATTATTAACAGATTAACATTGATTTCTCACCCTGACATGATGATATTTTTAATCCAAAATTCTGTACAAAAGAGGGTGAGCACTGTTATCACCACTGAACAATATGGAGGTATAGTCAGGACTCAAAGTAATTTATTTATGGGGAAATAAATACTGCTTGGAAACTGTGAATGTTTTGCTGGCAACAACTATACAGAGAAGGATCCATTGACAGTCCATTGGGTCACAAATACACACTATTTTAATTGTGTACAAAAGCTATTGTTCTCATTCTATCTATAGAATTCTTATCCCTAGCTCGTTCTCTTAAAAGGGGTTTTACAAGTCTGATGCTTTCTAATAATTTTGCTGATAAACTTTTCAGCTACGGTTCCTAAGGGATCTACTTGTGGATAAACAAGGATAGGAGGTTTGCAAAGGATGTGATTGGATAAAAATAATCAGTGATTGTTCAATGCTTGGCTTTATCCTGTGAGTAAACCTCATAATTAGTTAATTGATCATTACAAGCCTAGCTCTAGTGTATAATTGAATTGCTACGGAAGGAAATATATTTTACTCACTTCCCCCATATTTATATGTGTGTGTGTGTGTGTGTGTGTGTGTGTGTGTGTGTGTATCTTCTGTAGCCTGATCTATGGATTATTTATTAATTATATTGATTACGTAAGAATTCCCATTTATCACTTTGAGGATTGACAGGTTCTTGTCCCAAAATCAGGCCCATTTTTAACAAAATTACTGTATAGTTGGCAACCCCGATGTGCACAGCTGTACCACTCAACTATAGGAACTCTTCTATATTTACAATAATGTTATTAATACATTTAGCAAAGTCACAAACACTCTAACTCTAACTCAGTAAGGTAGATAGAGATAATACAGAAAGTACATCTGAACATCCATGTTCACACAATCCCTTGCAGAACAACCTGAAATGTTAGCCATTATCTTCCTCATCACCGTCACCTTCCTTATCATCATCAGTGGTCACCATTCTGGCACTTCCAAATGACTATATCTCTCTCTCTCCTACTGCACACAGGCTGGGATACAGCGTTTATAATATGTTATGCTGATGCCACCATGCCTAATGCACATTCAGTAGGGGTTTTTTCCCCTCTTTCTTATTAATATTTCCTCACCCTACTAATGTTGGGGTGTCCTCCTTTTATAGGTTAATATATTAATGATCTCAACACTGGCACTCTTGCGGTTGAGTGTCTCTGTATGTTCTCTCCAAAAGCTGGTGTTAGCTGATATTTCTGTGGTTGGCTGGTGTTGTTATGGACAAACTTCCCCTCATACTCTATTTTCAGTTCCCCAAAACTTAGGTTTGACCATTGGGCTGTTTATCTGTGCCAAAGTTCATAGGCCTCAAACCTTATGCTAACTGCTTAAACTAATGTCTTACATGATACAGGCCTGTAGGTTCCTTGCATTACTGCTGAATACAATAAAGGCAGAATATAATGAAGACAAGGCAGTGGACAAAATTTGATCTGAGAAACATCACTATTGAATAAAAATTATGCTCAGTTTGTTAGGCAATGTTAAAGAGTGTAATATCTTTTTTTCCCCACAGAAATTTTCAATAGCAAGTCAACTAACCAACTTGAATGAATGGAGAGCTTTAATATTACCTTCAATTGCTTAGAAAACCTGACTGAAATAGTTCTGTTCAAGTTCATACCTCCATTCTTAAACAGAGATCATTCTGAAGGATTGGCCCATATTTGGTGCATTACAACCTATGACTCATAGCCACTAAGAAGCATTTGATGAGATAAAACATACTTTTTGAGCAATAATTATGTAAATAATTATACACAATGATAGAAATGTATGATTTTGAAACATGATCTGCTGGCATGTAAAATTAAAAAGGTCAGAGGAGTTTTTAAACTAAGGACTGGGGGAAAGTCAAGAAGAATGGAGAAGCACATGGTTCAGACCGAGACATCACTTGGGGGGATTGATTAAAGGGGATATGCTATATCAGAGTAAAAAGAAGAGGACAGAAGTTGACAAAGCACTGAAAGGAACTGAAGAAAAACAGTCAAATGAAAATGAGTCCCATTCAATTACATCACATGCAGGCAAACAACTAAATATTGACAAATTTCATAAATGCTTGTATGCAAATGCTAGAATTCTAAATACTAAGATGGATGAACTTGAGTGTGTGATATTAAATGAGGGCATTTATATAATACGTTCCACTATAATAAAAAGTTGGTGGAACAATGCTAATCAATGAGACACAGTAATACCAGAGTAAAAAATATATAGGAATGAAAGCATAGGTTGTGCTGGAAGAGAAGTGGCACCATGTGTGACAGAAGCATAGAGTTGAATATAGTAAAAATCTTAAATGAATGAAACAGTAGAAATATACTACCGTCCACCTGACCAGGATGGTGATGGTGACTGTGAAATGTTCAGGGAGATTAGAGAGGCTGCAAAAATAGAAAACCCAATAATAAGAGATTTCAACTATTCCCATGTTGACTGGGTACGTGCCACCTCAGGTCAGGATGCAGAGATGAAATTTCTAGACACCATTAATGATTGCTTCTTGGACCAGCTTGTCCTGGAATCCACAAGGTGAGAGGCAATTCTTGATTTAGTCCTAAGTGAAGCACAGAATCTGGTCTAAGAGGTTAATATAGCTGAACTAGAAGCCACTATATAGCTAAAATTAACATCTGTATTGGGGAATAATGCTAAAGAAACCCCCATAGTATCATTTAATTTTGAAAAGAGGAACTACGCAAAAATTAGGAAGCTAGTTGAACAGAAATTAAAAGGAACAGTCACAAGAATGAAGTGCCTTCAAGATGCATGGAAATTATCTAAAAACACCATAATAGAGGCTCAATCTAAGTGTTATCCCAGATAAATACATTACTACTACTACTGATAATAATAATTAATAAAACACTAAGAGGACCCCAAAAATACCACCATCAGTAAACAACAGAGTAAAAGAGGTGGTTAGAGGCAAAAAGGCATTCTTTAAAAATTGGAAGTCAAATTCTACTTAGGAAAATAGAAAGGAGAATAAACTCGGGCAAGTCAAGTATAAATATAAAATTAGTCAGACCAAAAAGGAATTTGAAGTGCAACTAATAAAAAATACAAAAACTGAGAGCAATTTTTTAAAGTATATTACAAGCAGAAAACCCACCAAACAATCAATGGGGCCATGGGACAATCAGGGTTCTAAAAGAGCACCCAAAGAAGACAAGGTTGTAGCAGAGAAGCTAAATGAATTATTTGAATCTGTCTTCACTGCAGAGGATGTGAGGGAGATTCCCACACTTTTGCCATTCTTTTTAGACTAATCTGAGGATCAGTCACAGATTGAGGTGTCAGAAGAGGAAGTTTAGGAATAAATTGATAAATTAAACAGTAATGTCACCAGTGCCAGATGACGTTCATCCAAGAGTTCTGAAGAAACTGAACTATGAAATTCCAGAATTAACTGGTATGTAACCTATCTCTATCATTAGCCTCTATACCAGATGACTGGAGGCTAAAGACCCCAAAGGCAATCCTCGCAATTATAGGCCAGTAGGCCTAACTTCAGTACCAGGTAAATTGTTTGAAACTATAGTAAAGGACAAAATTATCAGACACACAGATGAACACTTTATGTTGGGCAAGAGTCAACATGGCATTTGCAAAGGGGAAATATGCATCACCAATCTATTAGAATTCTTTAACGGTGTCAACAGCATGTGGAAAAGCGTGATCCAGTTTTATATAGTGTACTTGGACTTTGACAAGCTTCCATACCAATGGTTCTTAAGAAAACTAAACAGTCATGGGGTAAGAGGAAAGGTTCTCTCATGAATCAAGACCTGGTTAAAAGATAGGAAACAAAGGGTCAGAATCAACAATCAGTTTTCACAATGTAGAAATGTAGATAATGGGGTCCTCAAGGATCTGTACTGGGATCAGTGCTGTTCAACATATTCATAAATAAGGCTACAATTTAGTCACAGAGGTCATGGAAGTCACAGAATCCATGACTTCCAGTACCTCCGTGACTTCAGCCTGTGGCGGTCAGGAGCTGCAGAGTCCCCTCCCACCCAGTGGGGCAGGGAGCTGCAGGATACCCCCACTCCCTCTGGCAGCCTCCGCATTTCCTAGTCTCTGTGGGGGTATCCCGCTGCTTCCGGCTGCCACAGGCCTGAGGAAAAGCCCGCAGCTTCCGGCTGCTGTGGGTGTTGAGGGAACTCCAAGCTCCTGGCTGTGGTGGGCAGTGGGAGCCCCTGGAGCTTCGGGCAGTGGGAGACCCCCCTCATCTCCCGGCTGCCATGGGCAGTAGGGGAACCCCCGAGCTCCCAGCTGCTGCGGGAGTGGGGGGAACCCCCAAGTTGCAGGTGGACGGGGAACCTCTGCAACTCCTGGCTTCTGTGAGTGGCGGGTGACCCTGGAGCTGCAGGCAGCAGGAGAACCCCCAGCTTCCAGCTGCTGTGGATGGTGGGGCCCTTTGGAGTTGTGGACAGTGGGAGAAGCCCTGCAGTGGAGGCACCCCACATCTCCCAGCCACAGCTGACCCTAGAGCTGCAGGCGGCAGGGGTACCCCACAGACCTCAGCTGCTGCAGATGGTGGGGGACCCCTGCAGCTCCCAGCCATGGGTGGAGGGAGACCCCGGAGCTCCAACACCCAACCCACAGTAGGGACCCCCAGAGCGCCTAGTCACTGTGCAGCTGCCCCGCTGAAGGCAGTGTGTGGACCTGTAGATCCCCATTGTGTCAAAGATATTTTTAGTAAAAGTCAGGGACAGGTCACGGCTTCCATGAATTTTCTTTATTCCCTCTGACTTGTCCATGACTTTTACTAAAATATCCATGACAAAATCTTTGCCATTTCACTGTTTATCCCCTTTTCCAGATCATTTATGTATAAGGCTAAGTCTGCAGGAGATACAAATTTACTCAGGATAGTTAAGTTCAAAACCGACCCTGAACAGTGACAAAGGGTTCTTACACAACTGAGTGGCTGAGCAACAAAATGGCAGATGAAATTCAATGTTGATAAGTGCAAAGAAATACAAATTAGAAAACATAATCCCAACCATACATACAAAATAATGGGGACTAAAATTAGCGATTAGCACTCAAGAAAGAGATCTTGGGATCATTGCAAATAGTTCTCTGAAAACATCCATTCGATGTGCAGCGGCAGTCAAAAAAGCTAACAATGTTAGGAAGGTTTCAGAGTGGTAGCCGTGTTCGTCTGTATCAGCAAAAAGAACGAGGAGTCCTTGTGGCACCTTAGAGACTAACAAATTTATTTGGACATAAGCTTTTGTGGGCTAAAACCCATTTCATCAGATGCATGCAGTGGAAAATACAGTAGGAAGATATATATATATATATACACAGACAGAGAACATGAAAAAATGGGTATTGCCATACCCACTATAACGGGAGTGATCAGTTAAGGTGAACTATTATCAGCAGGAGAACAAATAAACAAAACAAAACAAAAACAAAAAAAACCCAAAACCCTGTTTGTAGTGATCATCAGGATAGCCCATTTCCAACAGTTGACAAGAAGGTGAGAGTAATAGCAGGGGGAAAAATAAGCATGGGGAAATAGTTTTACTTTCTGTAATGACTCATCCACTCCCAGCTGGATCCACAGGCCAGTAAAGAACACAGGGCTTCTGGACCCTCTCCACTATTTTTGGAGAAGTTTAAGTAGTACCAGACAGCAATTGCCTTGCTTAGTCCTTGCAGCCTCTTTTTCCTCCTGTTCACCAATGAAAGGATGGGCACAATCTTGTCCCTAGTTTATAAATTAGTTTATAATGTTTGTAGAGCACTTTGAGCTCTCTGAATAGTAGGAGATAGGTCAGTAATCAACTTCATCATCATCAAAAGGAAACAATGACAAATGACAACAAAACCTCTTTTGATTAAAACTTCATACACTAAGCATTTATGATGTAAGAAAGCCTATTGTATTGATCTCTTTTTGCTGTGATTCATTCCATTTCTTGCTTTCCCTGTATCTCTTTTCTCCTGGGGCCTGCTCCATCAGTCCTAATGCAGGCAAAACTCTGACCTGAGTGAAAAGGGTTTTTGCCTGCTTAAGGAATAAAGAAGAGTGTCCCTGAGTAAGAAACTCATCTCATGAGCATTGATCTACATGAAGTTTCAATGGCCTGATAAATGAACTTGTGTAGTTATGATTTCTACTAGGTCAAAAAGGTTTGCCTTAACTAATTCATGCCTTTCTCCCCTCAGTTTCTGAACTGAAGACTATGACTTCCTGCTCTGTGTTCTTTTCCCTTGGAAAAGATTTAATCAATCAGTTTTAGCAATAATCTTCATAATTTATAAAAGTCAGGTCACTGCAAAATATAATTTTTTCCTTATGAGAATAAACTCATCCTCATCAGCCTTTTGCTCAGAATTTATATCACTGAGATTAGTGTTTCTACTATTCTGAGCCCCAAAGAGCAATTACAACTCCTCTTTTTGAAAGTATAACCAGTACCAGATACTAGATCTTTCCTAGGAAATCCATCTCTCTGTATTTTAGGCATTTATAGAACATATATCTAGGCACTGAAAATAATACTTAGCAGTAGGACAACCAGAACTTTGGCTTTCTGCATCTATCTGTACATTATTTTGAACTCTGAAGGCTCTGAAACTTGACACCAGTAACAAATAAATCTTTCTTGCTACAGTACTTTTCACTTGAGCATGTATTTACTTTATTTTTGTTCTCCATGAGGCAATATATAACATTTATCTTCATTGACCTGTATTCATCACCCACGAGTACAGATATGGGAACCAAATATCTTGTATCAGACTTCATTGTTCCTCATGCGTTGCTCTTCTTCACAGTAAGGTATCATCCAAGTAATCAACGAAAAATATCCAGAAGCTGTTAGGAAGTGTTAAACAAAATATTGGGTTCCAGTACAAATTCTTGTGCGCTGACTAGTAGCCTCATTCAAGCTCAGAAATAATTCATTTACTATTTCTTCTCCATTAGCCGCTTTCCAGAACTTCAACTCAACCTGCAAACTTTCCTCTCCTTATAAATTCTTTGAAATCCAGACATTGCTCTTTAAGTGACATATCAGATACTCCTTCAAAACTGAAGCTTAACAATAGCCATTGCAGCCTTCTCTTCTGCCATGGGATAACTACACAAGATTTATATTTACAATAATTATTCATTTTCATTATGAAACAACCATTCCCTGCAAAAAAAGTCTGTTTCAATTGTAAATCAAAGTAAAAACAAAACAATTAAAAATACTAGCTAAACCCTCTACATGTTTAAAGAAAAACAGGTAAGTGAATTCAAATAAAATGTCAAAGAAAGGAACTAAATAAATTTAGAGACTACAGTAGTCAACATAAAAAAATTTGTTTTGGAAGGAAAAGTTTTAATAATATTTGTTTAAATTTGTGAGAGCTGAAATGTAGCCTCAGATGGCCCAAGTTTCCCGCCCCCCAGAACTTGCCAGAGGATAGGCATGATCACTTACTGATTTAAGGCTATCCATAATCTTCTCCAGGGTGAAATCCAAATCTATTGAAGTCAATGGCCAGAGTCCCAACCCTTTCAACCCTGGAGTAGTACCTTGATGCCAATGGAAATAAGTGCATAGTTAAGAGGAAACAATGGCAGTTGGGCCCTTAAGACATGGTGCTAGCATCCTTAACCATTGAGTGGTATCTGGATGCATATACTCATCAGCCTAGCTCAGAAGAAGCAGGTTGAAGCTGAGATGATAATTGTACAGCCTATCTGCACAAAGAGGTAGTTTCTTTAGGTGGCAGACCTCTGTATATTGTAGTTAAGGAAAGCTGGCACCCTTCCTCTCATTACGTGAGGCTTTGCTAATGTCTGTAGCACAACCGCCAAACCACTTACCATGCTTCCTTTATGCACTATTTGCATTCTAATAAATTGAATCACTGATATGCAGTCTTAAATGTAATGAGAAAATGAAGCAGGAAGAATGGAATTGTTACCCAGATTAATTACAACACACCTAATGCCCAAACGCTTTCCATTCTTACTCTGAGCAAACTTGCTTGCATCTAGTCCTAGTTATTATTAGAGACATTATTAGAGAAATGGATTTTGTATGTGGTATCACTTGAAGCCACTTTCACTACAAGCAAAAGTTTGAGTTTGAGGCCAATTCAGGGCTAGGATTTGCTTTTGGATTTGGCAATGTAAGGGGTTTGAAGTGAAATCCATCCAAGACTTAAAGTCTCAAAGGTGGGAGGCTGTCTGTGAATGCTGAATCCCCCCTAGAGCTAGGAGATATGCTGGGAAACTTTTGAAAGGCAACAGTAACTTGTATTAGAAAAAGACAATGTATGTAATACAGAAGTGTTAAGCCTAAGGTTTTGTCTTTACTTGTGTAACTTGTATGTGTATTTTCTGTGTAACTTGTACGTGTTTGCTTTTCCTTACTATTTCATCTTTGAATCTGTAGGTTTTTTTTGTTAAATAAACCTTCTGTTTGTTTTTACCCCAAGGAGGTCTCTGTTGTGCAAACTATGTGAAGTATGGGTGGTAAAGTAAACTTATAACTGGCAGGCTGGTTTCTTGCTTTCAGGGGTGACAAATCAGAAGGGAATGGTTGAGTATCTGATACTTAAGAAATCAGGGACTACAAATCTGGGCAGAATTGAAGGCATGATCTTTCACTTACACCAGTTTTATCAAAAAGAAAAGGAGTACCTGTGGCACCTTAGAGACTAACACATTTATTTGAGCATAAGCTTTTGTGAGCTACAGCTCACTTCATCTGATGAAGTGAGCTGTAGCTCATGAAAGCTTATGCCAAATAAATTTGTTAACCTCTAAGATGCCACAAGTACTCCTTTTCTTTTTGCGAATACAGACTAACATGACTGCTACTCTGAAACCAGTTTTATCAAGTAACTCTTTTGACTTCAGTGTAATTACTCATGATTTACACTAATGTGAGAGATAGTAGATTAAGGCTATGAATTTCTAAGCCCATTTAGCTGCCTATAGGGAGCAGACATTTTTTAAAAAAATACATTTACAGGCCCAATTCTACCATCCTTAAATCATGCGGTACTAGGTATCCATAGGTCCCATTGATTCTTGTTGAGTTAGGTTCCTATCTGAATAAAGGTGAGATAATATGACCCTCAAGTTTTTGGAAAGTCTTAATAAATATTAGTTTTCTTAACTTCACTCCTCCATCTTTTATACAGATACTGTGGTTTCTGCTGTTGCATTACCATACACTTAGGTTTTGCAATCTGTTCTCGCAAATCAATTTGATACAGCTTGAGAATGTGGACAAGTTTGTATTTGTGCTATAAAGATGTTTCAGTGGGGAAAAAAAGAATGAGAACAGAATTGTAGCTGCAAACAAAATCAATCGGACTCTATTAAAACTAAACACATGATGTCAAAGATGAGTGTAGAGACAGAAACAGGGACAGAGATTACCAAGGGGTCTAGACGTATACAATGATTAATCATCACACACATCCTGAATAGAAAAGCACAAAGCAAAACAGTTTTTCCTTCTTGGTTAGACAGTCTAGAGAAAAAGAAAATCATATTATGCTCTCCATGGATGAAGAAAAAGGGGAAATAGAAATTAACTGTCCCTTTTTTGTGTGGTACTAAAAATCTGTCATTCAGCTATCCTGTGTTCTTATATATAGTGACAAAGCTCTGTCCTTGCCGCCGTGGGTCCCACGTTTCCTGGCAGATTTTGCTAGCCTCAGAGGCTCACTGTGACCCTCCACGTAACCCTTCCCTCTCTAGAGACAAGGGTAACAGTCTACTGAGCCATTTTCATCATAAGCCAGCGAGATAGGTGAGGAGAAGTTATCCTTCCTTGCACAATCTCTGTTGTCTACCAGTCTCAGTGATTAATCAGGGGGCAAACAGAGGGTGGGGGAGCCCAGGCCCAACCTCTACTCCGGGCTCCAGCCCAGGGACCCTAATAGTATCAGCTATGGTAGCTGACCTTTTAGAAACATGACATGTACAATTCCCTGGGATACTTCCCCCACAGCAGCCCTCACTTCCTCAAGCTCCACTTCACCCTTACCTCAGGGCCTCCTTCCTTGTGCCTGATATGGTGTGTACTACTCAGCCTCTCCAACAGCGCAACTTCCTCCCACAGCTCTCGACATGCCCATCCACCTGATTAAATGGGAGGCTTTTAATTAGTTTCAGCCAGCCCCTGATTGACTTCAGGTGTCCCAACCTAGCCTTCTCCCTGCCTTCTGGAAAGTAATTAATTGGCCCCAGGTGTCTTAATTGACCTGGAGCAGCTTCCATTTCACTGATCCTGGAATCAGGAATTTGTTTAGCCTGGAGCGACTCTCTCTCTCTCCCCCCCACTGCTCTCCCATAGCCTTCTAGCTTGGAGGGAGGTGGGAAGCTGCTACTAGGCCCTAAGCTCTCCCTGCTGCTCCAGCTGCTCCCCTGGCTGGGCCAGACACCCCCCATTCTCTGCTACTTGGCTGCTGGACCCCCCACTCTTGGGTGCTGCTACTGCTCCAACTGCAGCCCTGGGGTGGGGAGGGGGCTGCTAGCCCACTCCCCAGAGAGGAGGAGTGAGGGACCCCAGCCACTGCTGTTGTGGATACCACCACCAGCACCACCACCTGAGAGGGGTCCATTCTGCCTGCCTGGACGACCACCTGGAGTTCCTGGAGCTGCTGCTGCTGCTGCTGTGGAGTCTGCTGCCTGGAGCTGCTGAAGCCCGAGGAGGAGAAGAAGAGGATCATCTGCCAGTGGGGCAGCACCTAGAGACTTTGCAGACCACCGTGGAGGGGGCCTTAAGACTGAGTAATTTTCAAACTGTGCTCTTGTGGTGGGGGTCTTGACTGTGTTTCCAGGGACACCGGGGGTGTGGCGTGGAGCTGCCCCCCGATCCATCTGTGTGTCCCCCCCAACCCCCACCACTATTACCACCACCGCTGCCCCCTCCACCACCCCCACTGGCTGTATACCATCTGCCTCAGCTCCTGCCTCTGGACTCAGCTGCTTGCTTGGCTTGCCACGCCCTATTTCCACCCTTTGGGCCAGAAGCAGCAGCAAGCTAAAAAGACTTGTGCAAGTGCACATGGGCACATGTGCCCCCCCCTGGACTGCCTAACCCCCAGCTTTGCCTTTTACTACCTGCCCCATTTGCCACTTGCTTTGCCTCCTCTTTTGCTCCAGCCCCCCTTACTAGCTTCAGTTTGTTTGCCTGCCCCGCCCATTTCCTTCTGCAGCCTTTGTTTGTTTGCCCCGCCCCAGCCTCTGAAGCTAGCCCCTTGGTTTCCCTGTTCTACCCCCAGACCGCTTAGCCCCTCGCTCCGTGTGCCCATGCCCCCTCCCATGCGCTTGTGCAACTCCCCATTTCAGTTGCAACCCTCTTCACTGCACCTTCAATGTTGTTGAATCCCCCCCCATAGTGCACCAAGAGGAGCCGGAATTTCCACCTTGTGTCGGTGACTGACCCCTAACCCCTGATTGCCCCCCATCCAGCCCACCCCTTTTGGCGCCCTCCTCCCCTGCCTGCAGCCTAGCGGGGAGGAGTGGTCGACCTGCTTCCCCTCTCCCCTCCTCCTTTTGGTGTCCCCCTTTCCTCCTTGTTCATGATGGCGGGGGATGAGACGGGTGAGACCCCTTCAGCAGCCCAAGCTCCCCCTCCCCCGCCTACCCCTCCGTCACCCCCTCAAGCTTCTACCTCCGCTGCCAAACCATCTGCCATCGCCCCCACTGGGGCACCAGCAGCGACGGGCACCGGGGTGACCTCCACTGCTACCACATCTCTCACCCCCTCAGATTTGGGGGGAGTCCTCCCAGCCGGCGGGAAGGGCCAGGGGAAGAAGAAGGGGAAGGGCCCCGCTAAAAAGACCAGGCCCTCCATGGCAGGGGCTGTCCCTGATGCCCCGGCCCCATCTCCAGCTGGGGCGCCCCTCCCCGCTGTTCCCTCCACCAGCTCTGCAGGTGTCCCTCCCCCGGCCCCCAGAGCATACGCCCAGGTGGCGGCAGCCCACCCGCCTGCCGCTACATCATTTCTCCAGCCCACCGCCTCCGCTACCATCTATAGCGGCCGGGGCCCCTTTCCCACCATGACCAGGAAGCACGGCGTCCGTTGCCTCCTGGTGCCCGCCTCACCCCACGTGGAGATCTATGTGCGGGCATTGGCGAGGGTGGTGGGGCCCACGGCCATTGTGGCGGCCTCCAAAATGTATGGCAAGGTCGTCTTCTTCTTAGCATCGGAGGCCGCTGCCCAGGAGGCGGTGGAGAAGGGCCTGGCGGTGGGGGGCGTGTTCGTCCCCTTAGAGCCGCTAGAGGACCTGGGCGTCCGCTTGGTCCTGACCTCCGTCCCTCCCTTTCTCCCCAATGCCGCCCTGTTACCCGCCCTTTCTACCTTGGGAAAACCCATCTCTGTCATCAACCCGCTCCCGTTGGGCTGCAAAGACCCCGCCCTCCGTCACGTCCTCTCGTTCCGCCGGCAAGTGCAGCTTCAACTGCCGCCGGCGGCGCGCGACGGAGAGGCACTCGAGGGGTCCTTCCTAGTCCCCTACCAGGGGACCCCTTACAGGGTGCATTATTCCACGGGGGAGGCCCGGTGCTACCTCTGCCGGGCGATGGGGCACGTCCGGAGGGACTGCCCCCTGGCCCGGGAAGGAGGGGCATCCAGGACACCCGAGCTCCGGCAGGACACCGGCCCCGTCATCGCCGACGCCCCTGGCTGCCCGGCACCTGAAACCGCCCCTCCTCCTTCACAATCCACCATTGCTCCCGCTCAGGCCCAAGGGGCAACTCCCCCACTATGCCCAGATGAGCGGGAGAACCCCGCCACAGCTGCTTGCAATCTGGCGAGGCCTGTGGAGGAGGGTGCGGCAGGGACAGCGCCAAGCATGGGAGAGGGCCCGCCCCAAGGGGAATCTTCCCTCCCTTGTGCTGCCCCACCGTTACCCCCTCGAGTCCCTGAGCCATCGCCTCTGCCCCCTGACACAACCCCTGCTAGCCAGCCCCCGGATGATGCCATGGAGGGCTGGGCCTTAGTCAAGGGGAAGCGGGGCAAGCGGAAGGCTCGAGCTCCGCTCTTCCCATGTGACGCGGAGGCCCCCCGGAAGACCAGGAAGGGGGGCACCGATGCCGAGCCTTCCGCTCTACCCACGGGTGTGTTCCACCCACCAGAGCCGGCTGGGGAAGACGTGGCAGCACTGGTAGACGGTATCTCCCCTCCACGGGAGTCCCTCCCCTCCAAGACCCCCAAGGCACCATTTGAAACCCCAGTGTGCCCCGAAGTAACCATCGCGTCAGGTGCCGGCGGGGAGAATCCCGGGGTAGCGGAAAACAATTTCCCCTCTATATATGAGGAGATCGAGGCCCTGGGTCTGACCCCGGTCACCCAAGGGGAGGACGATCCTATGCCAGCGGGCCTCGATCTGGGCGACTTCTTTCCAGCCCCCCTTTCCCCATACTCCCTCCCCGTAACAGTTGCTTCTGCTCCCACCTCCGAGGAGCCCCTGGACTCCTCCATCAACCCGGCTGCAGAAGGCACCCTGCTGAGAGCCACCGAGCCAGTTGAGGCGACGGCCAGTGCCACGCGGCTGGAACCTGAGCCACCAGGGGCATCCCTCGCTGGTGAGGAGCATTCGACCTCCTTTCCGGGAGAGGACCCTACAGAAGAAAGTCCACCTCCTGATGCCGTGGCTGCCAAATCCACCAGACAGCTTGCGCCCGGCATCGGTGAGAGCCCTCTCCCGACCCAGACTCTCACCTCTACCCCTGCCCCTGCCCTTCTCCCGCCCACCTCCCGAGATATTATTGCCACCCCTGGGACAGTCTCCTTCCCCTTTCCAACAGATGACTCCCAGGGAATGGCCTTTGTGTTTGCCCGTCCCGACCCACTAGGGGCTGCTATCCTCCCTCCGCCGCCCCCTATCGCCCCAGCATTCAGGTCAACCCATCAAGAGCCCCGTCGGGGGTCCGCACCCTGTCTGCCCATCTCGCTGGGCCAGGGGGCTGTACCAAGGGCCCCATCGGGAAGCAACCAGACCATAACCCCAGCCCCCCATGCGCTGCGAGAGGAGTTGCGGGAGTTCCTAGAAGACGTCCGTGGCTCCCGCAACAAAGTCCAGCTTGCCCTCCAGCGATGGGGGGACTTTAATCAAATCCTCCGGGCCGCAAGGGCCCTCATGGGGGAGGGGAAAAGGACCGGGAGACAGGGCGCCGCGGCCTACCAGCGGGTCCGCCACTTCCGTGACTCCTTACTCACCTACGGGGTGGGTCACGGACTGCTACGCGGCCCGCCGGGAGCCACGAGCATCCCTGCCGGCGAGGATCCCCCCCAGCCCTCCTCATGGCACCCTTTACCATCGCAACATTGAACGCCCGTGGCTGTAAGATGGGTCTCCGCAGGTCCCAGGTGCTCTCCTTCCTTCGAGAGGGGAGGTACTCTGTGGTTTTCCTGCAGGAGACCCATACGGATCCGACCGCCGAAGACAGCTGGCGGCTGGATTGGGGGGACAGGGTCTACTTTAGCCACCTCACAGTTCATACGGGTGGAGTGGCGACCCTGTTCTCCCCCGACCTACGGCCCGAGGTGCTGGGGGTCGCCGAGGCTGTGCCGGGTCGCCTGCTGCACCTCCGGGTCCAAATGGAGGGGCTCGTAGTCAACCTCGTCAACATCTATGCCCCAGCAGCGAGCCCGGAGCGGCTGCAATTCTATCAGCAGGCATCCGCCTTCCTCGGCACCTTGGATCCTCAGGAGTGCCTGGTCCTGGGAGGGGACTTTAACATCACCCTTGAGGAACGGGACCGCTCGGGAACCGAGAAGAGCCAGGCCGCCGTGGCCGTCCTCCAGGAGATAGTCGAACACCACTCCCTGGTGGATGTCTGGCGCGACCACCACCCGGATGACGCTTCCACGTTCACCTTTGTCCGGGTGGAGGCCCATCGGTCGCGCCACTCCCGGTTGGACCGCATTTATTTATCACGCTTTCATCTTACACGAGCCCACTCCTCCAGCATCCGGCCGGCCCCATTTTCGGACCATCACATAGCCACCGTGACAGCCTCCCTCTGCGCGGAGAGGCCGGGGCCGGCCTATTGGCATTTTAACAACAGCTTGCTGGAGGATGCGGGCTTCGTGGCGTCCTTCCGGGAGTTCTGGCTGGCCTGGCGAGGGCAGCGGCGTGCCTTTCCCTCGGCACGGCGGTGGTGGGACGTAGGGAAGGTGCGCGCCCGGCTCTTCTGCCGTGACTACACCCGGGGCACCAGCCGACGGAGGGATGCAGCGATAGAGCAGTTGGAACGGGAGGTCTTAGAGCTGGAGAGGCGTCTGGCCGCCAGCCCCGAGGATCCACCCCTCTGCGGAGCGTGCCGGGAGAAGCGGGAGGAGCTCCGGAGCCTCGAGGACCATCGGGCCCGGGGTGCCTTTGTTCGATCCCGCATCCGTCTCCTTCGGGAGATGGATTGCGGCTCCCGCTTCTTCTACGCCCTGGAAAAAAAGAGGGGGGCTAAGAAACATATCATCTGCCTACTGACTGAGGATGGCACCCCCCTCACGGATCCGGTGGAGATGTGCGAGAGGGCGAGAGCCTTCTACGCAAGCCTTTTCTCCCCGGAGCCGACCGATCCTAATGCTTGCAGAGTGCTGTGGGAGGAGCTCCCGACGGTCAGCGTGGGCGACCGAGACCGGCTAGAGCTGCCTCTCACTCTGGCCGAGTTCTCGGAAGCCCTCCGTCGCATGCCCACCAATAAATCTCCGGGCATGGACGGGCTGACCGTGGAGTTCTACCGCGTGTTCTGGGATGTCCTGGGCCCAGACCTAGTCACCGTCTGGGCCGAGTCTTTGCAGAGCGGGGTCCTCCCTCTTTCGTGCAGGCGAGCCGTGCTCGCCTTATTGCCGAAGAAGGGGGACCTCCGCGATTTACGAAATTGGCGTCCCGTCTCGCTCCTCAGCACGGACTACAAAATCGTGGCAAAAGCCATCTCCCTGAGGCTAGGGTCCGTGCTGGCGGACGTGGTCCACCCAGACCAGACCTACACCGTCCCGGGCCGCAGTATCTTCGACAACCTCTATCTGGTCCGGGACCTATTGGAACTTGGGTGTAGGGATGGTCTGTCGTTCGCCCTCCTGTCCTTAGATCAAGAGAAGGCGTTCGACAGGATGGATCACGGGTATCTCCTGAGCACTCTGCAGGCATTTGGCTTCGGACCCAGATTTGTGAACTTTCTCCGGGTGCTGTACGCTTCCGCAGAGTGTCTGGTAAGACTCAACTGGACCCTGACCGAACCGGTCAACTTCGGGCGAGGAGTACGGCAGGGGTGCCCCCTCTCAGGCCAGCTCTACGCTCTGGCGATCGAGCCCTTCCTCTGTCTCCTCCGAAGGAGGTTGACAGGGTTGGTGCTGAGGGAGCCGGAGCTGCGGCTGGTCCTGTCGGCGTACGCTGATGACGTGCTCCTCATGGTCCAGGACCCGGGCGACTTGGTGCGAGTGGAGGCTTGCCAGGCCATCTATTCAGCAGCCTCCTCTGCGCGGGTCAACTGGGTCAAGAGCTCTGGCTTGGTGGTAGGGGACTGGCGGCAGGCGAGCCCCCGCCCACCCGCGCTTCAAGCCATCCGGTGGAGCACGGGTCCGCTGCTCTATCTGGGCGTTTACCTTTCTGCCACGCATCCCTCTCCGCCGGAGAACTGGCAGAATTTAGAGGGCGGGGTGATAGAGCGGCTCCGGAAATGGACAGGACTGCTCCGGTGCCTCTCCCTTCGAGGGAGAGCGTTAGTGCTTAATCAACTAGTCCTGTCCATGCTTTGGTACCGGCTCAACACCCTGGTCCCGGCCCCGGCTTTCCTGACCAACCTGCGGACATCGATTCTGGAGTTCTTTTGGTCAGGACTGCACTGGGTCCCTGCAGGGGTTCTCCATCTACCTGTGGAGGAGGGAGGGCAGGGCCTCAAATGTCTGCTTACTCAGGTCCATGTCTTCCGCCTCCAGACCCTGCAGAGGCTCCTTTATGGTGCAGGTAGTCCGGCGTGGAGCATACTGGCGCACGCCTTCCTGCGCCGCTTCCGAGGGCTCCGATACGACCGGCAGCTCCTTTATCTCCATCCGAGAGGTCTTCCGCGAGACCTCTCCGGGCTGCCGGTCTTCTACCAGGACCTCCTCCGGACCTGGAAACTCTTTACAACGAGCAGGTCCGTGGCGGCCACCGAGGGGGCAGATCTCCTCGCGGAGCCCCTGCTACACAACCCCCAGCTCCGTTTGCAGGTGGCGGAGTCCCGCTCGGTGCGCCAGAGGTTGGTCCTGGCGGAGGTCACAAGAATCGGAGACCTCCTGGACTATGACCGGGGAGACTGGCTGGATCCCCTAACCTTCGCTCAGCGCATGGGGCTTTCCAGACCTTGTACTCCCCGATGCATACTTCAGGAGGTGAAGGCCGCTTTGCCGCCCGCTGCTCGGGTTTATCTCGACCGGGTCCTGCACGAGGGCACGCCCCGCCCACCCACTACCCCAGGCCCGCCGGACCTTTTAATTGGACCCCTCCCCCGTGGACCCAACCGATCCCTTCACCCCTTCACTAGAAGCCGGCTGCACGAGATGCAGCCGGTCTGTTTTCAAACCGCGCCAAGAAAACATCTCTACACGCTCGTGTTCCACACCCTTCACGCCCGCACCCTCGTGTCCCGCCCCGATACAAAATGGCGGGACCTCCTGCCACCTTTGGAGGGTGAAGAGCCCCGGTGGGCCAGCCTATATTCCATCTTAGTCCCAAAGCCCGCCGGGGATGTCAGTTGGCGACTCCTTCACGGAGCCGTGAGCACGGGCGTGTACTTGGCGCGGTTCACCACAATCCCAGACACCTGCCCCTTTTGCGGCGTGAGGGATACCCTGGCACATGTCTACCTGGAGTGTGCCAGGCTGCAGCCCCTATTCCGGCTCCTCACCAATATCTTATTACGTTTTTGGTTGCACTTCTCCCCTCACCTTCTCATTTATGCACTCCCTATCCGTGGCCCCACAAAGCCCCGGGATCTCCTGGTCAACCTCCTCCTGGCCCTAGCTAAAATGGCCATCTACAAAACCAGAGTGAGGAGGTTGGCCGATGGAGTCTCCTGTGACTGTGGGGCCTATTTCCGATCCTCGGTCCGTTCACGTATCCGGGCAGAGTTCCTCTGGGCGGCGTCCTCTGACTCCCTTGACGCCTTTGAGGAGCAGTGGGCTCTGTCCGGGGTTCTCTGCTCGGTGTCCCCGTCCGGTTCCCTTCTTTTGACCCTTTGACCGCACTCCTGTCCCTGTTCTTTTATTAGTTGTCCCCCGGAATTATTTGGGTATCTAGGTCCTGTGGATCCCCTTTTAGGCTGGGGGGGACCCTTTAGCAGTGGACGGGCTTCGCCCGCCCACTTCCCGGATCCCAATAAGACTGCTCTCCCATAGCCTTCTAGCTTGGAGGGAGGTGGGAAGCTGCTACTCCTGCTGCTAGGCCCTAAGCTCTCCCTGCTGCTCCACTGGCTGGGCCAGACAACCCCCATTCTCTGCTACTTGGCTGCTGGACCCCCCACTCTTGGGTGCTGCTACTGCTGCAACTGCAGCCCTGGGGTGGGGAGGGGGCTGCTAGCCCACTCCCCAGAGAGGGGGAGTGAGGGACCCCAGCCACTGCTGTTGTGGACACCACCACCACCACCTGAGAGGGGTCCATTCTGCCTGCCTGGACTACAACCTGGAGTTCCTGGAGCTGCTGCAGCTGCAGAGGCCGCTGCCTGGAGCTGCTGAAGCCCGAGGAGGAGAAGAAGAGGATCATCTGCCAGTGGGGCAGCACCTCGAGACTTTGCAGACCACCGTGGAGGGGGCCCTAAGACTGAGTAATTTTCAAACTGTGCTCTTGTGGTGGGGGTTTTGACTGTGTTTGTAGGGACACAGGGGGTGTGGTGTGGAGCTGCCCCCCGATCCATCTGTGTGTCCCCCCCAACCCCCACCACTATTACCACCACCGCTGCCCCCTCCACCACCCCCACTGGCTGTATACCATCTGCCTCAGCTCCTGCCTCTGGACTCAGCTGCTTGCTTGGCTTGCCACGCCCTATTTCCACCATTTGGGCCAGAAGCAGCAGCAAGCTAAAAAAGACTTGTGCAAGTGCACATGGGCACATGTGCCCCCCCCAGACTGCCTAACCCCCAGCTTTGCCCTTTACTACCTGCCCCATTTGCCACTTGCTTTGCCTCCTCTTTTGCTCCAGCCCCCCTTACTAGCTTCAGTTTGTTTGCCTGCCCCGCCCATTTCCTTCTGCAGCCTTTGTTTGTTTGCCCCGCCCCAGCCTCTGAAGCTAGCCCCTTGGTTTCCCTGTTCTACCCCCAGACCGCTTAGCCCCTCGCTCCGTGTGCCCATGCCCCCTCCCATGCGCTTGTGAACTCCCCATTTCAGTTGCAACCCTCTTCACTGCACCTTCAATGTTGTTGAATCCTGCCCCCCATAGTGCACCAAGAGGAGCCGGAATTTCCACCTTGTGTCGGTGACTGACCCCTAACCCCTGATTGCCCCCCGTTCAGCCCATCCCTTTTGGCGCCCTCCTCCTCTGCCTGCAGCCTAGCGGGGAGGAGAGGTCGACCTGCTTCCCCTCTCCCCTCCTCCTTTTGATGTCCTCCCTTTCCTCCTTGCTCATGATGGCGGGGGATGAGACGGGTGAGACCCCTCCAGTAGCCCGAGCTCCCCCTCCCCCGCCTGCCCATCTGTCACCCCCCCAAGCTTCTACCTCCGCTGCCAAACCATCTGCCATCGACCCCGCTGGGGCACCAGCAGTGACGGGCACCGGGGTGACCTCCACTGCTGCCACGTCTATCACCCCCTCAGATTTGGGGAGAGTCCCCCCAGCCGGCGGGAAGGGCCAGGGGAAGAAGAAGGGGAAGGGCCCCGCTATAAAGACCAGGCCCTCCATGGCAGGGGCTGCCCCCAATGTCCTGGCCCCATCTCCAGCTGGGCCGCCCCTCCCTGCTGTTCCCTCCACCAGCTCTGCAGGTGTCCCTCCCCCGGCCCCCAGAGCATACGCCCAGGTGGCGGCAGCCCCCCCGCCTGCCGCTACGTCATTTCTCCAGCCCACCGCCTCCGCTACCATCTATAGCGGCCGGGGCCCCTTTCTCACCATGACCAGGAAGCACGGCGTCCGTTGCCTCCTGGTGCCCGCCTCACCCCACGTGGAGACCTATGTGCGGGCGTTGGCGAGGGTGGTGGGGCCCACGGCCATTGTGGCGGCCTCCAAAATGTATGGCAAGGTCGTCTTCTTCCTAGCATCGGAGGCCGCCGCCCAGGAGGCGGTGGAGAAGGGCCTGGCGGTGGGGGGCGTGTTTGTCCCCTTAGAGCCGCTAGAGGACCTGGGCGTCCGCCTGGTCCTGACCTCCGTCCCTCCCTTTCTCCCCAATGCCGCCCTGTTACCCGCCCTTTCTGCCTTGGGAAAGCCCATCTCTGTCATCAGCCCTCTCCCGTTGGGCTGCAAAGACCTCGCCCTCCGTCACGTCCTCTCCTTCCGCCGGCAAGTGCAGCTTCAACTGCCGCCGGCGGTGCGCGACGGAGAGGCACTCGAGGGGTCCTTCCTAGTCCCCTACCAGGGGGCCCGTTACAGGGTGCATTATTCCACGGGGGAGGCCCGGTGTTACCTCTGCCGGGAGATGGGGCACGTCCGGAGGGACTGCCCCCTGGCCCGGGAAGAAGGGGCATCCAGGACCCGCGAGCCCCGGCAGGGCACCGGCCCCGTCATCGCCGACGCCCCTGGCTGCCCGGCACCCGAAACCGCCCCTCCTCCTTCCCAGTCCACCATTGCTCCCGCTCGGGCTCAAGGGGCACCTCCCCCACTATGCCCCGACGAGCGGGAGAACCCCTCCCCCGCTGCTTGCAATCTGGCGAGGCCTGTGGAGGAGGGTGCGGCAGGTACAACGCCCTGCATGAGAGAGGACCCGCCCCAAGGGGAATCTTCCCTCCCTTGTGCTGCCCCACCGTTACCCCCTCGAGTCCCTGAGCCATCGCCTCTGCCCCCTGACACAACCCCTAATAGCCAGCCCCTGGATGATGCCATGGAGGGCTGGGCCCTAGTCCAGGGGAAGCGGGGCAAGCGGAAGGCTCGAGCTCCGCTCCTTCCATCAGACGCGGAGGCCCCCCGGAAGACCAGGAAGGGGGGCACCGATGCCGAGCCTTCCGCTCTACCCACGGATGTGTTCCATCCACCACAGCCGGCTGGGGAAAACGTGGCAGCACTGGAAGGCGGTATCTCCCCTCCACGGGAGTCCCTCCCCTCCAAGACCCCCGAGGCACCATCTGAAACCCCAGTGTGCCCCGAAGTAATAGTCGCATCAGGTGCCGGCGGGGAGAATCCCGGGGTAGCGGAAAACAATTTCCCCTCTATATATGAGGGGATCGAGGCCCTGGGTCTGACCCCGGTCACCCAGGGGGAGGACGATCCTATGCCAGCGGGCCTCGATCTGGGCGACTTCTTTCCAGCCCCCCTTTCCCCATACTCCCTCCCCGTAACCGTTGCTTCTGCTCCCACCTCCGAGGAGCCCCTGGACTCCTCCATCAACCCGGCTGCAGAAGGCACCCTGCTGAGAGCCACCGAGCCAGTTGAGGCGACGGCCAGTGCCACGCGGCTGGAACCTGAGCCACCAGGGGAATCCCTCGCTGGTGAGGAGCATTCGACCTCCTTTCTGGGAGAGGACCCTACAGAAGAAAGTCCACCTCCTGATGCCGTGGCTGCCAAATCCACCAGACAGCTTGCACCCGGCATCGGTGAGAGCCCTCTCCCGACCCAGAATCTCACCTCTACCCCTGCCCCTGCCCTTCTCCCGCCCACCTCCCGAGATATTATTGCCACCCCTGGGACAGTCTCCTTCCCCTTTCCAACAGATGACTCCCAGGGAATGGCCTTTGTGTTTGCCCGTCCCGACCCACCAGGGGCTGCTATCCTCCCTCCGCCGCCCCCTATCGCCCCAGCATTCAGGTCAACCCATCAAGAGCCCCGTCGGGGGTCCGCACCCTGTCTGCCCGTCCCGCTGGGCCAGGGGACTGTACCAAGGGCCCCATCGGGAAGCAACCAGACCATAACCCCAGCCCCCCATGCGCTGCGAGAGGAGTTGCGGGAGTTTCTAGAAGACGTCCGTGGCTCCCTCAACAAAGTCCAGCTTGCCCTCCAGCGATGGGGGGACTTTAATCAAATCCTCCGGGCCGCAAGGGCCCTCATGGGGGAGGGGAAAAGGACCGGGAGACAGGGCGCCGCGGCCTACCAGCGGGTCCGCCACTTCCGTGACTCCTTACTCACCTACGGGGTGGGTCACGGACTGCTACGCGGCCCGCCGGAAGCCACGAGCATTCCTGCCGGCGAGGATCCCCGGCAGCCCTCCTCATGGCACCCTTTACCATCGCAACATTGAACACCCGTGGCTGTAAGATGGGTCTCCGCAGGTCCCAGGTGCTCTCCTTCCTTCGAGAGGGGAGGTACTCTGTGGTTTTCCTGCAGGAGACCCATACGGATCGGACCGCCGAAGACAGCTGGCGGCTGGATTGGGGAGACAGGGTCTACTTTAGCCACCTCACAGTTCATACGGGTGGAGTGGCGACCCTGTTCTCCCCCGACCTACGGCCCGAGGTGCTGGGGGTCGCCGAGGCTGTGCCGGGTCGCCTGCTGCACCTCCGGGTCCAAATGGAGGGGCTCGTAGTCAACCTCGTCAACATCTATGCCCCAGCAGCGAGCCCAGAGCGGCTGCAATTCTATCAGCAGGCATCCGCCTTCCTCGGCACCTTGGATCCTCAGGAGTGCCTGGTCCTGGGAGGGGACTTTAACATCACCCTTGAGGAACGGGACCGCTCGGGAACCGAGCAGAGCCCGGCCGCCGTGGCCGTCCTCCAGGAGATAGTCGAACACCACTCCCTGGTGGACGTATGGCGCGACCACCACCCGGATGACACTTCCACGTTCACCTTTGTCCGGGTGGAGGCCCATCGGTCGCGCCACTCCCGGTTGGACCGCATTTATTTATCACGCTTTCATCTTACACGAGCCCACTCCTCCAGCATCCGGCCGGCCCCATTTTCTGACCATCACATAGCCACCGTGACAGCCTCCCTCTGCGCGGAGAGGCCGGGGCCAGCCTATTGGCATTTTAACAACAGCTTGCTGGAGGATGCGGGCTTCGTGGCGTCCTTCCGGGAGTTCTGGCTGGCCTGGCGAGGGCAGCGGCGTGCCTTTCCCTCGGCACGGCGGTGGTGGGACGTAGGGAAGGTGCGCGCCCGGCTCTTCTGCCGTGACTACACCCGGGGCACCAGCCGACGGAGGGATGCAGCGATAGAGCAGTTGGAACGGGAGGTCTTAGAGCTGGAGAGGCGTCTGGCCGCCAGCCCCGAGGATCCACCCCTCTGCGGAGCGTGCCGGGAGAAGTGGGAGGAGCTCCGGAGCCTCGAGGACCATCGGGCCCGGGGTGCCTTTGTTCGATCCCGCATCCGTCTCCTTCGGGAGATGGATTTCGGCTCCCGCTTCTTCTACGCCCTGGAAAAAAAGAGGGGGGCTAAGAAACATATCATCTGCCTACTGGCAGAAGATGGCACCCCCCTCACGGATCCAGTGGAGATGTGCGAGAGGGTGAGAGCCTTCTACGCAAGCCTTTTCTCCCCGGAGCCGACCGATCCTAACGCTTGCAGAGTGCTGTGGGAGGAGCTCCCGATGGTCAGCGTGGGCGACCGAGACCGGCTAGAGCTGCCTCTCACTCTGGCCGAGTTCTCGGAAGCCCTCCGTCGCATGCCCACCAATAAATCTCCGGGCATGGACGGGCTGACCGTGGAGTTCTACCACGTGTTCTGGGACGTCCTGGGCCCAGACCTAGTCACCGTCTGGGCCGAGTCTTTGCAGAGCGGGGTCCTCCCTCTTTCGTGCAGGCGAGCCGTGCTCGCCTTATTGCCGAAGAAGGGGGACCTCCGCGATTTACGAAATTGGCGTCCCGTCTCGCTCCTCAGCACGGACTACAAAATCGTGGCAAAAGCCATCTCCCTGAGGCTAGGGTCCGTGCTGGCGGACGTGGTCCACCCAGACCAGACCTACACCGTCCCGGGCCGCAGCATCTTCGACAACCTCTATCTGGTCCGGGACCTATTGGAACTTGGGTGTAGGGATGATCTGTCGTTCGCCCTCCTGTCTTTAGATCAGGAGAAGGCGTTTGACAGGATGGATCACGGGTATCTCCTGAGCACTCTGCAGGCATTTGGCTTCGGACCCAGGTTTCTGAACTTTCTTCGGGTGCTGTACGCTTCCGCAGAGTGTCTGGTAAGACTCAACTGGACCCTGACCGAACCGGTCAACTTCGGGCGAGGAGTACGGCAGGGGTGCCCCCTCTCAGGCCAGCTCTACGCTCTGGCGATCGAGCCCTTCCTCTGTCTCCTCCGAAGGAGGTTGACAGGGTTGGTGCTGAGGGAGCCGGAGCTGCGGCTGGTCCTGTCGGCGTACGCTGATGACGTGCTCCTCATGCTCTAGGACCCGGGCGACTTGGTGCGAGTGGAGGCTTGCCAGGCCATCTATTCAGCAGCCTCCTCTGCGCGGGTCAACTGGGTCAAGAGCTCTGGCTTGGTGGTAGGGGACTGGCGGCAGGCGAGCCCCCGCCCACCCGCGCTTCAAGCCATCCGGTGGAGCACGGGTCCGCTGCTCTATCTGGGCGTTTACCTTTCTGCCACGCATCCCTCTCCGCCGGAGAACTGGCAGAATTTAGAGGGCGGGGTGATAGAGCGGCTCCGGAAATGGACAGGACTACTCCGGTGCCTCTCCCTTCGAGGGAGAGCGTTAGTGCTTAATCAACTAGTCCTGTCCATGCTTTGGTACCGGCTCAACACCCTGGTCCCGGCCCCGGCTTTCCTGACCAACCTGCGGACATCAATTCTGGAGTTCTTTTGGTCAAGACTGCACTGGGTCCCTGCAGGGGTTCTCCATCTACCTGTGGAGGAGGGAGGGCAGGGCCTCAAATGTCTGCTTACTCAGGTCCATGTCTTCCGCCTCCAGACCCTGCAGAGGCTCCTTTATGGTACAGGTAGTCCGGCGTGGAGCATACTTGCGCACGCCTTCCTGCGCCGCTTCCGAGGGCTCCGATACGACCGGCAGCTCCTTTATCTCCATCCGAGAGGTCTTCCGCGAGACCTCTCCGGGCTGCCGGTCTTCTACCAGGACCTCCTCCGGACCTGGAAACTCTTTACAACGAGCAGGTCCGTGGCGGCCACCGAGGGGGCAGATCTCCTCGCGGAGCCCCTGCTACACAACCCCCAGCTCCGTTTGCAGGTGGCGGAGTCCCGCTCGGTGCGCCAGAGGTTGGTCCTGGCAGAGGTCACAAGAGTCGGAGACCTCCTGGACTATGACCGGGGAGACTGGCTGGATCCCCTAACCTTCGCTCAGCGCATGGGGCTTTCTAGACCTTGTACTCCCCAAAGCATACTTCAGGAGGTGAAGGCCGCTTTGCCGCCCGCTGCTCGGGTTTATCTCGACCGGGTCCTGCACGAAGGCACACCCCGCCCACCCACTACCCCAGGCCCGCCGGACCTTTTAATTGGACCCCTCCCCCGTGGACCCAACCGATCCCTTCACCCCTTCACTAGAAGCCGGCTCCACGAGATGCAGCCGGTCTGTTTTCAAACCGCGCCAAGAAAACATCTCTACACACTCGTGCTTCACACCCTTCACGCCTGCACCCTCGTGTCCCGCCCCGATACAAAATGGCGGGACCTCCTGCCATCTTTGGATGGTGAAGAGCCCCGGTGGGCCAGCCTATATTCCATCTTAGTCCCAAAGCCCGCCGGGGATGTCAGTTGGCGGCTCCTTCACGGAGCCGTGAGCACGGGCGTGTACTTGGCGCGGTTCACCACAATCCCAGACACCTGCCCCTTTTGCGGCGTGAGGGATACCCTGGCACATGTCTACCTGGAGTGTGCCAGGCTGCAGCCCCTATTCCGGCTCCTCACCAATATTTTATTACGTTTTTGGTTGCACTTCTCCCCTCACCTTCTCATTTATGCACTCCCTATCTGTGGCCCCACAAAGTCACGGGATCTCCTGGTCAACCTCCTCCTGGCCCTAGCTAAAATGGCCATCTACAAAACCAGAGTTAGGAGGTTGGCCGATGGAGTCTCCTGTGACTGTGGGGTCTATTTCAGATCCTCGGTCCGTTCACGTATCCGGGCAGAGTTCCTCTGGGCGGCGTCCTCTGACTCCCTTGACGCCTTTGAGGAGCAGTGGGCTCTGTCCGGGGTTCTCTGCTCGGTGTCCCTGTCCGGTTCCCTTCGTTTGACCCTTTGACCGCACTCCTGTCCCTGTTATTTTATTAGTTGTCCCCCGGAATTTTTTGGGCATCTAGGTCCTGTGGATCCCCCTTTTAGGCTGGGGGGGATCCTTTAGCAGTGGATCCTTTAGCTTCGCCCGCCCACTTCCCAGATCCCAATAAGACTACTTTTCTATAGCCATCTGGCCTTGCCCCATCACTACATATCTATATCTATATAGATAGATAGATAGATATATGTCTATATAGCTATAGATATAAAAATATTACCATAGCATATGTCTTAAATTTGGACATAAGAAGAGTTTGTTTATTTTTATTACAGTGGCTATACGGAATTTAATCTGATATTAAACACTTTATAAGAGTGGCTATACGGCATTTAATCTTATATTAAATAATGAAAGTTCTACCATAAAAAATCTGGTTCACTAGTTTTAGCAAATATGGAGATAGCCTTTGCTGCAATGTTGTATAATGTATGAAAAAGAAACAATTACAGTATATCAATATTGAGACCTAAGGATTCTGTAGTAGGGTTCTAATTACTTTGTGCATCTCTCTCTGGCTCCCCAACATATGTTAAAATGGCAAAAGGCTATTTATATGCATTACTCTAACATATATAACTGAAACAGCACTATGCTACTCAAACTGATGAATTTCTAGATTCATAGATAAATTCCACCATCAGACTGAGGCTGCTAAAACAAATTTGCTTGTAATACAATATGATAAAAGAGGCTATTAGTATAAAAAATTCATTCTGCAGAAATAGCTGTGAGGACTAGGTCACAGGAGCATTAGCACGCCTGCTGGGGGCAATATATTAGTTTTATTTAAGATTATTTGTTAGTTACTAGGTTCACGGGATAAGAAAATAGATATCTATTTAATTTTTTTTATTTTTTTGGCACCCAGTGACTCATTGTATGTATATATCTCTCAACCCCATTTTAAGTTGGTATTGTAAGGGACAACATATTTTGTTTAAGACATCAGATGCTCCTTTTCCTTTCTAAACAGCACATGGAATCTTTTGCAGTCATAATAAAATGCAGAGCAATTTATTTATCTTCTTGCCAGTGGGGTACAACAATTGCAGTAATAGAGATCTATTATTGAAGTCTGCATGAGCTGTGAATACTCAGTACCTTTCAGAAAGTGCACAGCACCTCAGAGATTGTGCCCCTAATTCACTGCCCTTTTGCCCTTAATTCACTACAAATCTTCCAGCAACCAGCTCTAGCTTCAGATTAAGTTCAGAACACAAGAAGGATTAGCTGTTGCATAGGATACAAATTCTGATGCAGGTTCTATTCTCCCCCTGATATTTATATATACCAACTAGAAGACAGGAGATCTTTTATTTAAGATTATGTTTTATTTTTTTTCTGTTTTTCTTGCTTTTCCCCCCAACCTCCCCAGATAACTAATATCCTATTAAAAAAGAATATAATTTAAGGCTCATCTTAAAATGTCTCCAGAATGACATAGATATTGAAAAAAGTGGCCATATAGGCCAGGTGGAAAAAATAGATGGTAGAATGAAATACCTCAGAGGACAGTTTTGTTGTACAATATTTGGCCTTAAATAAATGTATGGGCCTGCTCCTGAAAATATATTATACATGTCAGAGGAACAGTAATTAAACTGATCTCTCTAAGCCTTTTTGATAAGCCATTTTCAGAATGAATGGATAAAGCTGAGAAAGGGCACTTGGCATGTAAGAACCCTGCCTTCAGGGTATTATTCTCCTTGCTTTCTCCTGTTCATGTAATTTTTTACTTTTTTCCACCAATTTACAGCACTGTTAACATCTGCTATTTTAGGTAAAGATAACCTAAGAAACAGATGTAAAATAAGAAAAAATATTTGTAACATAAATGTAATTATTTTTGTCACTGAATAAAAATTGATTAATAAGAAGGCTCCCATATAAATCCTGAGGAAGGATGACAGATTTAATGGGTTGATCATGATGGAAATGGCAAATTTTGCAGTTTTTCATTGAAAACGGATGTAAACCAAAGTCACTTGTACTAAATTGTTAAAAATAATTATTACCTGCTTAGAATGGTTTTTACGGTGAACAGATATAAAAATGAATGTCAGTCTCTGATCAGGACCTATAATCTGTTTCTTAGAATGAAATAAACATGTAATGCTATTGATTCAATCTCTTAATCTTCAAGGCAACTGGCAGCTCCCTGAGTCTTGGTGCTAAAAATTGATTTAACACCATTGTAGAAAAATGAATTATTTTTCACAACTGACTAAACATCCTTTGTGTGTGTGTGTGACTTGTGTTTACTTTGAACATGGGCAAGTTCTTATTTGTTACTAATTTGTGAAGTATTATAAAAATATTTAGTTGCAGAAATAAAATAATGCATTTGAGATGTAATCTATAGTATTTTTTTCTACATTTCCTTTTGATCCTAAAATTCCAAGAAAGTTGTATCCAAATGAATCAGCTAAAACCTGCTGTTATCTCTGGAAAGACTTCAAAATATGGCAACATCAGTTGACAGAAAAGTCTTACCTCTTTATATTGTGTTACAAGACATATTTTATATGAATTCACACAGTCTCATTTCTATTGATATGGTTTTATACCATTTCTTTTTTGATCTATCTATAAAATAGTCGCAATTCATTTCCATGGACTATAAAATCATGTATTTTCAGCCTAACAACTGATATTTATATGTCTTATCTATTCACTGCTAGCAAAGTTTTAGGTTCTTTAACTTTTCTCAGTTTTCAGAATATGTACTGAGATCAGCAGTGATACAAGAATTTTTTCATATTGCAAAGGTTTTTACTAAAATACTCCATATCATTTTATTAATCTCAGTTTTCTTAACATGGCATTCTCAAGGTATCCAGTTTTCTCCATTCCCCTTAGTGTTTATATGCCTTAAATGCAATGGTAATGGAATGTCACAATTCTTGCATAGAAAGTGCTCTGTTTATAGCAGTATTAGAAACTTTTGAGGTTCTGTGTTTGTGTTGACAATTGTATGTTTTTGAGTATACTAAATTTGTTTTGCATTTGGATTATCTCTCATCAAACTATGTGATCCCAAAAATAATAAAAGGCATAAGATAGGAACCGTAAACATTCCAAATCTACAATGTTCAGGAATATGCCATAGTAAAGAATCAACACAATCTTCATTTCCCAATTAAAACAAAGAATATCTGAAGCAAACATGAGCACTTAGAGACATGATAGAAATAACCAAAACGGAAAGTCATGCATGAAAGTAATGTCAGGGATGTCACTCAAGGAATCAAGAAAAAAGGTATGGAGGCTATTCAAAATCCTTTTAAAACTGAGTGCAATATAAGGTATTTAACATTTAATGGAAATCAGTATGACAGTGGAATTACAATACTATTGATGCTATTGATCAATTGAAGTTTATGCCTTTTGATAGAATATAAACATTCTTCCAGTTGAAACACAAGCCTAATGATCTTAGATTTTTCTCCCCCTCCTCCCACCCGCGTATCCGCACCGCCTACCTTTTTTTTTAAAGCAATCTTAAGTACATTACTGCTTTGCTTTAAAGGGGTCAGTTTACATCTCCCACATATACCAGTTCAGCTCTGCTAGTAGGTGTATTACAAGAGCCATGGCTTCAACATCCTTCTGACTTCCAACCTCCTACCTACATGATTACTTGTAGAAGGAATTTATGGAACAAAGAGGTTATGTTTTGCATCTGATCCAATGCTAAAATTCAGCTCCTAAAAAATTGTGCAGTGGGGGATGAAGAGGAGGGGACTTCCTCCCCCATCTTTCTTTTTGCAGCTGCATAAACCAAGGACACAATCTAGCCAAAAGCTAGAAATGTCAGTTCTCTACAACCCAATAAAGTGCAACATGTCTCTTTGGTTATTTTACTGATCAGTAAATAAAAAAGTATTCTGGATTTTGCTGTATTAATCTTCTGACTGGATATATGCTGTTTGGCAAAAAGTCTCTTAATTTGAGGTATTATTAATTACATTAATTTTGTAGTGCTTATTGCTCTTTAAAACATGTGCCCACTGATATTCTCTGGTCTTATTGCCAATATTAAAAATAATAAAATAGCAAAACTTGCATAAATCCACTAAAAATAGAGGTGATCTCTTCACAAAAGAATCTGACCACATTCACACCATTCACTTACACCCTAAATCAACAAAGTGCTTAAGCATATGTTTAACTGTAGACACCAGCTTAAGTCTCCAGTGACTTCAATTTAATGATAAACATAGAAATTCAGGCTTCATTAGACCTATAGGAGATGTGAATTCTAGAACCAAAGTTGAAACATGAGCTAGAGTTTCCCAGCTAATCTCAACTAATGGATGAGCTCTAATACTGCCAAGATCCAAACTATATAGGACTTTGTTGAATAAAATATCAAGACCTTGAAATGTGTCAAAACCAAACTGGTAGTGGGCTACCAGATCTGTGGATCGCACTGTCACATGTGGATCACTGAGAAACAAGGCTGATGAATTCACAGGGTCTGTCTGAGGAAAAAATAGCCCTATTTGTGAGGAGTAGACTGGAGGACACATTTCATCTGCCCATAAAGAATTTTCAGGCTCCTTTCATAATAAAAAATCGTCAATGTTCAGTCTCAGGATAGATGTTTTCATCATCTCTCGTTCACTAGTATTGTTAATCCTGAATATATCCAAATTTCCTTTGATATCTAAGTTATAATTTTTAACATCTTCATTCTCAAAGAAAATATACTGTATGACATTTTCCCAGAGAATTAATATCAGGGTAATGTATGCTGCTTTTAATATTCATTTCACCATAGAAGGTACTCCTTTCTTTCAAAATTATACTGTTTTGTTGAACTGATTTTAGAGATTGAAGCAACTGGGTTTTGATATTACTTAATAATTTTTAAAAGAAAATTTGATTAAATGGAGTTCTTTATGAAAGTGCATGCCAGGAGGATATTGATTTATATTTGCTAATTATGTCCCATGAGACTACATAGCTTTGGACTCTCATTCTCTGAACAAAAAACAAAACAGAAAAAAAAATTAACCAAGCCACACTACAACCTGTTATAAATATTTTTAAATAATAGCAGTATTTTTTCTAATCCAAATCAGACCTTGTTATTTCAGAACATAGGAAAATGTTATTTTTTAAATAATCTATAGAAAGTAATTTTAATGCACAATTCTTAATTTTCTGGAGTAATTTCAATTTTATGGTATTAGCTTAATATTCAAGAGGTTATTTTGGGAGTATGTTTCATTACAACACTCTGATTTTGAAATTGTAAAACAGGAAAATAATTGATGGGAATTAAGGACTTAGTGTAAATTCACAAAAGCCAAGACATTCACAGTTGAAGCTTTTCATAGTATCCTTCAGGGACAAAACCATGCCTATACTTTGCAGCATGTTATCTGAAGCATGTAGTAATGCCTATACTAAATTGCCTAAACATTTTCACTCAAAATGGTAATTGTCAGAAATTTTAAAACTTTGACAAATTCTTACCTTTGCAATGAAAATTTGGAATTTTTTTCAGTCCAAAAATGATTTTTAGGAGGCAGTTTTGAACAGCAACAGCTCTGTTGTTTTTGCGAATAAGAAGTTTTGCTGCTATATAAAAAATGCTTCAGAAGAAGAGGTTGAAAAAAATGAAGCTTGATAAGGGCACAGAACTGCATTTTGGTGGACCAGTGAAAACTGGCAGTGGGCTAGCCAATTTATAAAGGCTAAAAGGAGACCTTAAAAAAAAAAACTGATACTCTTGCCTTTTTTGTTGTTGTTGCCTTTTTTGTGATGCTGAAGAAAGCCCTGAATATATTTTCCTTTTACTGTTTTTTTGTTCACAAATTCACATCATCTGTGTGCTCAAAGACTAAGATGGCTGGAGAACTAGTGAACTGGTGACATCACAAGAGTATAGTATGTGAACCCTTAAGAAAGGAAAAGTTGGAGGGGAGGATTGGTCAGACAGTTTAAAACTTTGGATTTTTGTTTTTCAGACCTACTGAACTTCAATTAACAAATTTATTAGAGCATAAGCTTTCGTGAGCTACAGCTCACTTCATCAGATGCATTTGGTGGAAAAAACAGAGGAGAGATTTGTTTTTTTCCACCAAATGCATCCGATGAAGTGAGCTGTAGCTCACGAAAGCTTATGCTCTAATAAATTTGTTAGTCTCTAAGGTGCCACAAGTACTCCTTTTCTTTTTGTGAATACAGACTAACACGGCTGCTACTCTGAAACCTGTGAACTTCAATTATTAATTACAATTTTGAATGAAGGGAGACTTTGTTAAAGGCTCTACTTTCTCACCCTGAATACTAAACGTGGGGTCAGGAAGTATTTGGGTATATCTCATGTGATCATTTCCCTGCTATTGTGGGGGCCTAAAGCACTTGTGTACCTTGCTCCCTTCTATTCTCTGCCTGTGGCACATTAAGCTTACTTTCCTGAGGGTTGTAATACTTTGGTCTCATTTCAGTTGTTGGGTTTAGTGTTTGGTTGCTGGTTGGTGTTGGAGAGCTGTGATATACAGGAGGCCAGACTTAAAGATCCAGTGGTCCCTTAGTGCCTTAAACTCAATGATTATGACCCTTCAATGAAAGTATTAAGAATTCACAACAAACATCCCTCATATATCCTACTTGCTTTTCAATGAAACCAGAAACAAAAAATCAGATTTTACATTCCTGATATTTCTAAGGTAAAAATAGCCAGACAAAATAAATCTTTCAGTCTTTCTTTATTTTGACAAGATCTGTCCTTGCCTCCGTGGGTCCCGCGTTTCCTGGCAGATTTCGCTAGCCTCAGAGGATCACTGTAACCCTCCACGTAACCCTTCTTTCTCTAGAGACAAAGGTCACAGTCTACTGAGCCATTTTCATCATAAGCCAGCGAGGGAGATGAGGAAAAGTTATCCTTCCTTGCACAGTCTCTGTTGTCTACCAGTCTCAGTGATTAATCAGGGGGCAAAGAGAGGGTCGGGGAGCTCAGGCCCAACCTCTACTCCGGGCTCCAGCCCAGGGACCCTAATAGTATCAGCTATGGTAGCTGACCTTTTAGAAACATGACATGTACAATTCCCTGGGCTACTTCCCCCACAGCAGCCCTCACTTCCTCAAGCTCCACTAAACCCTTACCTCAGGACCTCCTTCCTTGTGCCTGATATGGTGTGTACTACTCAGCCTCTCCAACAGCACAACTTCCTCCCACAGCTCTTGACATGCCCACCCACCTGACTGACTGGGAGGATTTATACTCCCTGCCCCTGATTGGCTTCAGGTGACAAAATCAACCTAGCCTTCTCCCTGGCTTCTGGAAAGTTGTTAATTGGCCCCAGGTGTCTTAATTGACCTGGAGCAGCTTCCATTTCACTGATCCTGGAACCAGGGATTTGTTTAGCCCGGAGCGAATCCCTCTCTCTCCCTCCCACTGCTCTCCCATAGCCTTCTAGCTTGGAGGGAGGTGGGAAGCTGCTACTCCTGCTGCTGGGCCCTAAGCTCTCCCTGCTGCTCCAGCTGCTTCCCTGGCTAGGCCAGACACCCCCCCCCAGTTCTCTGCTACCTTGCTTCCTGGACCCCCACTCTTCGGGTGCTGCTACTGCTGCAACTGCAGCCCCGGGGTGGGAGGGGCTGCTAGCCCACTCCCCAGAGAGGAGGAGTGAGGGACCCCAGCCACTGCTGTTATGGATACCACCACCACCAGCACCACCACCTGAGAGGGGTCCATTCTGCCTGCCTGGACCACCACCTGGAGCTCCTGGAGCTGCTGCTGCTGCTGTGGAGTCCGCTGCCTGGAGCTGCTGAAGCCCGAGGAGGAGAAGAAGAGGATCATCTGCCACTGGGGCAGCACCTAGAGACTTTGCAGACCACTGTGGAGGGGGCCCTAAGACTGAGTAATTTTCAAACTGTGCTCTTGTGGTGGGGGTTTTGACTGTGTTTAGGGACAGGGGGTGTGGCGTGGAGCTGCCCCCCGATCCATCTGTGTGTCACCCCCAACCCCCACCACTATTACTACCACCACTGCCCCCTCCACCACCCCCACTGGCTGTATACCATCTGCCTCAGCTCCTGCCTCTGGACTCAGCTGCTTGCTTGGCTTGCCACGCCCTATTTCCACCCTTTGGGCCAGAAGCAGCAGCCAGCTAAAAAAGACTTGTGCAAGTGCACATGGGCACATGTGCCCCCCCCGGACTGCCTACCCCCAGCTTTGCCCTTTACTACCTGCCCCATTTGCCACTTGCTTTGCCTCCTCTTTTGCTCCAGCCCCCCTTACTAGCTTCAGTTTGTTTGCCTGCCCCGCCCATTTCCTTCTGCAGCCTTTGTTTGTTTGCCCCGCCCCAGCCTCTGAAGCTAGCCCCTTGGTTTCCCTGTTCTACCCCCAGACCGCTTAGCCCCTCGCTCCATGTGCCCATGCCCCCTCCCATGCGCTTGTGCAATTCCCCTTTTTAGTTGCAACCCTCTTCACTGCACCCTCAATGTTGTTGAATCCCCCCCCCCCGTAGTGCACCAAGAGGAGCCGGAATTTCCACCTTGTGTCGGTGACTGACCCCTAACCCCTGATTACCCCTGATTGCCCCCCATCCAGCCCACCCCTTTTGGCGCCCTCCTCCCCTGCCTGCAGCCTAGCGGGGAGGAGTGGTCGACCTGCTTCCCCTCTCCCCTCCTCCTTTTGGTGTCCCCCTTTCCTCCTTGTTCATGATGGCGGGGGTTGAGACGGGTGAGACCTCTCCAGTAGCCCGAGCTCTCCCTCCCCCGCCTGCCCCTCTGTCACCCCCCCAAGCTTCTACGTCCGCTGCCAAACCATCTGCCATCGCCCCCGCTGGGGCACCAGCAGCGACGGGCACCGGGGTGACCTCCACTGCTGCCACGTCTCTCACCCCCTCAGATTTGCAGGGAGTCCTCCCAACCGGCGGGAAGGGCCAGGGGAAGAAGAAGGGGAAGGGCCCCGCTAAAAAGACCAGGCCCTCCATGGCAGGGGCTGCCCCCGATGCCCCGGCCCCATCTCCAGCTGGGGCGCCCTTCCCCGCTGTTCCCTCCACCAGCTCTGCAGGTGTCCCTCCCCAGGCCCCCAGAGCATACGCCCAGGTGGCGGCAGCCCCTTCGCCTGCCGCTACGTCATTTCTCCAGCCCACCGCCTCCGCTACCATCTATAGCGGCCGGGGCCCCTTTCCCACCATGACCAGGAAGCACGGCGTCCGTTGCCTCCTGGTGCCCGCCTCGCCCCACGTGGAGACCTATGTGCGGGCATTGGCGAGGGTGGTGGGGCCCACGGCCATTGTGGCGGCCTCCAAAATGTATGGCAAGGTCGTCTTCTTCCTAGCATCGGAGGCCGCCGCCCAGGAGGCGGTGGAGAAGGGCCTGGCGGTGGGGGGGGGTGTTCGTCCCCTTAGAGCCGCTAGAGGACCTGGGCGTCCGCCTGGTCCTGACCTCCGTCCCTCCCTTTCTCCCCAATGCAGCCCTGTTACCCACCCTTTCTACCTTGGGAAAGCCCATCTCTGTCATCAGCCCTCTCCCGTTGGGCTGCAAAGACCCCGCCCTCCGTCACGTCCTCTCCTTCCGCCGGCAAGTGCAGCTTCAACTGCTGCCGGCGGCGCGCGACGGAGAGGCACTGGAGGGGTCCTTCCTAGTCCCATACCAGGGGGCCCGTTACAGGGTGCATTATTCCACCGGGGAGGCCCGGTGCTCCCTCTGCCGGGCGATGGGGCACGTCCGGAGGGACTGCCCCCTGGCCCGGGAAGAAGGGCCATCCAGGACCCCCGAGCCCCGGCAGGGCACCGGCCCCGTCATCGCCGACGCCCCTGGCTGCCCGGCACCTGAAACCGCCCCTCCTCCTTCCCAGTCCACCATTGCTCCCGCTCAGGCCCAAGGGGTACCTCCCCCACTATGCCCAGACGAGCGGGAGAACCCCGCCACCGCTGCTTGCAATCTGGCGGGGCCTGTGGAGGAGGGTGCGACAGGGACACCGCCAAGTATGGGAGAGGGCCCGCCCCAAGGGGAATCTTCCCTCCCTTGTGCTGCCCCACCGTTACCCCCTCGAGTCCCTGAGCCATCGCCTCTGCCCCCTGACACAACCCCTGCTAGCCAGCCCCCGGATGATGCCATGGAGGGCTGGGCCTTAGTCAAGGGGAAGCGGGGCAAGCGGAAGGCTCGAGCTCCGCTCCTCCCATGTGACGCGGAGGCCCCCCGGAAGACCAGGAAGGGGGGCACCGATGCCGAGCCTTCCGCTCTACCCACGGGTGTGTTCCACCCACCAGAGCCGGCTGGGGAAGACGTGGCAGCACTGGAAGACGGTATCTCCCCTCCACGGGAGTCCCTCCCCTCCAAGACCCCCGAGGCACCATCTGAAACCCCAGTGTGCCCCAAAGTAACCATCGCGTCAGGTGCCGGCGGGGAGAATCCTGGGGTAGCGGAAAATAATTTCCCTCTATATATGAGGAGATCGAGGCCCTGGGTCTGACCCCGGTCACCCAGGGGAGGACGATCCTATGCCAGCGGGCCTCGATCTGGGCGACTCTTTCCAGCCCCCCTTTCCCCATAACTCCTCCCCCGTAACCGTTGCTTCTGCTCCCACCTCCGAGGAGCCCCTGGATACTCTCAT